>NC_138309.1:84922500-84967500 GCF_965601325.2 Salmo salar
TGATAAACTCTAGTACATTACCAGTGACTACAGTATATATATATATATATTGATAAACTCTAGTACATTACCAGTGACTACAGTATATATATATATATATATACACTGCTCAAAAAAATAAAGGGAACACTTAAACAACACAATGTAACTCCAAGTCAATCACACTTCTGTGAAATCAAACTGTCCACTTAGGAAGCAACACTGATTGACAATACATTTCACATGCTGTTGTGCAAATGGAATAGACAACAGGTGGAAATTATAGGCAATTAGCAAGACACCCCCAATAAAGGAGTGGTTCTGCAGGTGGGGACCACAGACCACTTCTCAGTTCCTATGCTTCCTGGCTGATGTTTTGGTCACTTTTTAATGCTGGCGGTGCTTTCACTCTAGTGGTAGCATGAGACGGAGTCTACAACCCACACAAGTGGCTCAGGTAGTGCAGCTCATCCAGGATGGCACATCAATGCGAGCTGTGGCAAGAAGGTTTGCTGTGTCTGTCAGCGTAGTGTCCAGAGCATGGAGGCGCTACCAGGAGACAGGCCAGTACATCAGGAGATGTGGAGGAGGCCGTAGGAGGGCAACAACCCAGCAGCAGGACCGCTACCTCCGCCTTTGTGCAAGGAGGAGCAGGAGAAGCACTGCCAGAGCCCTGCAAAATGACCTCCAGCAGGCCACAAATGTGCATGTGTCTGCTCAAACGGTCAGAAACAGACTCCATGAGGGTGGTATGAGGGCCCGACGTCCACAGGTGGGGGTTGTGCTTACAGCCCAACACCATGCAGGACGTTTGGCATTTGCCAGAGAACACCAAGATTGGCAAATTCGCCACTGGCGCCCTGTGCTCTTCACAGATGAAAGCAGGTTCACACTGAGCACGTGACAGACGTGACAGTCTGGAGACGCCGTGGAGAACGTTCTGCTGCCTGCAACATCCTCCAGCATGACCGGTTTGGCGGTGGGTCAGTCATGGTGTGGGGTGGCATTTCTTTGGGGGGCCGCACAGCCCTCCATGTGATCGCCAGAGGTAGCCTGACTACCATTAGGTACTGAGATGAGATCCTCAGACCCATTGTGAGACCATATGCTGGTGCGGTTGGCCCTGGGTTCCTCCTAATGCAAGACAATGCTAGACCTCATGTGGCTGGAGTGTGTCAGCAGTTCCTGCAAGAGGAAGGCATTGATGCTATGGACTGGCCCGCCCGTTCCCCAGACCTGAATCCAATTGAGCACATCTGGGACATCATGTCTCGCTCCATCCACCAACGTCACGTTGCACCACAGACTGTCCAGGAGTTGGCGGATGCTTTAGTCCAGGTCTGGGAGGAGATCCCTCAGGAGACCATCCGCCACCTCATCAGGAGCATGCCCAGGCATTGTAGGGAGGTCATACAGGCATGTGGAGGCCACATACACTACTGAGCCTCATTTTGACTTGTTTTAAGGACATTACATCAAAGTTGGATCAGCCTGTAGTGTGGTTTTCCACTTTCATTTTGAGTGTGACTCCAAATCCAGACCTCCATGGGTTGATCAATTGGATTTCCATTGATTATTTTTGTGTGATTTTGTTGTCAGCACATTCAACTATGTAAAGAAAAAAGTATTTAATAAGATTATTTCTTTCATTCAGATCTAGGATGTGTTGTTTAAGTGTTCCCTTTATTTTTTTGAGCAGTATATATAATCTCTAGTACATTACCAGTGAATAAAGTATATCTATTGATAAACTCTAGTACATTACCAGTGACTACAGTGTATATATATATATATATATATATATATATATATATATATATATATATATATATATATATTGATCATCTCTAGTTAAGTGAATAATGCCATCTATATCTAATAAATTATTCCTAGGACACAAAAAATCTGGATGAGTCCTTCCAACCTGCCTTTCACGTTTAATTCTGTCCAGACTTGTAAAGAAATGAAGAAGGGTTTAATTAAAGACAGAGAGTACCTCAGTGTTTTAGCTGTGCGGTGTGGGGTGCACGTGAGCGTGTGTGTGTGTGTGTGTGTAGAGACCTTGGAGTGTATGTGTAAATGCACTTGTGGTTTGTGAGTGTGTGTGCACAGTTGAGTGTGTGTGTGTATCCAGTGTGGAGTGTGCCTGCCTGTGACCATGAATGTGTTTGTGTGTGTGTGTACGTGGGTGAGTGTAAATCATGAGGAATTATCCCTCTATGGTTCCACAGACTTCTCTCTCAGTCCTACGACAGACCTCTCTCTCAGTCCTACGACAGACCTCTCTCTCAGTCCTATGATAGATCTCTCTCTCAGCCCTGCGACAGACCTCTCAGTCCTGACAGACCTCTCAGTCCTACGACAGACCTCTCTCTCTCAGCCCTGCAACAGACCTCTCTCTCAGTCCTGACAGACCTCTCTCAGTCCTACGACAGATCTCTCTCTCAGTCCTACGACAGATCTCTCTCTCAGTCCTACGACAGACCTCTCTCTCAGTCCTACGACAGATCTCTCTCTCAGTCCTACGACAGACCTCTCTCTCAGTCCTACGACAGACCTCTCTCTCAGTCCTACGACAGACCTCTCTCTCAGTCCTACGACAGACCTCTCTCTCAGTCCTACGACAGATCTCTCTCTCAGTCCTACGACAGACCTCTCTCTCAGCCATATGACAGACCTCTCCCAGCGCCCCAGCCATGACAGACCTCTCAGCCATATGACAGACCTCTCAGCCATATGACAGACCTCCCTCTCTCAGCCCTATGACAGAACTCTCAGCTCTATGACAGTACTCAGCCATATGACAGATCTCTCAGCTCTATGACAGACCTCCCTCTCTCAGCCCTATGACAGAACTCTCAGCTCTATGACAGACCTCCCAGCCCCCACCTATCGCCCACCCAGATCTCTCAGCTCTATGACAGACCTCTCAGCTCTATGACAGACCTTCCTTTCAGATGGTTGACTGGCTGGCTGACTGTGTGTTAGTCTACACATCTCTTTGTGATCCATATGGATCATTTGGTTGGAGTGTAGGGGTATGTTGCTGGCATCAACAAGGTTGCTAGTTCAACATATTGCCATGTAGAACTTTCCGTTAAAGAATCATGTTTCTATTCAAACCTCTTCTGTCAGGTACCTCAAAATGCCCTCTGCTCTTGTTTTTACACTGTACTGTTTGTTTGGGAAGTCACCAGGTCCTCCGAAACTTTCTACCCCACTCTCTCCCCCTCACTACCCCCCCTCCCTCTCATCCTCCTCTTCTCCCTCTCTAGGCAGCCAATCAAAAACATATCCAGGCCTATCTGGTCATCCTCAGGGGAATTGATGCTTGTTTTCTTCCTAAAGCTAAAATATTGTCCAAACTACAAAGGGGTCTGAGGGATCCTGGAATATGGCTTCTGTATCTAGGGTGCTTTGGGTAGATGCTGTGTTATTGTGGAGGTATTTTTTCAGGTTATAGGCACTCTGTGATGTGTTTGTGTAGTATTGTGTCAGCGCATGTTATGTGGTGTAATTGTCTCTGGTCCTCCTTGTTATTGTCATCTCTGGTCCTCCTTGTTATTGTCATCACTGGTCCTCCTTGTTATTGTCATCACTGGTCCTCCTTGTTATTGTCATCACTGGTCCTCCTTGTTATTGTCATCACTGGTCCTCCTTGTTATTGTCATCACTGGTCCTCCTTGTTATTGTCATCTCTGGTCCTCCTTGTTATTGTCATCTCTGGTCCTCCTTGTTATTGTCATCACTGGTCCTCCTTGTTATTTTCATCACTGGTCCTCCTTGTTATTGTCATCACTGGTCCTCCATGTTCTTTTCATCTCTGGTCCTCCTTGTTATTGTCATCACTGGTCCTCCTTGTTATTTTCATCTCTGGTCCTCCTTGTTATTGTCATCTCTGGTCCTCCTTGTTATTGTCATCACTGGTCCAGCTTGTTATTGTCGTCACTGGTCCAGCTTGTTATTGTTACTGGTCCTCCTTGTTATTGTCGTCACTGGTCCTCCTTGTTATTGTCGTCACTGGTCCTCCTTATTATTTTCATCTCTGGTCCTCCTTGTTATTGTCATCTTTGGTCCTCCTTGTTATTGTCATCACTGGTCCTCCTTGTTATTGTCATCTCTGGTCCTCCTTGTTATTTTCATCTCTGGTCCTCCTTGTTATTGTCGTCACTGGTCCTCCTTGTTATTTTCATCACTGGTCCTCCTTGTTATTGTCATCACTGGTCCTCCTTGTTATTGTCATCACTGGTCCAGCTTGTTATTGTCGTCACTGGTCCAGCTTGTTATTGTTACTGGTCCTCCTTGTTATTGTCGTCACTGGTCCTCCTTATTATTTTCATCACTGGTCCTCCTTGTTATTGTCATCACTGGTCCTCCTTGTTATTTTCATCTCTGGTCCTCCTTGTTATTGTCATCACTGGTCCTCCTTGTTATTGTCATCACTGGTCCTCCTTGTTATTGTCATCACTGGTCCTCCTTGTTATTGTCATCTCTGGTCCTCCTTGTTATTGTCATCACTGGTCCTCCTTGTTATTGTCATCTCTGGTCCTCCTTGTTATTGTCATCACTGGTCCTCCTTGTTATTGTCATCTCTGGTCCTCCTTGTTATTGTCATCACTGGTCCTCCTTGTTATTTTCATCTCTGGTCCTCCTTGTTATTGTCATCACTGGTCCTCCTTGTTATTGTCATCACTGGTCCTCCTTGTTATTTTCATCTCTGGTCCTCCTTGTTATTGTCATCACTGGTCCCTCCTTGTTATTGTCATCACTGGTCCTCCTTGTTATTGTCATCACTGGTCCTCCTTGTTATTGTCATCTCTGGTCCTCCTTGTTATTTTCATCTCTGGTCCTCCTTGTTATTGTCATCACTGGTCCTCCTTGTTATTTTCATCACTGGTCCTCCTTGTTATTGTCATCTCTGGTCCTCCTTGTTATTGTCATCACTGGTCCTCCTTGTTATTGTCATCTCTGGTCCTCCTTGTTATTGTCATCACTGGTCCTCCTTGTTATTGTCATCTCTGGTCCTCCTTGTTATTTTCATCTCTGGTCCTCCTTGTTATTGTCGTCACTGGTCCTCCTTGTTATTTTCATCACTGGTCCTCCTTGTTATTGTCATCACTGGTCCTCCTTGTTATTGTCATCACTGGTCCTCCTTGTTATTGTCATCACTGGTCCAGCTTGTTATTGTCGTCACTGGTCCAGCTTGTTATTGTCGTCACTGGTCCTCCTTGTTATTGTCGTCACTGGTCCTCCTTGTTATTTTCATCACTGGTCCTCCTTGTTATTGTCATCACTGGTCCAGCTTGTTATTGTCGTCACTGGTCCAGCTTGTTATTGTCATCACTGGTGCCGTCCTTGTTATTGTACGTCACTGGTCCTCCTTGTTATTGTCATCACTGGTCCTCCTTGTTATTGTCATCACTGGTCCAGCTTGTTATTGTCGTCACTGGTCCAGCTTGTTATTGTCACTGGTCCAGCTTGTTATTGTCATCAATGGTCCAGCTTGTTATTGTCATCACTGGTGAAGTTTGTTATTGTAATCACTGGTCCAGCTTGTTATTGTCACTGGTCCAGCTTGTTATTTCCACTGGTCCAACTTCTTATTGACATCACTGGTCCAGCTTGTTATTGTAATCCCTGGTCCAGCTTGTTATTGTCACCTGGTCCAGCTTGTTATTGTCACTGGTCCAGCTTGTAATTGTCATCACTGGTCCAGCTTGTTATTGCTCACTGGTCCAGCTTGTTATTGTCATCACTGGTCCAGCTTCTTATTGAGATCACTGGTCCAGCTTGTTATTGTCATCACTTGTCAAGCTTGTTATTGTCACTGGTTCAGCTTGTTATTGTCATCACTGGTCCAGCTTGTTATTGTTGTCACTGGTCCAGCTTGTTATTGTCATCACTGGTCCAGCTTGTTATTGTCGCTGGTCCAGCTTGTTATTGTTGTCAATGGTCCAGCTTGTTATTGTCATCACTGGTGAAGTTTGTTATTGTAATCACTGGTCCAGCTTGTTATTGTCGTCACTGGTCCAGCTTGTTATTGTCGTCACTGGTCCAGCTTGTTATTGTCATCACTGGTCCAGCTTGTTATTGTCACTGGTCCAGCTTGTTATTGTCATCAATGGTCCAGCTTGTTATTGTCATCACTGGTGAAGTTTGTTATTGTACTCACTGGTCCAGCTTGTTATTGTCATCACTGGTCCAGCTTGTTATTGTCACTCACTGGTCCAGCTTGTTATTGTCATCCCTGGTCCAGCTTGTTATTGTCACTGGTTCAGCTTGTTATTGCCACTGGTCCAGCTTGTTATTGTCATCACTGGTCCAGCTTGTTATTGTCACTGGTCCAGCTTGTTATTGTCACTGGTCCAGCTTGTTATTGTCATCCCTGGTCCAGATTGTTATTGTCACTGGTCCAGCTTGTTACTGTCGCTGGTCAAGCTTGTTATTGTCGCTGGTCCAGCTTGTTATTGTCGTCACTGGTCCAGCTTGTTTTTGTCATCGCTGGTCCAGCTTGTTTTTGTCATCGCTGGTCCAGCTTGTTATTGTCATCACTGGTCCAGCTTGTTATTGTCGCTGGTCCAGCTTGTTATTGTCATCACTGGTCCAGCTTGTTATTGTCGCTGGTCCAGCTTGTTATTGTCGTCAATGGTCCAGCTTGTTATTGTCATCACTGGTGAAGTTTGTTATTGTAATCACTGGTCCAGCTTGTTATTGTCGTCACTGGTCCAGCTTGTTATTGTTGTCACTGGTCCAGCTTGTTATTGTCATCACTGGTCCAGCTTGTTATTGTCACTGGTCCAGCTTGTTATTGTCATCAATGGTCCAGCTTGTTATTGTCATCACTGGTGAAGTTTGTTATTGTACTCACTGGTCCAGCTTGTTATTGTCATCACTGGTCCAGCTTGTTATTGTCACTGGTCCAGCTTGTTATTGTCACTGGTCCAGCTTGTTATTGTCATCAATGGTCCAGCTTGTTATTGTCATCACTGGTGAAGTTTGTTATTGTACTCACTGGTCCAGCTTGTTATTGTCACTGGTCCAGCTTGTTATTGTCATCACTGGTCCAGCTTGTTATTGTCACTGGTCCAGCTTGTTATTGTCACTGGTCCAGCTTGTTATTGTCATCAATGGTCCAGCTTGTTATTGTCATCACTGGTGAAGTTTGTTATTGTACTCACTGGTCCAGCTTGTTATTGTCGCTGGTCCAGCTTGTTATTGTTGTCAATGGTCCAGCTTGTTATTGTCATCACTGGTCCAGCTTGTTAATTGTCATCACTGGTCCAGCTTGTTATTGTCGTAACTGGTTCAGCTTGTTATTGTCGTCACTGGTCCAGCTTGTTATTGTCATCACTGGTCCAGCTTGTTATTGTCACTGGTCCAGCTTGTTATTGTCATCAATGGTCCAGCTTGTTATTGTCATCACTGGTGAAGTTTGTTATTGTACTCACTGGTCCAGATTGTTATTGTCACTGGTCCAGCTTGTTATTTCCACTGGTCCAACTTTTTATTGACATCACTGGTCCAGCTTGTTATTGTCATCACTGGTCCAGCTTGTTATTGTCATCCCTGGTCCAGCTTGTTATTGTCACTGGTTCAGCTTGTTATTGCCACTGGTCCAGCTTGTTATTGTCATCACTGGTCCAGCTTGTTATTGTCACTGGTCCAGCTTGTTATTGTCACTGGTCCAGCTTGTTATTGTCATCTCTGGTCCAGCTTGTTATTGCTCACTGGTCCAGCTTGTTATTGTCATCCCTGGTCCAGATTGTTATTGTCACTGGTCCAGCTTGTTACTGTCGCTGGTCAAGCTTGTTATTGTCGCTGGTCCAGCTTGTTAATGTCGTCATTGGTCCAGCTTGTTTTTGTCATCACTGGTCCAGCTTGTTATTGTCGCTGGTCCAGCTTGTTATTGTCATCACTGGTCCAGCTTGTTATTGTCATCACTGGTCCAGCTTGTTATTGTCGCTGGTCCAGCTTGTTATTGTTGTCAATGGTCCAGCTTGTTATTGTCATCACTGGTGAAGTTTGTTATTGTAATCACTGGTCCAGCTTGTTATTGTCGTCACTGGTCCAGCTTGTTATTGTTGTCACTGGTCCAGCTTGTTATTGTCATCACTGGTCCAGCTTGTTATTGTCACTGGTCCAGCTTGTTATTGTCATCAATGGTCCAGCTTGTTATTGTCATCACTGGTGAAGTTTGTTATTGTACTCACTGGTCCAGCTTGTTATTGTCACTGGTCCAGCTTGTAATTGTCATCACTGGTCCAGCTTGTTATTGTCACTGGTCCAGCTTGTTATTGTCACTGGTCCAGCTTGTTATTGTCATCAATGGTCCAGCTTGTTATTGTCATCACTGGTGAAGTTTGTTATTGTACTCACTGGTCCAGCTTGTTATTGTCACTGGTCCAGCTTGTTATTTCCACTGGTCCAACTTCTTATTGACATCACTGGTCCAGCTTGTTATTGTCATCCCTGGTCCAGCTTGTTATTGTCACTGGTTCAGCTTGTTATTGTCACTGGTCCAGCTTGTAATTGTCATCACTGGTCCAGCTTGTTATTGTCACTGGTCCAGCTTGTTATTTCCACTGGTCCAACTTCTTATTGAGATCACTGGTCCAGCTTGTTATTGTCATCACTTGTCAAGCTTGTTATTGTCACTGGTTCAGCTTGTTATTGTCATCACTGGTCCAGCTTGTTATTGTTGTCACTGGTCCAGCTTGTTATTGTCATCACTGGTCCAGCTTGTTATTGTCGCTGGTCCAGCTTGTTATTGTTGTCAATGGTCCAGCTTGTTATTGTCATCACTGGTGAAGTTTGTTATTGTAATCACTGGTCCAGCTTGTTATTGTCGTCACTGGTCCAGCTTGTTATTGTCGTCACTGGTCCAGCTTGTTATTGTCATCACTGGTCCAGCTTGTTATTGTCACTGGTCCAGCTTGTTATTGTCATCAATGGTCCAGCTTGTTATTGTCATCACTGGTGAAGTTTGTTATTGTACTCACTGGTCCAGCTTGTTATTGTCACTGGTCCAGCTTGTTATTTCCACTGGTCCAACTTCTTATTGACATCACTGGTCCAGCTTGTTATTGTCATCACTGGTCCAGCTTGTTATTGTCATCCCTGGTCCAGCTTGTTATTGTCACTGGTTCAGCTTGTTATTGCCACTGGTCCAGCTTGTTAATTGTCATCACTGGTCCAGCTTGTTATTGTCACTGGTCCAGCTTGTTATTGTCACTGGTCCAGCTTGTTATTGTCATCTCTGGTCCAGATTGTTATTGTCACTGGTCCAGCTTGTTACTGTCGCTGGTCAAGCTTGTTATTGTCGCTGGTCCAGCTTGTTATTGTCGTCACTGGTCCAGCTTGTTTTTGTCATCGCTGGTCCAGCTTGTTTTTGTCATCGCTGGTCCAGCTTGTTATTGTCATCACTGGTCCAGCTTGTTATTGTCGCTGGTCCAGCTTGTTATTGTCATCACTGGTCCAGCTTGTTATTGTCGCTGGTCCAGCTTGTTATTGTCGTCAATGGTCCAGCTTGTTATTGTCATCACTGGTGAAGTTTGTTATTGTAATCACTGGTCCAGCTTGTTATTGTCGTCACTGGTCCAGCTTGTTATTGTTGTCACTGGTCCAGCTTGTTATTGTCATCACTGGTCCAGCTTGTTATTGTCACTGGTCCAGCTTGTTATTGTCATCAATGGTCCAGCTTGTTATTGTCATCACTGGTGAAGTTTGTTATTGTACTCACTGGTCCAGCTTGTTATTGTCATCACTGGTCCAGCTTGTTATTGTCACTGGTCCAGCTTGTTATTGTCACTGGTCCAGCTTGTTATTGTCATCAATGGTCCAGCTTGTTATTGTCATCACTGGTGAAGTTTGTTATTGTACTCACTGGTCCAGCTTGTTATTGTCACTGGTCCAGCTTGTTATTGTCATCACTGGTCCAGCTTGTTATTGTCACTGGTCCAGCTTGTTATTGTCACTGGTCCAGCTTGTTATTGTCATCAATGGTCCAGCTTGTTATTGTCATCACTGGTGAAGTTTGTTATTGTACTCACTGGTCCAGCTTGTTATTGTCACTGGTCCAGCTTGTTATTTCCACTGGTCCAACTTCTTATTGACATCACTGGTCCAGCTTGTTATTGTCATCCCTGGTCCAGCTTGTTATTTCCACTGGTCCAACTTCTTATTGACATCACTGGTCCAGCTTGTTAATTGTCATCACTGGTCCAGCTTGTTATTGTAACTGGTTCAGCTTGTTATTGTCACTGGTCCAGCTTGTTATTGTGATCACTGGTCCAGCTTGTTATTGTCACTGGTCCAGCTTGTAATTGTTATCACTGGTCCAGCTTGTTATTGTCATCACTGGTGAAGTTTGTTATTGTCTCACTGGTCCAGCTTGTTATTGTCACTGGTCCAGCTTGTTATTGTCATCACTGGTCCAGCTTGTTATTGTCATCGCTGGTCCAGCTTGTTATTGTCATCACTGGTCCAGCTTGTTATTGTCATCACTGGTCCAGCTTGTTATTGTCATCGCTGGTCCAGCTTGTTTTTGTCATCGCTGGTCCAGCTTGTTATTGTCGTCACTGGTCCAGCTTGTTATTGTCATCACTGGTCCAGCTTGTTATTGTCACTGGTCCAGCTTGTTACTGTCATCACTGGTCCAGCTTGTTATTATCACAGGTCCAGCTTGTTATTGTCGTCACTGGTCCAGCTTGTTATTGTCGTCACTGGTCCAGCTTGTTATTGTCATCGCTGGTCCAGCTTGTTATTGTCATCGCTGGTACAGCTTGTTATTGTCTCTGGTCCAGCTTGTTATTGTCTCTGGTCCAGCTTGTTATTGTCATCGCTGGTACAGCTTGTTATTGTCATCGCTGGTCCAGCTTGTTATTGTCATCGCTGGTACAGCTTGTTATTGTCTCTGGTCCAGCTTGTTATTGTCATCACTGGTCCAGGTTGTTATTGCCACTGGTCCAGCTTGTTATTGTCGCTAGTCCAGGTGGTTACTGTCGCTAGTCCAGCTTGTTATTGTCGCTGGTCCAGGTTGTTCTTGTCGCTGGTCCAGGTGGTTATTGTCACTGGCTAACGTCTGTTAGATCTGGAGAGAATATTTTGAGCTATACGGGAATGCCAGGCAGTGCTAGAATGAGATCATTTAGAAGGAAAGAGAGAGACTGAGATCTCAAAGAGAGACAGAGAGAGCCTGAGATCTCATAGAGAGCCTGAGATCTCGTAGAGAGACTGAGATCTCGTAGAGAGACTGAGATCTCGTAGAGAGACTGAGATCTCGTAGAGAGACTGAGAGAGAGACTGAGATGTCGTAGAGAGCCTGAGATCTCGTAGAGAGACTGGGATCTCGTAGAGAGACTGCAGATATTCAGAGTCACCATCTCTTCGTCGTGTTAGAGTTGTGAGAGGCATTAAGTCATCATCACGGACAGATAGGTGGTGGGAGGCTTGTGCTCTGCAGTACGACCAGATAGCTAGAGTGAGACTCCAAGTAGTGGGAGATCAGTGTGAGCTGTGGCATTAAGTCATCATCATGGAGGATGTGCAGGCTGATCACCATTACAGGCTGATCACCATTACAGGCTGATCATCATTACAGGCTGATCACCAGTACAGGCTGATCATCATTACAGGCTGATCACCATTACAGGCTGATCACCAGTACAGGCTGATCACCGGTACAGGCTGATCACCAGTATAGGCTGATAACCAGTACAGGCTGATCACCAGTACAGGCTGATCACCGGTACAGGCTGATCACCGGTACAGGCTGATCACCAGTACAGGCTGATCACCAGTACAGGCTGATCACCAGTACAGGCTGATCATCAGGGGGTCTGCAGTGAAAGCAGCTCATCCCCTGCTCATTCACCACACACACACACACACACACACACACACACACCACACACACACACACACACACACACACACACACACACACACACACACACACACACACACTGCCACACACACTGCCACACACGCACACACACACTGACACACACACACACACACACTAGTCTTTGGCTTTGAGAGTTGTTCATCCTGTCTGTACTGTAGAGTTGTTCATCCTGTCTGTACTGTAGAGTTGTTCATCCTGTCTGTACTGTAGAGTTGTTCATCCTGTCTGTACTGTAGAGTTGTTCATCCTGTCTGTACTGTAGAGTTGTTCATCCTGTCTGTACTGTAGAGTTGTTCATCCTGTCTGTACTGTAGAGTTGTTCATCGTGTCTGTACTGTAGAGTTGTTCATCGTGTCTGTACTGTAGAGTTGTTCATCCTGTCTGTACTGCAGAGTTGTTCATCCTGTCTGTACTGTAGAGTTGTTCATCCTGTCTGTACTGTAGAGTTGGTCATCCTGTCTGGACTGTAGAGTTGTTCATCCTGTCTGGACTGTAGAGTTGTTCATCCTGTCTGTATTGTAGAGTTGTTCATCCTGTCTGTACTGTAGAGTTGTTCATCCTGTCTGTACTGTAGAGTTGTTCATCCTGTCTGTACTGTAGAGTTGTTCATCCTGTCTGTACTGTAGAGTTGTTCATCCTGTCTGGACTGTAGAGTTGTTCATCCTGTCTGTACTGTAGAGTTGTTCATCCTGTCAATACTGTAGAGTTGTTCATCCTGTCTGTACTGTAGAGTTGGTCATCCTGTCTGTACTGTAGAGTTGTTCATCCTGTCTGTACTGTAGAGTTGTTCATCCTGTCTGTACTGTAGAGTTGTTCATCCTGTCTGTACTGTAGAGTTGGTCATCCTGTCTGTACTGTAGAGTTGTTGAGGGGATCTATAACAGATTGCTACATGGTTCAAACTACTAAGGCTCTGGTCCACATCAGCCCTGGGAAACGCCCTTACCAAGGAGTGAGTGTGGTGTGTGTGTGTGTGTGTGTGTGTGTGTGTGTGTGTGTGTGTGTGTGTGTGTGTGTGTGTGTGTGTGTGTGTGTGTGTGTGTGTGTGCGCGCTGCCTGTTTATCTGCTGTGTGAAGCTTTGTTTCGCTGTCTGACGGGCCAACTATGACATCACAGGCCAGTGCTGTTGTACCTATTTCACATGTGACATTAGTCCTGTCTTTAACTCTGCAACATTAATCCTGTCTTTAACTCTGCAACATTAATCCTGTCTTTAACTCTGCAACATTAATCCTGTCTTTAACTCTGCAACATTAATCCTGTCATTAACTCTGCAACATTAATCCTGTCTTTAACTCTGCGACATTAATCCTGTCTTTAACTCTGCAACATTAATCCTGTCTTCAACTCTGCAACATTAATCCTGTCTTTATTTCTGCAACATTAATCCTGTCTTTATTTCTGCAACATTAATCCTGTCTTTAACTCTGCAACATTAACCCTGTCTTTATTTCTGCAACATTAATCCTGTCTTTAACTCTGCAACATTAATCCTGTCTTTAACTCTGCAACATTAATCCTGTCTTTAACTCAGCGACATTAATCCTGTCTTCAATTCTGCAACATTAATCCTGTCTTTAACTCTGCAACATTAATCCTGTCTTTATTTCTGCAACATTAATCCTGTCTTTATTTCTGCAACATTAATCCTGTCTTTAACTCTGCAACATTAATCCTGTCTTTAACTCTGCAACATTAATCCTGTCTTCAACTCTGCGACATTAATCCTGTCTTCAACTCTGCGACATTAATCCTGTCTTTACCTCTGCGACATTAATCCTGTCTTTATTTCTGCAACATTAATCCTGTCTTTAACTCTGCAACATTAATCCTGTCTTTATTTCTGCAACATTAATCCTGTCTTAACTCTGCGACATTAGTCCTGTCTTAACTCCGCAACATTAATCCTGTCTTTAACTCTGCAACATTAATCCTGTCTTTAACTCTGCAACATTAATCCTGTCTTTAACCCTGCAACATTAATCCTGTCTTTAACTCTGCAACATTAATCCTGTCTTTAACTCTGCGACATTAGTCCTGTCTTTAACTCTGCAACATTAATCCTGTCTTTAACTCTGCGACATTAATCCTGTCTTTAACTCTGTGATATTAATCCTGTCTTTAACTCTGCGACATTAATCCTGTCTTTAACTCTGTGACATTGTCCTGTCTTCAACTCTACGACATTAGTCCTGTCTTTAACCCTGCGAAATTAACACAGGAGACACAGACCGTATCATAATCCTGGTGAGAGACACTCTTGCAGAGAAGAAGAAGACAGGAGTGGAGGAACAGAAGAAGACAGGAGTGGAGGAACAGAAGAAGAGAGGAGTGGAGGAACAGAAGAAGAGAGGAGTGGAGGAACAGAAGAAGACAGGAGTGGAGGAACAGAAGAAGACAGGAGTGGAGGAACAGAAGAAGAGAGGAATGGAGGAACAGAAGAAGAGAGGAGTGGAGGAATAGAAGAAGACAGGAGTGGAGGAACAGAAGAAGAGAGGAGTGGAGGAACAGAAGAAGAGAGGAGTGGAGGAACAGAAGAAGAGAGGAGTGGAGGAACAGAAGAAGAGAGGAGTGGAGGAACAGAAGAAGAGAGGAGTGGAGGAACAGAAGAAGACAGGAGTGGAGGAACAGAAGAAGACAGGAGTGGAGGAACAGAAGAAGACAGGAGTGGAGGAACAGAAGAAGACAGGAGTGGAGGAACAGAAGAAGACAGGAGTGGAGGAATAGAAGAAGACAGGAGTGGAGGAACAGAAGAAGAGAGGAGTGGAGGAACAGAAGAAGACAGGAGTGGAGGAACAGAAGAAGACAGGAGTGGAGGAACAGAAGAAGAGAGGAGTGGAGGAACAGAAGAAGAGAGGAGTGGAGGAATAGAAGAAGACAGGAGTGGAGGAACAGAAGAAGAGAGGAGTGGAGGAACAGAAGAAGAGAGGAGTGGAGGAACAGAAGAAGACAGGAGTGGAGGAACAGAAGAAGACAGGAGTGGAGGAACAGAAGAAGAGAGGAGTGGAGGAACAGAAGAAGACAGGAGTGGAGGAACAGAAGAAGACAGGAGTGGAGGAACAGAAGAAGAGAGGAGTGGAGGAACAGAAGAAGACAGGAGTGGAGGAACAGAAGAAGACAGGAGTGGAGGAACAGAAGAAGACAGGAGTGGAGGAACAGAAGAAGACAGGAGTGGAGGAATAGAAGAAGACAGGAGTGGAGGAATAGAAGAAGACAGGAGTGGAGGAACAGAAGAAGACAGGAGTGGAGGAACAGAAGAAGACAGGAGTGGAGGAACAGAAGAAGACAGGAGTGGAGGAACAGAAGAAGACAGGAGTGGAGGAATAGAAGAAGAGAGGAGTGGAGGAACAGAAGAAGACAGGAGTGGAGGAACAGAAGAAGACAGGAGTGGAGGAACAGAAGAAGACAGGAGTGGAGGAACAGAAGAAGAGAGGAGTGGAGGAATAGAAGAAGACAGGAGTGGAGGAACAGAAGAAGACAGGAGTGGAGGAACAGAAGAAGACAGGAGTGGAGGAACAGAAGAAGAGAGGAGTGGAGGAATAGAAGAAGACAGGAGTGGAGGAACAGAAGAAGAGAGGAGTGGAGGAATAGAAGAAGAGAGGAGTGGAGGAACAGAAGAAGACAGGAGTGGAGGAATAGAAGAAGAGATAATTGAATGATCCTTCCAAGTAATAAATAGTGTGGTTGTAGTGTATCACTACAGAACCCCTGTGTATCATAATGCTGACAGATTACTACAGAACCCCTGTGTATCATAATGCTGACAGATTACTACAGAACCCCTGTGTATCATAATGCTGACAGATTACTACAGAACCCCTGTGTATCATAATGCTGACAGATTACTACAGAACCCCTGTGTATCATAATGCTGACAGATTACTACAGAACCCCTGTGTATCATAATGCTGACAGATTACTACAGAACCCCTGTGTATCATAATGCTGACAGATTACTACAGAACCCCTGTGTATCATAATGCTGACAGATTACTACAGAACCCCTGTGTATCATAATGCTGACAGATTACTACAGAACCCCTGTGTATCATAATGCTGACAGATTACTACAGAACCCTTGTGTGTCATAATGCTAACAGATTACTTCATCATAAACACATCACACTATGTGAACTACATAATAAAGACAGAAATCTTTGTTTGTGTGTGCGTGCGTGTATGTACATGGTGACTGTGTGTGTGCTTGTACACGGTGTGTGTGTGCTTGTGTGTGTTATGAGACGAGGTACTGCATACTGAAGACAAACAAGCTAGGGAATGATTTTCTCTCAAGGTTTTTATGCTGCAGTAGTTTATGTGTCGGGGGGGGCTAGGGTCAGTCTGTTATATCTGGAGTATTTCTCCTGTCTTATGATACACAGAGGTTCTGCAGTAATCTGTCAGCATTATGATACACAGAGGTTCTGTAGTAATCTGTTAGCATTATGATACACAGGGGTCCTGTGTGAATTTAAGTATGCTCTCTCTAATTCTCTCTTTCTCTCTTTCTTTGTCTCTCTCGGAGGACCTGAGCCCTAGGACCATGCCTCAGGACTACCTGGTATGATGACTCCTTGTTGTCCCCAGTCCACCTGGTCGTGCTGCTGCTCCAGTTTCAACTGTTCTTAATGAGGATATGTAACCCTGGCCTGTTCACTGTGATTACTATTATCTGACCCTACTGGTCATTTATGAACATTTGAACATCTTGGCCATGTTCTGTTGTAATCTCCACCCGGCACAGCCAGAAGAGGACTGGCCACCCCACAGAGCCTGGTTCAGTTTTTCCTAGCCACCGTGCTTCTACACCTGCATTGCTTGCTGTTTGGGGGTTTTAGGCTGGGTTTTCTGTACAGCCCTTTGATATATCAGCTGATGTAAGAAGGGCTATATACATTTGATTTGATTTGATTTTGACTTGGTTTTCTCTCGGGGTTTTCTCTCGGGGTTTTCTGTCGGGGTTTTTTCTCTGTTAGCACAGTACAGCGATAGAAGAAAACACAACTTGTTTATTTGTGTTAAATGGAGTGCTGCGTCGCATTGCTTTTCATTTTCTTTTTATTTGATGTTGTCTCTCTGTAGTCTGTTGTCTCTCTGTAGTCTGTTGTCTCTCTGTAGTCTGTTGTCTCTCTGTAGTCTGTTGTCTCTCTGTAGTCTGTTGTCTCTCTGTAGTCTGTTGTCTCTCTGTAGTCTGTTGTCTCTCTGTAGTCTGTTGTCTCTCTGTAGTCTGTTGTCTCTCTGTAGTCTGTTGTCTCTCTGTAGTCTGTTGTCTCTCTGTAGTCTGTTGTCTCTCTGTAGTCTGTTGTCTCTCTGTAGTCTGTTGTCTCTCTGTAGTCTGTTGTCTCTCTGTAGTCTGTTGTCTCTCTGTAGTCTGTTGTCTCTCTGTAGTCTGTTGTCTCTCTGTAGTCTGTTGTCTCTCTGTAGTCTGTTGTCTCTCTGTAGTCTGTTGTCTCTAATGCAGCAGTCTGTCTGTCTGTCTGTCTGTCTGTCTGACTTACCGGAACATCCATTATAACATAAAGTAAAATGACTGACTGACTGACCGGAACATCCATTATAACATACAGTAAAATGACTGACTGACTGACCGGAACATCCATTATAACATACAGTAAAATGACTGACTGACCGGAACATCCATAATAACATACAGTAAAATGACTGACTGACTGACCGGAACATCCATTATAACATACAGTAAAATGACTGACTGACTGACCGGAACATCCATTATAACATACAGTAAAATGACTGACTGACTGACCGGAACATCCATTATAACATACAGTAAAATGACTGACTGACTGACCGGAACATCCATTATAACATACAGTAAAATGACTGACTGACTGACCGGAACATCCATTATAACATACAGTAAAATGACTGACTGACTGACCGGAACATCCATTATAACATACAGTAAAATGACTGACTGACCGGAACATCCATTATAACATACAGTAAAATGACTGACTGACTGACCGGAACATCCATTATAACATACAGTAAAATGCACAAGGCTGCACTTTGGATCCTAGTTTTTCCTTTTTCCATATTTTCAGCAGCAAAGCAGTCATCTGTTTAATCATCGGAGAGAGAGAGAGAGAGAGAGAGCGAGCGAGAGAGAGAGAGAGAGAGATACTTTGAATCAGGTAGCATTTGTGTTAAAAAAAAGGTGACCCATTTTTCCCGTGTCCAAGGGCATTGAAATATTTGATATTGATTTATACACTTTGTTCTGTTGGAATTTAGAATTCCCAAATCAAAGCTTTTGATCTCTCTCTCTCTCTCTAACACAGCTTGTTTGTTGTGATGGTCGAGTTGTGTGATGCTCTTGGTCCTGATCAGCAGTGTTCGCTCCTGTGACTATGGCAACACCTGATCTGATCTGTGTTGTTTAGGCCTGTCTCTGTTTTATTGTCGTCCCTGACATTTATCAGACTGCTCCTTATTGATTGGGACACAGTTGAATGAACACACAGACACACCTTTCCACACACAGATCCCACAGAAGATGATAAGTCCTGTTCAACTAGCAACCCGAGAGTGTTTTTAAAAAACAGACACTTGGATGTAGCCCAAATCTATCACGTTCTGGATATTAAAAGGTCTATTTGTGTCCCGTCCCCACAGAAACTAAAAGTAATTTCATATCCCCGTAAAAAGTCATTTTCAGTGTTATTACAAACATATGCCCCAGTAGTCCTAGATTTCCTCGGAGAGAGACAGGGAGAGAGAGACCGAGAAACAGGGAGAGAGAGACAGAGAGACAGAGGGAGGGACAGAGAGAGAGATGGGGAGAGAGAGAGAGAGAGAGAGAGAGAGAGAGAGAGAGAGAGAGAGAGAGAGAGACTGAGAAACAGAGAGAGAGACAGAGGGTGGGACAGAAAGAGAGATGGAGAGACAGAGAGAGAGAGAGAGAGAGAGATAGGGGGAGAGAGAGACAGAGAGAGAGGGACAGAGAGAGAGAGAGAGAGAGAGAGAGACAGAGAGAGACAGGGAGAGAGACAGAGAGAGAGAGAGAGAGAGAGAGAGAGAGAGAGAGAGACAGAGAGAGAGAGACAGAGAGAGAGAGAGAAACAGAGAGAGACAGGGAGAGAGACAGAGAGAGAGAGAGAGAGAAAGAGAGAGAGACAGAGAGAGAGAGACAGAGAGAGAGAGAGACAGAGAGAGACAGAGAGAGAGGGACAGAGAGAGAGGGACAGAGAGAGAGAGAGAGAGAGAGAGACAGAGAGAGACAGAGAGAGACAGAGAGAGAGAGACAGGGAGAGAGAGAGACAGAGAGAGAGTGCAGTGTGATGTTGAACTTTAATATCACGGATGCTGCTGTGAGAGCTTCATCTCTCCTTCGCTCCTCTTCTCCTCTGTCTCATTCCGCTGTTACATTTTCTCTCTCGTTCTTCTTCTACTCCGGTTGACATTAAGGTTCGGCGGTCTCTAGATTTTCATTCCGTCATACCGTTTCTGTACCATACCGACGTATACGGTAATACATGAAGTGCATACAAGGGGTGATATATATATATATATTTTTTTTAAGCACTAAACAATTTAGGCAACAGGGAACTTGATCCAGGAAGGAGTTGAATATCTCTGCTGTAACCAAGAAGCTTGATCTTGATATCTAGCCACTTATCAAGCAAGTTACCAAACCAAATGCATAGCTGGACCCCTGAGCTGGATGTCATTTATTTGGCACATCTTAGATTCCTTATTATTATAAGTTATAAGCAGTGGCATAGCAATCACCCCCACCGCCGCAGTGCCCCTAAACCCCCAAATACCGTCGATATTTCTAAATACCTTGGTATACAGTATAAATGGTATATTGCCCAAGGCTAGTGGGCTTCCAGTCAAAAACAACTGAAGAAGGTATTTTCTCTCCCTACGTCCCCCTCTCCGATTCTCCCTTTTTTTTTCAATTTCCCTCTACCAATAATACTGCTGCTCAGGGCTTAACGTACTTAATCTGTTACTGTTCACATTACACATCTCTAGTAGATCAGTGAGGTTGAATACCATGCTTTATGGGGGGGGGGATGGATGATGCCTTAAAGAACATGTCTTTCAGTGCCCTCAATGGAAAATGACTTTTGACCAAAATCTAACTTTAGCACTAACCTTTAATATTTAGTTGTTGCTCTGAAAGGATAGGATAGGATCTTCCACACTCTGATTAAAGTTAATAAAGTAGAGCTTTCTTCACTCTGACCTTTTGGCCTTAAAACCCTGTGAGATCCTGGAGGCGCGTAATGATGACACGCTGGTACAAGCTGTGATGTCATCCCTGAGGTCCTCCGGCGCCATGCGAGGAGAGAAGGTGGAGCACGTCAACAGACGTATCACCAACTACAGAAAGGTACGGCCGAAAGTGTTTGTGGAGGGGGGGGGGGGGGGGGTTATTTATATTGGTGTGTGTGAGTCTGCCTTTGTGCTAGTGTGTCTCAGGGGATTGTGTGTTTCAGGGGGTTGTGTGTGTGTGTGTGAGAGAGAGAAAACAAAAATATAATTACTTGACACATTGGAAAGAATTAACAAAAAAACTGAGCAAACTAGTCCAGTTGCCAGGACCACAAATACAAATTCCATCTAGACACAGTTGCCCTAGAGCACACAAAAAACTATACATACCTTGGCGTAAACATCAGCGCCACAGGTAACTTCCACATAGCTGTGAACGATCTGAGACACAAGGCAAGAAGGGTCTTCTACACCATCAAAAGGAACATAAAATTCAACATACGAATTAGGATCTGGATAAAAATACTTGAATCAGTTATAGAACCCATTGCCCTTTATGGTTGTGAGGTCTGGGGTCCGCTCACCAACCAAGAATTCACAAAATGGGACAAACATCAAATTGAGACTCTGCATGCAGAATTCTGCAAAAATATCCTCTGTGTACAACGTAAAACACCAAATAATGCATGCAGAGCAGAATTAGGCCGATACCCGCTAATTATCAAAATACAGAAAAGAGCAATTACATTCACAACCACCTAAAAAAAAGCCATCACCTACAGAGAGATGAACCTGGAGAAGAGTCCCCTAAGCAAGCTGGTCCTGGGGCTCTGTTCACAAACACAAACAGACCCCACAGATACCCAGGACAGCAACACAATTAGACCCAACCAGATCACGAGAAAACTAAAAGATCATTTTTTAACACACTGGAAAAAAACAACCAAAAATACAGAGCAAACTGCAATGCTATTTGTCCCTAAACAGAGAGAGACACAGTGGCAGAATACCTGACCACTGTGACTGACCCAAACTTAAGGAAAGCTTTGACTATGTACAGACTCAGTGAGCATAGCCTTGCTATTGAGAAAGGCCGCCGTAGGCAGATCTGGCTCTCAAGAGAAGACAGGCTATGTGCACACTGCCCACAAAATGAGGTGGAAACTGAGCTACACTTTCTAACGTCCTGCCCAATGTATGACCATATTAGACACATATTTCCCTCAGATTACACAGATCCACAAAGAATTAGAAAACAAACCCAATTTTGATAAACTCCCTTATCTACTGGGTGAAATACCACTGTATCACAGCAGCAAGATGTGTGACCTGTTGCTACAAGAAAAGGGCAACCAGTGAAGAACAAACACCATTGTAAATACAACCCATATTTATGTTTATTTCTTTTACCTTTTGTACTTTATCCATTTGCACATAATATGACATTTGAAATGTCTTTATTCTGTTGGAACACCTGTGAGTGTAATGTTTACTGTTAATTTCTTTATTGTTTATTTAACTTTGTTTACTATGTAGTTCACTTGCTTTGGCAATGTAAACATATGTTTCCCATGTCAATAAAGCCCTTATTTTGAAATTGAGAGAGAGCGAGAGAGAGAGGGAGGGAGAGCGAGACAGAGAGCGAAAGTGAGGGAGAGAGTGAGGGAGAGAGACATAGAGAGAGAGAGACAGAGAGAGCGAGAGACAAAGAAAATAAAGTGGTGATCCTAACTGACCTAAAACAGGGAATTTTTACTAGGATTAAATATCAGGAATTGTGAAAAACTGAGTTTAAATGTATTTTCTAAAGTGTATGTAAACTTACGACTTCAACTGTAAATACAACCCATATTTATGCTTATTTACTTATTTATTTATTTAGAGAGAGGGAGAGAGAGAGAGGGAGAGAGAGGAGAGAGAGAGGGAGAGTGAGAGAGAGAGAGAGAGAGAGAGAGAGAGAGAGAGACAGACAGACGGAGAGAGAGAGAGAGAGAGAGACTGAGAGAATGTTACGTAGGCCTAATGTCAGAGGCAGTGGGGTAAAGTACATAAGTAAAAATACTTGAAAGTACTATTTCCTTCATTTTTGGGGGGTATCCGTACATTACTATTTACTCATTACATTTTGAATGCTTAGCAGGACAATACAATTACCTATATTCACACTTAGCAGGTTTTTTGTTGAGAGGTCTGGTGTGTTGATAACCCAGTAGAGCATTCCTCCATCGGAGACCACACACACACACACACACACAGACACACACACACACACACACACACACACACACACACACACACACACACACACACACACACACACACACACACACACACACACACACACACACACACACACACACACACACACACACACACACACACACACACACACACACTCTCCACCCCTCAATATACAGTTCCAGTCAAAAGTTTTTCAAGGGATTTTCTTTATTTTGACTGTTTTCTACATTGTAGAATAATAGTGAAAACATTAAAACTATGAAATAACACATATGGAATCATGTAGTAACCAAAAAAGTGTTAAACAAATGATTCTTCCACCCTTTGCCTTGATGACAGCTTTGCATACTCTTGGCATTCTCTCAACCAGCTTCATTCAGACCCTTTGCTATGAGATTCAACATTGAGCTCAGGTACATCCTGTTTCCATTGATCATCCTTGAGATGTTCCTACAACTTAATTGGAGTCCACTTGTGGTAAATTCAATTGATTTGATATGATTTGGAAAGGCACACACCTGTCTATATAAGGTCCCATAGTGTACCGCTCAAAAACCAAGCCATGAGGTCAAAGTAATTGTCTGTATCAAATCAAATGTATTTATATACTATTTATATAGTTCCAAGACAGGATTGTGTCGAGGCACAGATCTTGGGAAGGGTACCAAATCATTTCTCAGCATTGAAGATGCCCAAGAACAAAGTGGCCTCCATCATTCTTAAATGGAAGAAGTTTGGAAACACCAAGACTCTTCCTAGAGATGGCCGTCCAGCCAATCTGAGTAATCGGGGGAGAAGGGCCTCGGTCAGGGAGGTGACACACCATTGCCAAGTTCATAGAGGGTGAGATCACACACACACACAGAGAGCTGTGTTTTTGTGAAATTTTCAGGGCTTTTTGGAGTGTACATTTTTTTTTCACCTGTAAGGAGTCCGCTGAGAGTCAGGAAGCAAGTACAGGGTGTGAGTGTTTTAATAAATAATCAAAACACGAAACACAAACAAACGCACCGACATGAAAACAGAGTCAATAACACCTGAGGAAAGAACCAAGAGGGGTGACAGATAAAGGGAAGATAATCAAGGAGGTGATGGAGTCCAGGTGAGTGTCATGAGGCGCTGGTGACAGGTGTACAGGATAATCAGCAGCCTGATGACCTAGAGGTCAGAGAGGGAGGATAATCAGCAGCCTGATGACCTAGAGGTCAGAGAGGGAGGATAATCAGCAGCCTGATGACCTAGAGGGAGGAGAGGGAGTATAATCAGCAGCCTGATGACCTAGAGGTCAGAGAGGGAGGATAATCAGCAGCCTGATGACCTAGAGGGAGGAGAGGGAGTATAATCAGCAGCCTGATGACCTAGAGGTCAGAGAGGGAGGATAATCAGCAGTCTGATGACCTAGAGGTCAGAGAGGGAGGATAATCAGCAGTCTGATGACCTAGAGGTCAGAGAGGGAGGATAATCAGCAGCCTGATGACCTAGAGGGAGGAGAGGGAGTATAATCAGCAGCCTGATGACCTAGAGGTCAGAGAGGGAGTATAATCAGCAGCCTGATGACCTAGAGGTCAGAGAGGGAGTATAATCAGCAGCCTGATGACCTAGAGGTCAGAGAGGGAGGATAATCAGCAGCCTGATGACCTAGAGGTCAGAGAGGGAGGATAATCAGCAGCCTGATGACCTAGAGGTCAGAGAGGGAGGATAATCAGCAGCCTGATGACCTAGAGGTCAGAGAGGGAGGATAATCAGCAGTCTGATGACCTAGAGGTCAGAGAGGGAGGATAATCAGCAGCCTGATGACCTAGAGGTCAGAGAGGGAGGATAATCAGCAGCCTGATGACCTAGAGGTCAGAGAGGGAGGATAATCAGCAGCCTGATGACCTAGAGGTCAGAGAGGGAGGATAATCAGCAGCCTAATGACCTAGAGGTCAGAGAGGGAGGATAATCAGCAGTCTGATGACCTAGAGGTCAGAGAGGGAGGGTAATCAGCAGCCTGATGACCTAGAGGTCAGAGAGGGAGGATAATCAGCAGCCTGATGACCTAGAGGTCAGAGAGGGAGGATAATCAGCAGCCTGATGACCTAGAGGTCAGAGAGGGAGGATAATCAGCAGCCTGATGACCTAGAGGTCAGAGAGGGAGTATAATCAGCAGCCTGATGACCTAGAGGTCAGAGAGGGAGGATAATCAGCAGCCTGATGACCTAGAGGTCAGAGAGGGAGGATAATCAGCAGCCTGATGACCTAGAGGTCAGAGAGGGAGGATAATCAGCAGTCTGATGACCTAGAGGGAGGATAATCAGCAGCCTGATGACCTAGAGGGAGGAGAGGGAGGATAATCAGCAGCCTGATGACCTAGAGGTCAGAGAGGGAGTATAATCAGCAGCCTGATGACCTAGAGGTCAGAGAGGGAGGATAATCAGCAGCCTGATGACCTAGAGGTCAGAGAGGGAGTATAATCAGCAGCCTGATGACCTAGAGGTCAGAGAGGGAGTATAATCAGCAGCCTGATGACCTAGAGGTCAGAGAGGGAGGATAATCAGCAGCCTGATGACCTAGAGGTCAGAGAGGGAGGATAATCAGCAGCCTGATGACCTAGAGGTCAGAGAGGGAGGATAATCAGCAGCCTGATGACCTAGAGGTCAGAGAGGGAGTATAATCAGCAGCCTGATGACCTAGAGGTCAGAGAGGGAGTATAATCAGCAGCCTGATGACCTAGAGGTCAGAAAGGGAGTATAATCAGCAGCCTGATGACCTAGAGGTCAGAGAGGGAGGATAATCAGCAGCCTGATGACCTAGAGGTCAGAGAGGGAGGATAATCAGCAGTCTGATGACCTAGAGGTCAGAGAGGGAGTATAATCAGCAGCCTGATGACCTAGAGGTCAGAGAGGGAGTATAATCAGCAGCCTGATGACCTAGAGGTCAGAGAGGGAGTATAATCAGCAGCCTGATGACCTAGAGGTCAGAGAGGGAGGATAATCAGCAGCCTGATGACCTAGAGGTCAGAGAGGGAGTATAATCAGCAGCCTGATGACCTAGAGGTCAGAGAGGGAGGATAATCAGCAGCCTGATGACCTAGAGGTCAGAGAGGGAGGATAATCAGCAGCCTGATGACCTAGAGGTCAGAGAGGGAGGATAATCAGCAGTCTGATGACCTAGAGGTCAGAGAGGGAGTATAATCAGCAGCCTGATGACCTAGAGGTCAGAGAGGGAGGATAATCAGCAGCCTGATGACCTAGAGGAAGGAGAGGGAGTATAATCAGCAGCCTGATGACCTAGAGATCAGAGAGGGAGGATAATCAGCAGCCTGATGACCTAGAGGTCAGAGAGGGAGGATAATCAGCAGCCTGATGACCTAGAGGAAGGAGAGGGAGTATAATCAGCAGCCTGATGACCTAGAGGTCAGAGAGGGAGGATAATCAGCAGCCTGATGACCTAGAGGTCAGAGAGGGAGGATAATCAGCAGCCTGATGACCTAGAGGGAGGAGAGGGAGGATAATCAGCAGCCTGATGACCTAGAGGTCAGAGAGGGAGGATAATCAGCAGCCTGATGACCTAGAGGTCAGAGAGGGAGGATAATCAGCAGCCTGATGACCTAGAGGTCAGAGAGGGAGTATAATCAGCAGTCTGATGACCTAGAGGTCAGAGAGGGAGTATAATCAGCAGCCTGATGACCTAGAGGTCAGAGAGGGAGTATAATCAGCAGCCTGATGACCTAGAGGTCAGAGAGGGAGGATAATCATAACCCTAAACCTGACCCTTCATTAAAACCATTTAAACAAATTCCTGACTTTTCAAAAAAGTTTTAGTTTTTCTAACTTTTCAGGACATTACGGTGAAATGTGAGGACATTGTAGTCCTGATAATGTAGGAAAACAACACACACACACACACACACACACACTTACATGTTTGTCATTTAGCAGACGATCTTATCCAGAGCGACTTACAGGCGCAATTAGTGTTAAGTGCCTTGCTCAAAGGCACACTGATGGATTTTTCACTTAGTCGCCTCAACCAGTGACCTTCAGTTAGTGACCCAACGCTCCCAACACACACACACACACACACACACACACACACACACACACACACACACACACACACACACACACACACACACACACACACACACACACACACACACACACACACACACACACACACCAAGTTCGTAGAGACCAGTGGAGGAAAAAGTACTAAATTGTCATACCTGAGTAAAAGTATAGATACCTTAATAGAAAATGACTCAAGTATAAGTGAAAGTCACCCAGTAAAATACTACTTGAGTAAAAGTCTAAAAGTATTTGGTTTAACATATACTGAAGTATCAAAAGTAAAAGTATAAATCATTTAAAATTCCTTATTTTAAGCAAACCAGACAGCACATTTCTTTATTGACGCATATCCAGGGGCACACACCAACACTCAGACATCATTTACAGATAGCCAGGGGAACACTCCAACACTCAGACATCATTTACAGATAGCCAGGGGAACACTCCAACACTCAGACATCATTTACAGATAGCCAGGGGAACACTCCAACACTCAGACATCATTTACAGACAGCCAGGGGAACACTCCAACACTCAGACATCATTTACAGATAGCCAGTCACATTCCAACACTCAGACATCATTTACAGATAGCCAGGGGAACACTCCAACACTCAGACATCATTTACAGATAGCCAGGGGAACACTCCAACACTCAGACATCATTTACAGATAGCCAGGGGAACACTCCAACACTCAGACATCATTTACAGATAGCCAAGGGAACACTCCAACACTCAGACATCATTTACAGATAGCCAGGGGCACACTCCAACACTCAGACATCATTTACAGATAGCCAGGGGAACACTCCAACACTCCAACACTCTGACATCATTTACAGATAGCCAGGGGAACACTCCAACACTCCAACACCCAGACATCATTTACAGATAGCCAGGGGTACACTCCAACACTCAGAAATCTTTTACAGATAGCCAGGGGAACACTCCAACACTCAGACATCATTTACAGATAGCCAGGGGTACACTCCAACACTCAGACATCATTTACAGATAGCCAGGGGAACACTCCAACACTCAGACATCATTTACAGATAGCCAGGGGAACACTCCAACACTCAGAAATCTTTTACAGATAGCCAGGGGAACACTCCAACACTCAGACATCATTTACAGATAGCCAGGGGAACACTCCAACACTCAGACATCATTTACAAACAAAGCATTTGTGTTGTAGTGAGTCCTCCAGATCAGAGGCAGGGCATGACCAGGGATGTTCTCTGTTTAGTGAGTCCTCCAGATCAGAGACATTAGGGATGACCAGGGATGTTCTCTGTTTAGTGAGTCCTCCAGATCAGAGGCAGTAGGGATGACCAGGGATGTTCTCTGTTTAGTGAGTCCTCCAGATCAGAGGCAGTAGGGATGACCAGGGATGTTCTCTGTTTAGTGAGTCCTCCAGATCAGAGGCAGTAGGGATGACCTGGGACGTTCTCTTGATAAGTGTGTGAATTGGACCAATTTCCTGTCAAAATGTAAACGAGTACTTTCCAGTGTCAGGGAAAATTTATGTAGTAAAAAGTACATTATTTTCTTTAGGAATGTAGTCAAGTAAAAGTTGCCAAAAATAGAAATAGTAAAGTACAGATACCACCCCCCCCCCCAATTTTTTTTTACTTAAGTAGTACTTTAAAGTATTTTTACTGAAGTACTTTACACCACTGGTAGAGAGTATACATAACATATCCTATATATCACAAGACAGTCATCATTGTGACTTTGTGGTCTATACATGCAAAGCAACAGATACCAGATAAACACAAGCAGTACTCCACAACAACAACAACAACAACTACTACTACTACTATTACTACTACTACTACTACTACTACTACTACTACTACCACTACCACTATTACTATTACTATTACTACTACTACTACTACTACTACTACTACTACTACTACTACTACTACCACTACTACTACTACTACTACTACTACCACTACCACTACTACTACTATTACTACTACTACTATTACTATTACTACTACTACTACTACTACTACTACTACTACTACTACTACTACTATTACTACCACTACTACTACTACTACTACTACTACTACTACTACTACTACTCCTACTACTATTACTACTACTACTACTACTACTACTATTACTACTACTACTATTACTACTACTACTACTACTACTACTCCTCCTCCTCCTCCTCCTCCTCCTCCTCCTCCAGGGAGCACAGCTGGCTTAGTCATAACCCAAAGCGCTAGACATTACTACCCACAGATCAATAACCGGTGGCCTGAGCCCACAACATTACAGCACCCTGAGCTACACAGAACTGACGCGTCATTATAAAGCTCATAACAGTTGAAAGCCACTAAAAGTGAATTATAATGCAGGGACTTTTAGTACTGTTATCTCTCTCTGGTTAGACCTTAAAGGCGCTGCGTGGTCATTCTGACGGTGATACGGTCTCTGCAGAAGTCAGGGCATTCATCCGTCTTGCATTTGTGTTTGTACAGGAAGTCCCGGGTTATGGAGGGGTTATGGGGGTTATGGGGGGTTATGGGGGATTATGGGGGGGTTATGGAGAGGTTATGGGGGTTATGGAGGGATTATGGAGGGATTATGGGGGTTATGGGGGGTTATGGGGGTTATGGAGGGGTTATGGGGGGTTATGTAGGGGTTATGGAGGGGTTATGGAGGGGTTATGGGGGTTATGGGGGTTATGGAGGGGTTATGGGGGTTATGGGGGTTATGGAGGGGTTATGGGGGGTTATGGTGGGTTATGGAGGGGTTATGGGGGGTTATGGAGAGGTTATGGAGAGGTTATGGGGGGTTATGGGGGTTATGGAGAGGT
Organism: Salmo salar; assembly: GCF_965601325.2. Classification (NCBI taxonomy): domain Eukaryota; kingdom Metazoa; phylum Chordata; class Actinopteri; order Salmoniformes; family Salmonidae; genus Salmo; species Salmo salar. The sequence goes on from NC_138309.1 coordinate 84,951,767, forward strand.
TATGGGGGGTTATGGAGAGGTTATGGGGGGTTATGGAGAGGTTATGGAGGGGTTATGGAGAGGTTATGGAGAGGTTATGGGGGGTTCCATAAGGAGGGGTTATGGGGGGTTATGGTGGGTTATGGAGGGGTTATGGGGGGTTATGGAGAGGTTATGGAGAGGTTATGGGGGGTTATGGGGGTTATGGAGAGGTTATGGGGGGTTATGGAGAGGTTATGGAGGGGTTATGGGGGGTTATGGAGAGGTTATGGAGAGGTTATGGGGGGTTATGGGGGTTATGGAGAGGTTATGGGGGGTTATGGAGAGGTTATGGGGGGTTATGGAGAGGTTATGGGGGGTTATGGAGAGGTTATGGAGAGGTTATGGGGGGTTATGGAGAGGTTATGGGGGGTTATGGGGGTTATGGAGAGATTACGGAGGGGTTACGGAGGGTTATGGGGGGTTATGAGGGGTTATGGAGAGGTTATGGAGGGGTTATGGAGGGTTATGGGGGGTTATGAGGGGTTATGGGGGTTATGGAGAGGTTACGGAGGGGTTATGGAGAGGTTATGGAGGGGTTATGGGGGTTATGGAGAGGTTATGGAGGGGTTATGGAGGGTTATGGAGAGGTTATGGGGGGTTATGGGGGTTATGGAGAGGTTATGGAGGGGTTATGGGGGTTATGGAGGGGTTATGGGGGTTATGGGGAGGTTATGGGGGGTTATGGGGGTTATGGAGAGGTTACGGAGGGGTTATGGAGGGTTATGGAGAGGTTATGGAGGGGTTATGGGGGTTATGGAGGGTTATGGAGGGGTTATGGGGAGGTTATGGAGGGGTTATGGGGGTTATGGAGGGTTATGGAGGGGTTATGGGGAGGTTATGGGGGGTTATGGGGGTTATGGAGAGCTGTCCTAGCAGGTTTAATGGCTCAGAAGGAGTGGGCAGACAGAGCTAGTGTAGGAAGTCTCTATGGGACTAATACTGAATGTCTAACCTTGTTTTCTTGTCTTCACTTTTTTCAGAGGTAAAGTCACGACTGCACCTGGTCCTACTGCAGTACACAGGTTGTGTTTCCTCTTAAATGCCATGTAAAAACAATGTACTGTTGATACAGACATAAACTACACACACACAGTCACTCACTCACTCACTCACTCACTCACTCACTCACTCACTCACTCACTCACTCACTCACTCACTCACTCACTCACTCACTCACTCACTCACTCACTCACTCACTCACTCACTCACTCACTCACTCACTCACTCACTCACTCACTCACTCACACACACACACACACACACACACACACACACACTCACACTCACACACACACACACACACACACACTCACACTCACACTCACACACACACTCACACTCACACACACACACACACACACACACACACACACACTCAGAGGGCCCCCCAATACACACATCTACAATGAATCAGAGGACATCCCAGGTTAATGAAAGTAAAGAATAGATATTAAACTACAAAACATCTAAATCTCTCTCTCTCTCTCCACAAAGCAATAACGATACTGACAAAATCATCCTGAAAGCTCCTACAGGATAATTATTGTCATGAAGAAGTACAGTACCTTATTGTCCCATTACAACAGCCTGAAGAAAAGCAAAGCGTCAAGAAAACACTGAAAATCTCCATATTTCTCAAGGTCATGGAGAGAATAGAAAGAGAAATGTCTTGCAGAAAGCGGTGGGACAATATGGAACAGTCCATTATGACAGAATGATGGGGGGGTCCTGAACCCATTTCAACATGAAGTGGATGGTGTAAATTCTCCTTACAGGCAATTTTCTTTTGGGGGGGGGGGGGGGGGGGGGGATGTTGGCGTCAGGCAATTATTTTCCACTCAAGAACACTGTCCCATGTATTTCAGATTCAATATTTAATGCCCAACTGACTTGAATGTTGAACTTTGAAAAGTGAAAAATAAAAATAAAAGACAATTTGACCGACCCAAGAAGTTAATGTAATTATATATTTTTTAAGTACATTTTCTCTCACAAATGTCACACTATCTCCCTTCCTCCCTCATTTCTGTTTGCCTCTCTCTCTCTCTCTCTCTCTCTCTCTCTCTCTCTCTCTACTACTATTTTTTCTGTACCAGAGTAGACACCTTGCCTCATCTCACCTCACTCCACATTTCCTCACATTACCTTACCTTAACCCACCTCACCTGTCCTGTCCTTAACTCACCTGACCTGTCCTGTCCTTAACTCACCTGACCTGTCCTGTCCTTAACTCACCTGACCTGTCCTTAACTCACCTGACCTGTCCTGTCCTTAACTCACCTGACCTGTCCTGTCCATAACTCACCTGACCTGTCCTGTCCTTAACTCACCTGACCTGTCCTGTCCTTAACTCACCTGACCTGTCCTGTCCTTAACTCACCTGACCTGTCCTTAACTCACCTGACCTGTCCTGTCCTTAACTCACCTGACCTGTCCTGTCCTTAACTCACCTGACCTGTCCTGTCCTTAACTCACCTGACCTGTCCTGTCCTTAACTCACCTGACCTGTCCTGTCCTTAACTCACCTGACCTGTCCTGTCCTTAACTCACCTGACCTGTCCTGTCCTTAACTCACCTGTCCTGTCCTTAACTCACCTGACCTGTCCTGTCCTTAACTCACCTGACCTGTCCTTAACTCACCTGACCTGTCCTTAACTCACCTGACCTGTCCTGTCCTTAACTCACCTGACCTGTCCTGTCCATAACTCACCTGACCTGTCCTGTCCTTAACTCACCTGACCTGTCCTGTCCTTAACTCACCTGACCTGTCCTGTCCTTAACTCACCTGACCTGTCCTTAACTCACCTGACCTGTCCTGTCCTTAACTCACCTGACCTGTCCTTAACTCACCTGACCTGTCCTGTCCTTAACTCACCTGACCTGTCCTTAACTCACCTGACCTGTCCTGTCACTCACCTGACCTGACCTGTCCTTAACTCACCTGACCTGTCCTGTCCTTAACTCACCTGTCCTGTCCTTAACTCACCTGACCTGTCCTGTCCTTAACTCACCTGACCTGTCCTGTCCTTAACTCACCTGACCTGTCCTGTCCTTAACTCACCTGACCTGTCCTGTCCTTAACTCACCTGACCTGTCCTTAACTCACCTTACTGACCTAATCTCCACACCAAATCAGTGCTGCTCCCAAACAAAGACATGGACCTAATGCTCCTGTGTGTGTGTACATGCATGAGTCTGAGTGAATGAACAGTGAAGTGTTGATTGTAGTTGTGAACAGCCTTGTCATTGTACTTTTACAGAGGGGCTACGATCTCTTCTCTGGGTCTACCTTCTCTAATGAGGGGACCAGTGGCTGGGTCTACCTTCTCTAATGAGGGGACTAGTGGCCGGGTCTACCTTCTCTAATGAGGGGACTAGTGGCTGGGTACACCTTCTCTAATGAGGGGACCAGTGGCTGGGTCTACTTTCTCTAATGAGGGGACCAGTGGCTGGGTCAACCTTCTCTAATGAGGGGACCAGTGGCTGGGTCTACCTTCTCTAATGAGGAGACCAGCGGCTGGGTCAACCTTCTCTGATGAGGGGACCAGTGGCTGGGTCAACCTTCTCTACTGAGGGGACCAGTGGCTGGATCAACCTTCTCTAATGAGGGGTCTAGTGGTTGGGTCAACCTTCTCTAATGAGGAGACCAGCGGCTGGGTCAACCTTCTCTGATGAGGGGACCAGTGGCTGGGTCTACCTTCTCTACTGAGGGGCTGGACTAGTGGCTGGGTCTACCTACTCTAATGAGGGGACTAGTGGCTGGTTCTACCTTCTCTAATGAGGGGTCTAGTGGCTGGGTCAACCTTCTCTAATGAGGGGACGGGGTAGTGGCTGGCTCTACCTTCTCTAATGAGGGGACTGGACTAGTGGCTGGGTCAACCTTCTCTAATGAGGGGACTGGACTAGTGGCTGGGTCAACCGTCTCTGATGAGGGGACTGGACGAGTGGCTGGGTCTACCTTCTCTAATGAGGGGACCAGCGGCTGGGTCAACCTTCTCTGATGAGGGGACCAGTGGCTGGGTCAACCTTCTCTACTGAGGGGACCAGTGGCTGGGTCAACCTACTCTAATGAGGGGACTAGTGGCTGGGTCAACCTTCTCTAATGAGGGGACCAGTGGCTGGGTCAACCTTCTCTGATGAGGGGACCAGTGGCTGGGTCAACCTTCTCTAATGAGGGGACTAGAGCCTGGGTCTACCTTCTCTAATGAGGGGACTAGAGCCTGGGTCTACCTTCTCTAATGAAGGGGCCAGTGGCTGGGTCAACCTTCTCTACTGAGGGGACCAGTGGCTGGGTCAACCTTCTCTAATGAGGGGACTAGTGGCTGGGTCAACCTTCTCTAATGAGAGCGACTGGGGTAGTGGCTGGCTCTACCTTCTCTGCTGAGGGGACTGGACTAGTGGCTGGGTCTACCTTCTCTAATGAGGGGACTGGGGTAGTGGCTGGGTCTACCTTCTCTGCTGAGGGGACTGGACTAGTGGCTGGGTCTACCTTCTCTACTGAGGGGACTAGTGGCTGGGTCTACCTTCTCTAATGAGGGGACTGGGCTAGTGGCTGGGTCTACCTTCTCTAATGAGGGGACTAGTGGCTGGGTCTACCTTCTCTAATGAGGGGACTGGACTAGTGGCTGGGTCTACCTTCTCTGATGAGGGACTGGACTCGTGGCTGGGTCTACCGTCTCTAATGAGGGGACTGTACCAGTGGCTGGGTCTACCTTCTCTAATGAGGGGACGTGACTAGTGGCTGGCTCTACCTTCTCTAATGAGGGGACTAGTGGCTGGCTCTACCTTCTCTAATGAGAGGACTGGACTAGTGGCTGGGTCTACCTTCTCTGATGAGGGGACTGGGGTAGTGGCTGGCTCTACCATCTCTAATGAGGGGACTAGACTAGTGGCTGGGTCTACCTTCTCTAATGAGGGGACTGGACGAGTGGCTGGGTCTACCTTCTCTAATGAGGGGACTGGGGTAGTGGCTGGGTCTACCTTCTCTGATGAGGGGACTGGACTAGTGGCTGGGTCTACCTTCTCTGATGAGGGGACTGGACTAGTGGCTGGGTCTACCTTCTCTGAGGGGACTGGGGTAGTGGCTGGGTCTACCTTCTCTAATGAGAGGACTAGTGGCTGGGTCTACCTTCTCTGATGAGAGGACTAGTGGCTGGCTCTACCTTCTCTGCTGAGGGGACTGGACTAGTGGCTGGGTCTACCTTCTCTAATGAGGGGACTCGTGGCTGGGTCTACCTTCTCTAATGAGGGGACTAGTGGCTGGGTCTACCTTCTCTAATGAGGGGACTGGAATAGTGGCTGGGTCAACCTTCTCTAATGAGAGGACTAGGGGCTGGGTCTACCTTCTCTAATGAGGGGACTAGTGGCTGGGTCAACCTTCTCTACTGAGGGTACTAGTGGCTGGGTCTACCTACTCTAATGAGGGGACTAGTGGCTGGGTCTACCTTCTCTAATGAGGGGACTAGTGGCTGGGTCTACCTTCTCTAATGAGAGGACTAGTGGCTGGCTCTACCTTCTCTGCTGAGGGGACTGGACTAGTGTCTGGGTCTACCTTCTCTAATGAGAGGACTAGTGGCTGGGTCTACCTTCTCTGCTGAGGGGACTGGACGAGTGGCTGGGTGTACCTTCTCTAATGAGAGGACTAGTGGCTGGGTCTACCTTCTCTAATGAGGGGACTGGGGTAGTGGCTGGGTCTACCTTCTCTAATGAGAGGACTAGTGGCTGGGTCTACCTTCTCTAATGAGGGGACTAGTGGCTGGGTCTACCTTCTCTAATGAGAGGACTAGTGGCTGGGTCTACCTTCTCTAATGAGAGGACTAGTGGCTGGGTCTACCTTCTCTAATGAGAGGACTAGTGGCTGGCTCTACCTTCTCTAATGAGGGGACTAGTGGCTGGCTCTACCTTCTCTAATGAGAGGACTAGTGGCTGGCTCTACTGATCAGACCACGGAGTCTCCATCTACACACACCGCTGCCCCTCCATGTATTTTTACCCTCAGCAATGCAGTGCTTTGTAGCCAGCAGCCCGTCTTAGAGCTTATTAATTAGTAGGATACACGGTAACTAGGAGTGTAGATTTGACCCCTGTCACCCCCCCCCCCACACACACATGCGTTCAAACACATGCAGCTACATTAAAGGATTGTTGCAGAACCCAGTTGTGGTGAACTCCTGAGATGTAGACTCGATGCACTACTACAACGATACAGTCGGTCTTTGTGTAAGAGAGACTTTCTCCACTTCAACTTCATTCACTTAGGAAACAGAGAAGGGAATGAAGGTTATGCCCCCTGAAGGGGATAATGTCATTTAAAAAGCTATTATTTCCCCCCCATTGATATTTTCATAATTATTTAAACATTGACTGAATGGTTGAGATAGCCAAAATACAATTAGAATTTATAGAAATTGAGCCTTGGAATTTGGAATTTTCTGCTATTGGGAAGTTGATCTCCATTTAAACTTAGACAGGATTGGAGGCAGTGACAGTGGAACTGTTCAGTGCTTTTCCTCTCTCTCTGTCTCTCTCTCTGTCTCTCTCTCTGTCTCTCTCTCTGTCTCTCTCTCTGTCTCTCTCTCTTTGTCTCTCTCTCTCTCTGTCTCTCTCTCTGTCTCTCTCTCTTTGTCTCTCTCTCTCTCTCTCTCTCTCTCTCTCTCTCTCTCTCTCTGTCTCTCTCTCTGTCTCTCTCTCTGTCTCTCTCTCTTTATCTCTCTCTCTCTCTGTCTCTCTCTCTTTGTCTCTCTCTCTTTGTCTCTCTCTCTCTGTCTCTCTCTCTGTCTCTCTCTCTTTGTCTCTCTCTCTCTCTCTCTCTCTCTCTCTCTCTCTCTCTCTGTCTCTCCCTCTCTCGGTCTCTCTCCCTCTGTCTATCTCTCTCTCGTCTCTCTTCTCTCTCGCTCTCTTCTCTCTCACTCTCTTCTCTCTCGCTCTCTTTGTCTCTCTCCTCTCTCTGTTGTCTCTCTCTCCTCTCTCTCTGTCTCTTTGTCTCTCTCTCTGTCTCTTTGTCTCTCGCACTCTCCCTCTCTGTCTCTGCCTCTCTCTCTCTCTCTCTCGATCTCTTTCTCTCAATTAAATGTCAATTCAAGGGCTTTATTGGCATGGGGGAAACATATGTTTACATTGCCAAAGCAAGTAAAATAAATAATAAACAAAAGTGAAATAAACAAAAACAAAATGAACAGTAAACATTACACTCACAAAGGTTCCACAACAATAAGGACATTTCAAATGTCATATTATGTGCAAATGGTACAAAAGGGAAAATAAATAAACATAAATATGGGTTATTTACAATGGTGTTTGTTCTTCACTGGTTGGACTAGTGGCTGGGTCAACCTTCTCTAATGAGGGGACTAGTGGCTGGGTCAACCTTCTCTAATGAGGGATCTAGTGGCTGGGTCTACCTTCTCTAATGAGGGGTCTAGTGGCTGGGTCTACCTTCTCTAATGAGAGGACTAGTGGCTGGGTCTACCTTCTCTAATGAGAGGACTAGTGGCTGGGTCTACCTTCTCTAATGAGAGGACTAGTGGCTGGCTTTACCTTCTCTAATGAGAGGACTAGTGGCTGGCTCTACCTTCTCTAATGAGGGGACTAGTGGCTGGCTCTACCTTCTCTAATGAGAGGACTAGTGGCTGGGTCTACCTTCTCTGATGAGGGGACTAGTGGCGGGGTCTACCTTCTCTAATGAGGGGTCTAGTGGCTGGGTCTACCTTTTCATAATGAGGGGACTAGTGGCTGGGTCAACCTTCTCTATTGAGGGATCTAGTGGCTGGGTCTACCTTCTCTAATGAGGGGTCTAGTGGCTGGGTCTACCTTCTCTAACGAGGGGACTAGTGGCTGGGTCAACCTTTTCTAATGAGTGGACTAGTTGCTGGGTCTACCTTCTCTACTGAGGGTACTAGTGGCTGGGTCTACCTACTCTAATGAGGGGACTAGTGGCTGGTTCTACCTTCTCTAATGAGGGGTCTAGTGGCTGGGTCAACCTTCTCTAATGAGGGGACTAGTGGCTGGTTCTACCTTCTCTAATGAGGGGTCTAGTGGCTGGGTCAACCTTCTCTAATGAGGGGACTAGTGGCTGGGTCAACCATCTCTGATTTACATTTTACATTTTAGCCATTTAGCAGACGCTCTTATCCAGAGCGACTTACAAATTGGTGCATTCACCTATAATATCCAGTGGAACAACCACTTTACAATAGTGCATCTAAATCTTTTAAGGGGGGGGGTTAGAAGGATTACCTTATCCTAACCCAGGTATTCCTTGAAGAGGTGGGGTTTCAGGTGTCTCCGGAAGGTGGTGATTGACTCCGCTGTCCTGGCGTCGTGAGGGAGCTTGTTCCACCATTGGGGTGCCAGAGCAGCGAACAGTTTTGACTGGGCTGAGCGGGAACTGTGCTTCCTCAGAGGTAGGGAGGCGAGCAGGCCAGAGGTGGATGAACGGAGTGCCCTTGTTTGGGTGTAGGGCCTGATCAGAGCCTGAAGGTACGGAGGTGCCGTTCCCCTAACAGCTCCGTAGGCAAGCACCATGGTCTTGTAGCGGATGCGAGCTTCGACTGGAAGCCAGTGGAGAGAGCGGAGGAGCGGGGTGGCGTGAGAGAACTTGGGAAGGTTGAACACCAGACGGGCTGCGGCGTTCTGGATGAGTTGTAGGGGTTTAATGGCACAGGCAGGGAGCCCAGCCAACAGCGAGTTGCAGTAATCCAGACGGGAGATGACAAGTGCCTGGATTAGGACCTGCGCCGCTTCCTGTGTGAGGCAGGGTCGTACTCTGCGAATGTTGTAGAGCATGAACCTACAGGATCGGGTCACCGCCTTGATGTTGGTGGAGAACGAAAGGGTGTTGTCCAGGGTCACGCCAAGGCTCTTAGCACTCTGGGAGGAGGACACAAGGGAGTTGTCAACCGTGATGGCGAGATCATGGAACGGGCAGTCCTTCCCCGGGAGGAAGAGCAGCTCCGTCTTGCCGAGGTTCAGCTTGAGGTGGTGATCCGTCATCCACACTGATATGTCTGCCAGACATGCAGAGATGCGATTCGCCACCTGGTTGTCAGAAGGGGGAAAGGAGAAGATTAATTGTGTGTCATCTGCATAGCAATGATATGAGAGACCATGTGAGGATATGACAGAGCCAAGTGACTTGGTGTATAGCGAGAATAGGAGTGGGCCAAGAACAGAGCCCTGGGGGACACCAGTGGTGAGAGCACGTGGTGCGGAGACAGATTCTCGCCACGCCACCTGGTAGGAGCGACCTGTCAGGTAGGACGCAATCCAAGCGTGCGCGGTGCCAGAGATGCCCAGCTCGGAGAGGGTGGAGAGGAGGATCTGATGGTTCACGGTATCAAAGGCAGCAGATAGGTCTAGAAGGATGAGAGCAGAGGAGAGAGAGTTAGCTTTAGCAGTGCGGAGAGCCTCCGTGACACAGAGAAGAGCAGTCTCAGTTGAATGCCCAGTCTTGAAACCTGACTGATTAGGATCAAGAAGGTCATTCTGAGAGAGATAGCAAGAGAGCTGGCCAAGCACGGCGCGTTCAAGAGTTTTGGAGAGAAAGGAAAGAAGGGATACTGGCCTGTAGTTGTTGACATCGGAGGGGTCGAGTGTAGGTTTTTTCAGAAGGGGTGCAACTCTCGCTCTCTTGAAGACGGAAGGGACGTAGCCAGCGGTCAAGGATGCGTTGATGAGCGAGGTGAGGTAGGGGAGAAGGTCTCCGGAAATGGTCTGGAGAAGAGAGGAGGGGATAGGGTCAAGTGGGCAGGTTGTTGGGCGGCCGGCCGTCACAAGACGCGAGATTTCATCTGGAGAGAGAGGGGAGAAAGAGGTCAAAGCACAGGGTAGGGCAGTGTGAGCAGGACCAGCAGTGTCGTTTGACTTAGCAAACGAGGATCGGATGTCGTCAACCTTCTTTTCAAAATGGTTGACGAAGTCATCCGCAGAGAGGGAGGAGGGGGGGGGGAGGGGGAGGAGGATTCAGGAGGGAGGAGAAGGTAGCAAAGAGCTTCCTAGGGTTAGAGGCAGATGCTTGGAGTTTAGAGTGGTAGAAAGTGGCTTTAGCAGCAGAGACAGAAGAGGAAAATGTAGAGAGGAGGGAGTGAAAGGATGCCAGGTCCGCAGGGAGGCGAGTTTTCCTCCATTTCCGCTCGGCTGCCCGGAGCCCTGATGAGGGGTCTAGTGGCTGGGTCTACCTTCTCTAATGAGTGGACTAGTGGCTGGGTCTACGTTCTCTACTGAGGGTACTAGTGGCTGGGTCTACCTACTCTAATGAGGGGACTAGTGGCTGGGTCAACCTTCTCTAATGAGTGGACTAGTGGCTGGGTCTACGTTCTCTACTGAGGGTACTAGTGGCTGGGTCTACCTACTCTAATGAGGGGACTAGTGGCTGGGTCTACCTTCTCTAATGAGGGGACTAGTGGCTGGGTCAACCTTCTCTAATGAGGGGACTAGTGGCTGGGTCAACCTTCTCTAATGAGGGGACTAGTGGCTGGGTCAACCTTCTCTAATGAGGGGACTAGTGGCTGGGTCAACCTTCTCTAATGAGAGGACTAGTGGCTGGCTCTACCTTCTCTGCTTAGGGGACTGGACTAGTGTCTGGGTCTACCTTCTCTAATGAGAGGACTAGTGGCTGGGTCTACCTTCTCTGCTGAGGGGACTGGACTAGTGGCTGGGTGTACCTTCTCTAATGAGAGGACTAGTGGCTGGGTCTACCTTCTCTAATGAGGGGACTGGGGTAGTGGCTGGGTCTACCTTCTCTAATGAGAGGACTAGTGGCTGGGTCTACCTTCTCTAATGAGGGGACTAGTGGCTGGGTCTTCCTTCTCTAATGAGAGGACTAGTGGCTGGGTCTACCGTCTCTAATGAGAGGACTAGTGGCTGGGTCTACCTTCTCTAATGAGAGGACTAGTGGCTGGCTCTACCTTCTCTAATGAGGGGACTAGTGGCTGGCTCTACCTTCTCTAATGAGAGGACTGGACTAGTGGCTGGGTCTACCTTCTCTAATGAGGGGACTAGACTAGTGGCTGGGTCTACCTTCTCTAATGAGGGGACTGGACGAGTGGCTGGGTCTACCTTCTCTAATGAGGGGACTGGGGTAGTGGCTGGGTCTACCTTCTCTGATGAGGGGACTGGACTAGTGGCTGGGTCTACCTTCTCTGATGAGGGGACTGGACTAGTGGCTGGGTCTACCTTCTCTGAGGGGACTGGGGTAGTGGCTGGGTCTACCTTCTCTAATGAGAGGACTAGTGGCTGGGTCTACCTTCTCTGATGAGAGGACTAGTGGCTGGCTCTACCTTCTCTGCTGAGGGGACTGGACTAGTGGCTGGGTCTACCTTCTCTAATGAGGGGACTCGTGGCTGGGTCTACCTTCTCTAATGAGGGGACTAGTGGCTGGGTCTACCTTCTCTAATGAGGGGACTGGAATAGTGGCTGGGTCAACCTTCTCTAATGAGAGGACTAGGGGCTGGGTCTACCTTCTCTAATGAGGGGACTAGTGGCTGGGTCAACCTTCTCTACTGAGGGTACTAGTGGCTGGGTCTACCTACTCTAATGAGGGGACTAGTGGCTGGGTCTACCTTCTCTAATGAGGGGACTAGTGGCTGGGTCTACCTTCTCTAATGAGAGGACTAGTGGCTGGCTCTACCTTCTCTGCTGAGGGGACTGGACTAGTGTCTGGGTCTACCTTCTCTAATGAGAGGACTAGTGGCTGGGTCTACCTTCTCTGCTGAGGGGACTGGACGAGTGGCTGGGTGTACCTTCTCTAATGAGAGGACTAGTGGCTGGGTCTACCTTCTCTAATGAGGGGACTGGGGTAGTGGCTGGGTCTACCTTCTCTAATGAGAGGACTAGTGGCTGGGTCTACCTTCTCTAATGAGGGGACTAGTGGCTGGGTCTACCTTCTCTAATGAGAGGACTAGTGGCTGGGTCTACCTTCTCTAATGAGAGGACTAGTGGCTGGGTCTACCTTCTCTAATGAGAGGACTAGTGGCTGGCTCTACCTTCTCTAATGAGGGGACTAGTGGCTGGCTCTACCTTCTCTAATGAGAGGACTAGTGGCTGGGTCTACCTTCTCTGATGAGGGGACTAGTGGCTGGGTCTACCTTCTCTAATGAGAGGACTAGTGGCTGGGTCTACCTTTTCATAATGAGGGGACTAGTGGCTGGGTCAACCTTCTCTATTGAGGGATCTAGTGGCTGGGTCTACCTTCTCTAATGAGGGGTCTAGTGGCTGGGTCTACCTTCTCTAACGAGGGGACTAGTGGCTGGGTCAACCTTCTCTAATGAGTGGACTAGTTGCTGGGTCTACCTTCTCTGATGAGGGGACTAGTGGCTGGATCTACCTTCTCTGATGAGGGGACTAGTGGCTGGGTCTACCTTCTCTAATGAGGGGTCTAGTGGCTGGGTCTACCTTCTCTAATGAGGGGACTAGTGGCTGGGTCAACCTTCTCTAAAGATTGGACTAGTGGCTGGGTCTACCTTCTCTAATGAGGGGTCTAGTGGCTGGGTCTACCTTCTCTAATGAGAGGACTAGTGGCTGGTTCTACCTTCTCTAATGAGGGGTCTAGTGGCTGGGTCAACCTTTTCTAATGAGGGGACTAGTGGCTGGGTCAACCTTCTCTGATGAGGGGTCTAGTGGCTGGGTCTACCTTCTCTAATGAGGGGACTAGTGGCTGGGTCTACCTTCTCTAATGAGGGGACTAGTGGCTGGGTCAACCTTCTGTAATGAGGGGACTAGTGGCTGGGTCTACCTTCTCTAATGAGGGGACTAGTGGCTGGGTCAACCTTCTCTAATGAGGGGACTAGTGGCTGGGTAAACCTTCTCTAATGAGGGGACTAGTGGCTGGGTCAACCTTCTCTAATGAGGGGACTAGTGGCTGGGTCTACCTTCTCTGATGAGGGGACTAGTGGCTGGGTCTACCTTCTCTAATGAGGGGTCTAGTGGCTGGGTCTACCTTCTCTAATGAGGGGACTAGTGGCTGGGTCTACCTTCTCTAATGAGGGGACTAGTGGCTGGGTCAACCTTCTCTAATGAGGGGACTAGTGGCTGGGTCTACCTTCTCTAATGAGGGGACTAGTGGCTGGGTCAACCTTCTCTAATGAGGGGACTAGTGGCTGGGTCAACCTTCTCTAATGAGGGGACTAGTGGCTGGTTCTGAAGTAGATAATAAACAAAACTGAAATAAACAATATCAAAATGTACAATAAACATTACACTCACAAAAGTTCCAAAAGAATAAAGACATTTCATATGTCATATTATATGCAAATAGTTAAAGGGAAAATAAATAAACATGAATATTGTATTTACAATGGTGTTTGTTCTTCACTGGTTGCCCTTTTCTTGTGGCAACAGGTCACACATCTTGCTGCTTTGATGGCACACTGTGGTATTTCACCCAGTAGATATGGGACTTTATCAACATTGGGTTTATTTTAAAATTCTTTGTGGATCTGTGTAATCTGAGGGAAATATGTGTCTCTAATATGGTCATACATTTGGCAGGAGGTTAGGAAGTACAGCTCAGTTTCCACCTCATTTTGATGGCAGTGTGCACATAGCCTGTCTTCTCTTGAGAGCCAGATCTGTCTACGGCGGCCTTTCTCAATAGCAAGGCTATGCTCACTGAGTCTGTACATAGTCAAAGCTTTCCTTAAGTTTGGGTCAGTCACAGTGGTCAGGTATTCTGCCACTGTGTACTCTCTGTTTAGGGACAAATAGCATTGTAGTTTGCTCTGTTTTTTTGTTAATTCTTTCAATGTGTTTTTGTTTTTCTCATGATTTGGTTGGGTCTAATTGTTTTGCTGTCCTGGGTATCTGTGGGGTCTGTTTGTGTTTGTGAACAGAGCCCCAGGACCAGCTTGCTTAAGGTACTCTTCTCCAGGTTCATCTCTCTATAGGTGATGGCTTTGTTATGGATGTTTTGAGGAATCACTTCCTTTTAGGTGGTTGTAGAATTGAACGTCACTTTTCTCTGATTTTGATAATTAGCGGGTATCGGCCTAATTCTATTCTGCATGCATTGTTTGGTGTTTTACGTTGTACACAGAGGATATTTTTGCAGAATTCTGCATGCAGAGTCTCAATTTGATGTTTGTCCCATTTTTTGAATTCTTGGTTGGTGAGCGAACCACAGACCTCACAACCATAAAGGGCAATGGGTTCTGTAACTGATTAATTATAATTGTTGCAAGATACTAAAAGGTATGTTGAATTGTATGTTCCTTTTGATGGCATAGAAGCCCTTCATGCCTTGTCTCTCAGATTGTTCACAGCTTTGTGGAAGTTACCTGTGGCGTTGATGTTTAGGCCGTATCTCTGCTGTGTTTCTCTCTGTCTCTCTGTCTCTCTAACTCTTATCTGGGTGACTTGGCAGTGTCATGTCTATGTAATGGGCAATCTGAATATCAATGGATGTTTATATTAAAACCCAGAAGTGAAGTTTCAGAAGATGTTGGGGGGAAAACTAGCGTTTAAATCTTCAGAGTGAATCTGTCTGTTAGGAGGGGAAGTCATCTTGCCAAAGCACTTCTTTTTTTTAATCATCTTTGATGGGGATTTGATCGGAATCGCCCCGAGGGCGCTACAAGATAGACACACAGTGGGAATATTGAGAGGATCAACGCTATAACTATTAAGGAGTAAAAAGCAGCTCAGAAAATGTCTTATCAGTTTCTGTTCGTCCAGATAAGGTTTAGACTAATAGGGAATGTTCGGCTGTCTGACAAAGCAGCACTGTGGCTGTCTCACAAAGTAGGCTAAATCACACTTAGCGAATTGTTCTCTATCCACTAGCTACTCTCAACGGTAGCGCTACAGATAATGAAAACCAATGGCAGGTTGTTAATGTCGTCAGACTTGATCTCAGTCAATGGAAACAGCGAGTCTCGGCGTCTTAACGAAAAACATTCTGGGTGTCTTCCAAAGTCCCCGAGCCCGTCTGTAAGTTGTATTAGTCGTACGTACAGGATACACATGGTTCACATACACCGTCCAATGAAATGCGGACTGCAGGTTCCTTCTGGACAATGCAACAACAATAAGAACTAATAAAAGATAAGAATAGGAACATAAAGTAAGTGGCTCAGTAGAATATAATAAACATTTTAGCATCAGTATAATACAGGAATGCACATTTTATACTCCAATATTTACATGTGTTTTGGGGAAGTGTTTAAGTGTTTAATCAGGCGGTATTACCAATAGTAAATAAGACTCTGGTAAAAGCAGAACCACTTATCAGTGTCCAAAATGGCACCCTATTCCCTATGGGCTCTGGTCAAAGGTAGTGCACCCTATTCCCTATGGGCTCTGGTCAAAGGTAGTGCACCCTATTCCCTATGGACTCTGGTCAAAGGTAGTGCACCCTATTCCCTATGGGCTCTGGTCAAAAATAGTGCACCATATTCCCTATGGGCTCTGGTCAAAAGTAGTGCACCCTATTCCCTATAGGGCTCTGGTCAAAAGTAGTGCACCCTATTCCCTATGGGCTCTGGTCAAAGGTAGTGCACCCTATTCCCTATGGAAGGCTCTGGTCAAAAGTAGTGCACCCTATTCCCTATGGAAGGCTCTGGTCAAAAGTAGTGCACCCTATTCCCTATAGGGCTCTGGTCAAAAGTAGTGCACCCTATTCCCTATAGGGCTCTGGTCAAAGGTAGTGCACCCTATTCCCTATGGGCTCTGGTCAAAAGTAGTGCACCCTATTCCCTATGGGCTCTGGTTAAAGGTAGTGC
>NC_138309.1:84972500-85037500 GCF_965601325.2 Salmo salar
CCCTATTCCATGTATGGTGCACTACTGTTGACCATAGCCCAAAATAGGCTACCATTTAATAGGCTACCATAGCCCGAAATAGGCTACCGACTCTTGGACAACCAAGAACTTGAAGCTCTCAACCCGCTCCACTACAGCCCCATCGATGTGGATGGGGGTGCTTGCTCACCCCTCCATTTCCTGTAGTCCACGATCAGCTCCTTTGTCTCGCTGACGATAAGGAAAAGTTTGTTGTTCTGGCACCACACTGCCAGGTCTCTGACCTCCTCCCTATAGGCTGCCTCATTGTCATCTGTGATCAGTCCTAACACCGTTGGGTCTTCAGCATACTTGATGATGGTGTGGGAGTTGTGTGCGGTCACTCAGTTGTAGATGAACAGGGAGTACAGTAGGGGACTAAACACACACCCCTGAAGGACCCCTGTCTTGATGGTCAGCATGGCGAATGCGTTGTTGCCTGCTTTCACCACCTGGGGGGCAGCCCGTCATGAAGTTCAGGATCCAGTTGCAGAGGTAGGAGTTCAGTCCCTTGGAGGGGGCTCTGGTGTTGAATGCTGAGCTGTAGTCAATGAACAGCATTCTTACATAGGTGTTCCTTTTGTCCAGGTGGGTGAGGGCAGTGTGGATTGCAGTAGAGATTGCGTCATCTGCGGATCTGTTGAGGCGGTATGTGAATTTGAGTGGGTCTAGGGTGTCTGGGATGATGACCAGCCTTTCAAAACATTTCATGGCTATAGATGTGAGTGCTACTGGGCGATAATCATTTAGATTTAGGAAGATTACCGTGGCGTTCTTAGGCACGGGGACTATGGTGGTCTGCTTGAAACAAGTTGTTATTACAGACCGAGTCAGGGATAGGTTGAAAATGTCAGTGAAGACACTTGCTAGCTGGTAAGCACATGCTCTGAGTACACGTCTGGCCCTGCGAACTTGTAAATGTTAATGTTAACATGTTTAAAGGTCTTACATCGGCTACGAAGAGCGAGATCACACAGTTGTCCGGAACAGCTGGTGCTCTCATCATGGTTCAGTGTTGCTTGCCTCGAAGCGAGCATAGAAGGCATTTAGCTCGTCTGGTATGCTCGCGTTGCTGGGAAGCTCGCAGCTGGGTTTCCCTTTGTAATCCTTAATAGTTTGCAAGCCCTGCCACATCCGTGGAGCGTCAGATCCGGCGAAGTAGGATTCGATCTTGGTGCTGTATTGATGCTTTACCTGTTTGATGGCTCAGTGCGGATGTTGTCTGTAATCCATGGCTTTTGGATTTATAGAATGTATTTATCTCCCTCTGTGGGATCAGTATTTATAGAATGTATTTATCTCCCTCTGTGCGATCAGTATTTATAGAATGTATTTATCTCTCTCTGTGGGATCAGTATTTATAGAATGTATTTATCTCTCTCCATGGGATCAGTAATTATAGAATGTATTTATCTCCCTCTGTGGGATCAGTAATTATAGAATGTATTTATCTCCCTCTGTGGGATCAGTAATTATAGAATGTATTTATCTCCCTCTGTGGGATCAGTATTTATAGAATGTATTTATCTCCCTCTGTGGGATCAGTATTTATAGAATGTATTTATCTCCCTCTGTGGGATCAGTATTTATAGAATGTATTTATCTCCCTCTGTGGGATCAGTAATTATAGAATGTATTTATCTCCCTCTGTGGGATCAGTATTTATAGAATGTATTTATCTCCCTCTGTGGGATCAGTAATTATAGAATGTATTTATCTCTCTCCATGGGATCAGTAATTATAGAATGTATTTATCTCCCTCCATGGGGGAAGTATTTATAGAATGTATTTATCTCCCTCTGTGGGATCAGTAATTATAGAATGTATTTATCTCCCTCTGTGGGATCAGTATTTATAGAATGTATTTATCTCCCTCTGTGGGATCAGTATTTATAGAATGTATTTATCTCCCTCTGTGGGATCAGTATTTATAGAATGTATTTATCTCCCTCTGTGGGATCAGTATTTATAGAATGTATTTATCTCCCTCTGTGGGATCAGTAATTATAGAATGTATTTATCTCCCTCTGTGGGATCAGTATTTATAGAATGTATTTATCTCCCTCTGTGCGATCAGTATTTATAGAATGTATTTATCTCTCTCTGTGGGATCAGTATTTATAGAATGTATTTATCTCTCTCCATGGGATCAGTAATTATAGAATGTATTTATCTCCCTCCATGGGGGAAGTATTTATAGAATGTCTGTCTGTCTGTGGATAACCTGTGGGTAATATGGCCTTGTCTTGGTTAAATTCATCAGCTAGGATGAACCCTGGTGTCACGTCCTGACCAGTATAAGGGTTAATTGTTATTGTAGTTTGGTCAGGACGTGGCAGAGGGTATTTGTTTTATGTGGTTCAGGGTGGTGGTTTATTTAGTAGGGCATTTGATTTATGTATTCCGGGGGTTTTGGGCACTGTGTTATATTCATGTATTTCTATGTAGTCTAGTGAGTCTGGTTCTATGTTTAGTTAATTGGGGTGGGGACTCTCAATTGAAGGCAGGTGTTGTCTATTTGCCTTTGATTGAGAGTCCTATATATTAAGGTGTGTTTGTAATTTGTGGGAGATTGTTTCTTGTTTAGCGTGTGTGAGCCTGACGAGACTGTTTTTGTTGATCGTGAGTTCGTTGTGTTTATTATTTTGGTCTTCACGTTTGAGTTTAATAAACGTCAAGATGAGCATCCACATACCTGCTGCATTTTGGTCCTCCTTTCCCAGCGACAACCGTGACACCTGGGGATTTGTTGCCAGAACAGATACAGTGAGGGAAAAAAGTATTTGATCCCCTGCTGATTTTGTATGTTTGCCCACTGACAAAGAAATGATCAGTCTATAATTTTAATGGTAGGTTTATCTGAACAGTGAGAGACAGAATAACAACAAAAAAATCCAGAAAAACGCATGTCAAAAATGTTATAAATTGATTAGCATTTTAATGAGGGAAATAAGTATTTGACCCCTCTGCAAAACATGATGTAGTACTTGGTGGCAAAACCCTTGTTGGCAATCACAGAGGTCAGACGTTTCTTGTAGTTGGCCACCAGGTTTGCACACATCTCAGGAGGGATTTTGTCCCACTCCTCTTTGCAGATCTTCTCCAAGTCATTAAGGTTTCGAGGCTGACGTTTGGCAACTCGAACCTTCAGCTCCCTCCACAGATTTTCTATGGGATTAAGGTCTGGAGACTGGCTAGGCCACTCCAGGACCTTAATGTGCTTCTTCTTGAGCCACTCCTTTGTTGCCTTGGCTGTGTGTTTTGGGTCATTGTCATGCTGGAATACCCATCCACGACCCATTTTCAATGTCCTGGCTGAGGGAAGGAGGTTCTCACCCAAGATTTGACGGTACATGGCCCAGTCCAAGATCCTCCCATGTAGTTCTGGGCTGATTCCTCACCGTTCTCATGATCATTGCAACTCCACGAGGTGAGATCTTGCATGGAGCCCCAGGCCGAGGGAGATTGACAGTTCTTTTGTGTTTCTTCCATTTGCGAATAATCGCACCAACTGTTGTCACCTTCTCACCAAGCAGCTTGGCGATGGTCTTGTAGCCCATTCCAGCCTTGTGTAGGTCTACAATCTTGTCCCTGACATCCTTAGAGAGCTCTTTGGTCTTGGCCATGGTGGAGAGTTTGGAATCTGATTGATTGATTGCTTCTGTGGACCGGTGTCTTTTATACAGGTAACAAACTGAGATTAGGAGCACTCCCTTTAAGAGTGTGCTCCTAATCTCAGCTCGTTACCTGTATAAAAGACACCTGGGAGCCAGAAATCTTTCTGATTGAGAGGGGGTCAAATACTTATTTCCCTTATTAAAATGCAAATCAATTTATAACTTTTTTGACATGCGTATTTCTGGATTTTATTGTTGTTATTCTGTCTCTCACTGTTCAAATAAACCTTCCTTTAAAATTATAGACTGATCCTTTCTTTGTCAGTGGGCAAACGTACAAAATCAGCAGAAGATCAAATACTTTTTCCCCCCGCTGTAGAGGTAAGCAACAAATGGCATTCTATTCCCTATTGGGAGCTGGTCAAAAGTAGTGCACTATATAGGGTATAGGGGGCCATTTGGGACGTGCGTTGAGGCAGACACTTGGCCATTCACACTGAAGGTGACTCCTCCAAAGCAGTAGCGAACAGTGTGACATCCCAAATAGCACCTATTCCCTACATGGTGGTCTAATGTAGTGCACTATGTAGGGAATGAGGTGTCACTTGGAACTCAACCCAGTTCTGTTTGATGATAAAAGTATATTGGGCAGATAGATAGTAGATGGGTTTTGCCGCATAGGGCCTACAGAGAAGAGATGAATAGGAGGCCTGTATTAAGGTCTACAGAGTAGAGATGAATAGGAGACCTGTATTAAGGCCTACTTAGTAGAGATGAATAGGAGGCCTGTATTAAGGCCTGCAGAGTAGAGATGAATAGTAGGCCTGTATTAAGACCTGCAGAGTAGAGATGAATAGGAGCCCTGTATTAAGGCCTACAGAGTAGAGATGAATAGGAGGCCTGTAATAAGGCCTGCAGAGTAGAGATGAATAGGAGGCCTGTAATAAGGCCTACAGAGTAGAGATGAATAGGAGGCCTGTATTAAGGCCTACAGAGTAGAGATGAATTGGAGGCCTGTAATAAGGCCTACAGAGTAGAGATGAATTGGAGGCCTGTAATAAGGTCTACAGAGTAGAGATGAATTGGAGGCCTGTAATAAGGTCTACAGAGTAGAGATGAATAGGAGGCCTGTATTAAGGCCTACAGACTAGAGAGGAATAGGAGGCCTGTATTAAGGCCTACAGACTAGAGATGAATAGGAGGCCTGTATTAAGGTCTACAGAGTAGAGATGAATAGGAGGCCTGTAATAAGGCCTACAGAGTAGAGATGAATAGGAGGCCTGTATTAAGGCCTACAGAGTAGAGATGAATAGTAGGCCTGTATTAAGGCCTGCAGAGTAGAGATGAATAGGAGGCCTGTAGTAAGGCCTACAGAGTAGAGATGAATAGGAGGCCTGTATTAAGGTCTACAGAGTAGAGATGAATAGTAGGCCTGTATTAAGGCCTACAGAGTAGAGATGAATAGTAGGCCTGTATTAAGGTCTACAGAGTAGAGATGAATAGTAGGCCTGTATTAAGGCCTGCAGAGTAGAGATGAATAGGAGGCCTGTATTAAGGCCTACAGAGTAGAGATGAATAGTAGGCCTGTATTAAGGCCTGCAGAGTAGAGATGAATAGGAGGCCTGTATTAAGGCCTACAGAGTAGAGATGAATAGGAGGCCTGTAATAAGGCCTATATAGACTGTGTATGGGCTAACGTTTGGACTGTTATTGTCCAGTTGACTTTAATATTAACCCTTTTTAAATGATTGACGTTTCTCTGTGTGTGTGTGTGTGTGTGTGTGTGTGTGTGTGTGTGTGTGTGTGTGTGTGTGTGTGTGTGTGTGTGTGTGTGTGTGTGTGTGTGTGTGTGTGTGTGTGTGTGTGTGTGTGTGTGTGTGTGTGTTTGTAAACAGTTTATGGAGGGTGAAAAAAGGGGGGAATTGAAATTTCTTTTTGATACTGTCGCAAAGCTAACTAAAAAGCAGCATTCGCAAAGGGAGGATGGCTTTCACTTCAGCAGTAATACATTTATGAACTTCTTTGAGGAAAAGATCATGATCATTAGAAAGCAAATTACGGACTCCTCTTTAAATCTGCGTATTCCTCCAAAGCTCCATTGTCCTGAGTCGGCACAACTCTGCCAGGACCTAGGATCAAGGGAGATACTAAAGTGTTTTAGTACTATATCTCTTGACACAATGATGAAAATAATCATGGCCTCTAAACCCTCAAGCTACATACTGGACCCTATTCCAACTAAACTACTGAAAGAGCTGCTTTCTGTGCTTGGCCCTCCTATGTTGAACATAATAAACGGCTCTCTATCCACCGGATGTGTACCAAGCTCACTAAAAGTGGCAGTAATAAAGCCTCTCTTGAAAAAGACGAATCTTGACCCAGAAATTGTAAAAAACTATCAGCCTATATCGAATCTTCCATTCCTCTCAAACATTTTAGAAAAAGCTGTTGCGCAGCAACTCACTGCCTTCCTGAAGACAAACAATGTATACGAAACGCTTCAGTCTGGTTTTAGACCCCATCATAGCACTGAGACTGCACTTGTGAAGGTGGTAAATGACCTTTTAATGATGTCAGACCGAGGCTCTGCATCTGTCCTCGTGCTCCTAGATCTTAGTGCTGCTTTTGATACCATCGATCACCACATTCTTTTGGAGAGATTGGAAACCCAAATTGGTCTACATGGACAAGTTCTGGCCTGGTTTAGATCTTATCTGTCGGAAAGATATCAGTTTGTCTCTGTGAATGGTTTGTCCTCTGACAAATCAATTGTAAATTTCGGTGTTCCTCAAGGTTGCGTTTTAGGACCACTATTGTTTTCACTATATATTTTACCTCTTGGGGATGTCATTCGAAAACATAATGTTAAATTTCACTGCTATGCGGACGACACACAGCTGTACATTTCAATGAAACATGGTGAAGCCCCAAAACTCCCCTCGCTAGAAGCCTGTGTTTCAGACATAAAGAATTGGATGGCTCAAAACGTTCTACTTTTAAACTCGGACAAAACAGAGATGCTTGTTCTAGGTCCCAAGAAACAAAGAGATCTTCTGTTGAATCTGACAATTAATGTGGATGGTTGTACAGTCGTCTCAAATAAAACTGTGAAGGACCTCGGCGTTACTCTGGACCCTGATCTCTCTTTTGAAGAACATATCAAGACTGTTTCAAGGACAGCTTTTTTCCATCTATTTAACATTGCAAAAATCAGAAACTTTCTGTCCAAAAATGATGCAGAAAAATTAATCCATGCTTTTGTTACTTCTAGGCTGGACTACTGCAATGCTCTACTTTCCGGCTACCCGGATAAAGCACTAAACAAACTTCAGTTAGTGCTAAATACGGCTGCTAGAATCCTGACTAGAACCAAAACATTTGATCATATTACTCCAGTGCTAGCCTCCCTACACTGACTTCCTGTTAAGGCAAGGGCTGATTTCAAGGTTTTACTGCTAACCTACAAAGCATTACATGGGCTTGCTCCTTCCTATCTTTCCGATTTGGTCCTGCCGTACATACCTACACGTACGCTACGGTCACAAGACGCAGGCCTCCTAATTGTCCCTAGAATTTCTAAGCAAACGGCTGGAGGCAGGGCATTCTCCTATAGAGCTCCATTTTTATGGAATGGTCTGCCTACCCATGTGGAGAGACGCAGACTCAGTCTCAACCTTTAAGTCTTTACTGAAGACTTATCTCTTCAGTAGGTCCTATGATTAAGTATAGTCTGGCCCAGGAGTGTGAAGGTGAACGGAAAGGCTGGAGCAACGAACCGCCCTTGCTGTCTCTGCCTTGCCGGTTCCCCTCTCTCCACTGGGATTCTCTGCCTCTAACCCTATTACAGGGGCTGAGTCACTGGCTTACTGGTGTTCTTCCATGCCGTCCATGGGAGGGTTGCGTCACTTGAGTGGGTTGAGTCACTGACGTGGTCTTCCTGTCTGGGTTGGCGCCCCCCCTTGGGTTGTGCCGTGGCGGAGATCTTTGTGGGCTATACTCGGCCTTGTCTTAGGACGGTAAGTTGGTGGTTGGAGACATCCCTCTAGTGGTGTGGGGGCTGTGCTTTGGCAAAGTGGGTGGGGTTATATCCTGCCTGTTTGGCCCTGTCCGGGGGAATCATCGGATGGGGCCACAGTGTCTTCTGATCCCTCCTGTCTCAGCCTCCAGTATTTATGCTGCAGTAGTTTATGTGTCGGGGGGCTAGGGTCAGTCTGTTACATCTGGAGTATTTCTCTTGTCTTATCCGGTGTCCTGTGTGAATTTAAATATGCTCTCTCTAATTCTCTCTCTCTTTCTCTCTTTCTTTCTTTCTCTCGGAGGACCTGAGCCCCAGGACCATGCCTCAGCACTACCTGGCATGATGACTCCTTGCTGTCCCCAGTCCACCTGGCCATGCTGCTGCTCCAGTTTCAACTGTTCTGCCTGCGGCTATGGAACCCTGACCTGTTCACCGGACGTGCTTGTTGCACCCTCGACAACTACTATGATTATTATTACTTGACCATGCTGGTCATTTATGAACATTTTAACATCTTGACCATGTTCTGTTATAATCTCCACCCGGCACAGCCAGAAGAGGACTGGCCACCCCTCATAGCCTGGTTCCTCTCTAGGTTTCTTCCTAGGTTTTTGGCCTTTCTAGGGAGTTTTTCCTAGGGAGTTTTTCCTAGCCACCGTGCTTCTTTCACATGCATTGCTTGCTGTTTGGGGTTTTAGGCTGGGTTTCTGTACAGCACTTTGAGATATCAGCTGATGTACGAAGGACTATATAAATACATTTGATTTGATTTGATTTGAAGGGGATAAAGTTGTGTCTAAAGCAGCACATAACTCCTGTGCTATGTGGAGCATTTGGTGAATGATAAGCCAGTGTTGAACCAATTACACAGACCGTTAACTGAGCCTGAACCCAGTGTGTGTGTGTGTGTGTGTGTGTCAGTGTGTGTGTGTGTGTCAGTGTGTGTGTGTGTGTGTGTGTCAGTGTGTGTGTGTGTGTGTGTGTGTGTGTGTGTGTGTGTGTGTGTGTCAGTGTGTGTGTGTGTGTGTCAGTGTGTGTGTGTGTGTGTGTGTGTGTGTCAGTGTGTGTGTGTGTGTGTGTGTGTGTGTGTGTGTGTGTCTGTGTGTGTCAGTGTGTGTAGTATAGACTTCATCCCCCACCCTGCCATTACTGATTTACACTACAATTCCATCCTGAGCAATAACTGTTTTAATACTGCTCTGAATAATGAATGTTATTAATTAATAACAAAACAATCAAGCAGAAATATCTCACAGGTAATAAATATCAGGCCAGCTCGACCGAGTCCCAAATTGCCAACTATTTACAGTACGTTTGACCAGAGCTGTATGGGTATGTCACGACATCCGTCCCTCTCCTTGTTCGGGCGGTGTTCGGCGGTCGACGTCACCGGTCTTCTAGCCATCGCCGCTCCACCTTTCATTTTCCATTTGTTTTGTCTTGTTTTCCCACACACCTGGTTTACAACTCATAATTACTATGTGTATTTAGCCCTCTGTTCCCTCCACGTCTGGGTGGGGTATTGTTTATTGTCAGGTTGGCACGCGTCCGGCTGGTTGGCGCCAGGTTTTGTTTTACACCCGTGCTTTGTGGCAGCTGGTACTTTGTACTAGGTTATTGTACTTTGTGCTGCCTCATTTACTCTTTGGGCATTTGTTTTTGATGACGCGATTGCATCCTGTTCAAATAATTGCCTAAGTAAAGTGCTTTGTCCACTCATCTCTGCTCTCCTGCGCCTGACTTCCATGCACCAGCTACACCCATTAATGACAGGGTAGACCTAAAGTAGTGCACCATATAGGGAATATAGTATCATTTGGGACTGACACCGTGTCTTCTTTCACATGCATTGCTTGCTGTTTGGGGTTTTAGGCTGGGTTTCTGTACAGCACTTTGAGATATCAGCTGATGTACGAAGGGCTATATAAATACATTTGATTTGATTTGATGATCACATACTGGGCAGAATAAACTAAACATGGATGGATGAATCCCTGCCCCGCTGTTTTAACAGTATATACAGTATTCCTGGCACTACCCCTTCCTGTTTACCATCAATCATAAACACTAGAACCTGGTATTACTCCTTCCTGTTTACCATCAATCATAAACACTAGAACCTGGCATTACTCCTTCCTGTTTACCATCAATCATAAACACTAGGACCTGGTATTACTCCTTCCTGTTTACCATCAATCATAAACACTAGAACCTGGCATTACTCCTTCCTGTTTACCATCAATCATAAACACTAGGACCTGGTATTACTCCTTCCTGTTTACCATCAATCATAAACACTAGAACCTGGCATTACTCCTTCCTGTTTACCATCAATCATAAACACTAGGCGGCGTTTCAGAATCTATGGTATAGGGATGTATTTCCTATCCAGGCAGTGCGCTTGTTTACACTTTCACAGCAGGATTGGGCTTTTATTCAGCCGTTTATAGACTAGCTTTCATTCAGACGTTAATAGACTAGATTCAATTCAGCCGTTTATAGACTAGCTTTCATTCAGACGTTAATAGACTAGCTTTCATTCAGACGTTAATAGACTAGCTTTCATTCAGACGTTAATAGACTAGCTTTCATTCAGACGTTAATAGACTAGCTTTCATTCAGACGTTAATAGACTAGCTTTCATTCAGACGTTAATAGACTAGCTTTCATTCAGACGTTAATAGACTAGCTTTCATTCAGACGTTAATAGACTAGCTTTCATTCAGACGTTAATAGACTAGCTTTCATTCAGACGTTAATAGACTAGCTTTCATTCAGACGTTAATAGACTAGCTTTCATTCAGCCGTTAATAGACTAGCTTTCATTCAGACGTTAATAGACTAGCTTTCATTCAGACGTTAATAGACTAGCTTTCATTCAGACGTTAATAGACTAGCTTTCATTCAGACGTTAATAGACTAGCTTTCATTCAGACGTTAATAGACTAGCTTTCATTCAGACGTTAATAGACTAGCTTTCATTCAGACGTTAATAGACTAGCTTTCATTCAGACGTTAATAGACTAGCTTTCATTCAGACGTTAATAGACTAGCTTTTATTCAGACGTTAATAGACTAGCTTTCATTCAGACGTTAATAGACTAGCTTTCATTCAGACGTTAATAGACTAGCTTTCATTCAGACGTTAATAGACTAGCTTTCATTCAGACGTTAATAGACTAGCTTTCATTCAGACGTTTATAGACTAGCTTTCATTCAGACGTTAATAGACTAGCTTTCATTCAGACGTTAATAGACTAGCTTTCATTCAGACGTTAATAGACTAGCTTTCATTCAGACGTTAATAGACTAGCTTTCATTCAGACGTTAATAGACTAGCTTTCATTCAGACGTTAATAGACTAGCTTTCATTCAGACGTTAATAGACTAGCTTTCATTCAGACGTTAATAGACTAGCTTTCATTCAGACGTTAATAGACTAGCTTTCATTCAGACGTTAATAGACTAGCTTTCATTCAGACGTTAATAGACTAGCTTTCATTCAGACGTTTATAGACTAGCTTTCATTCAGCCGTTAATAGACTAGCTTTCATTCAGACGTTAATAGACTAGCTTTCATTCAGACGTTAATAGACTAGCTTTCATTCAGACGTTAATAGACTAGCTTTCATTCAGACGTTAATAGACTAGCTTTCATTCAGACGTTAATAGACTAGCTTTCATTCAGACGTTAATAGACTAGCTTTCATTCAGACGTTAATAGACTAGCTTTCATTCAGACGTTAATAGACTAGCTTTCATTCAGACGTTAATAGACTAGCTTTCATTCAGACGTTAATAGACTAGCTTTCATTCAGACGTTAATAGACTAGCTTTCATTCAGACGTTAATAGACTAGCTTTCATTCAGACGTTAATAGACTAGCTTTCATTCAGACGTTAATAGACTAGCTTTCATTCAGACGTTAATAGACTAGCTTTCATTCAGACGTTAATAGACTAGCTTTCATTCAGACGTTAATAGACTAGCTATGTTTGTTATTTAGATGTGGGTTACGAACTCACACGCATGTGGAACAACAATGTTCTCATCTGCGTAATGGTAAGGGCTTCAGATATTAGCCGAAATATCTATATATCTGTCTAAATATGTACGGCTTCGGGCTGTGGCGACGGTAAAGGATATGCCTTGATGCGTTGTTAGCGACATACCTGGTCCTTGGTATAACTGGATTAGGAGACGGTTGCCTGGCTGTGATTGATTCACGTACATACCGCTGAGCCAGCACCATTATACTCCATCACACATACCGTCCATTCACCATCTTTACAGACTCAAGAGACCAGTCTAGTGCTGCACCCAGTGGCCAAGCTGTGGAAATACAGCCTGAATATAGGAATGGCATTTGGAGTGGAGCCCAGATGAAAGACGCTTACATTGTGTTCTAAATGGAAAACCTATTCTCTATAGGGTGCACTGACCTATAGGGCCCTGGTTAAAAGTAGTGCAGCATATAGGGAACAGAGTGCCATTTGGGACGCATCCTTAGTTTCTGTTTCTGCTGAGATCTGAGGGGGCTTGGACTGGGTTAGTCAGATGATTGATCTACACTATGACTGCAAAGCAGCACCACACCACCCGGCTCCAAAACAAACACGTGATGGACTGCTGCCCTGCTTTGGTCTGATCTGAGTCTGATCTATTGGTACAGAGGACAGCACCTAGTGTGGAAGGCTGCTGTGGTTCTGACCAATGGGGCCATAGTGTGGAAGGCTGCTGTGGTTCTGACCAATGGGGCCATAGTGTGGAAGGCTGCTGTGGTTCTGACCAATGGGGCCATAGTGTGGAAGGCTACTGTGGTTCTGACCAATGGGGCCATAGTGTGGAAAGCTACTGTGGTTCTGACCAATGGGGCCATAGTGTGGAAATCTGCTGTGGTTCTGACCAATGGGGCCATAGTGTGGAAATCTGCTGTGGTTCTGACCAATGGGGCCATAGTGTGGAAGGCTGCTGTGGTTCTGACCAATGGGGCCATAGTGTGGAAGGCTACTGTGGTTCTGACCAATGGGGCCATAGTGTGGAAAGCTACTGTGGTTCTGACCAATGGGGCCATAGTGTGGAAATCTGCTGTGGTTCTGACCAATGGGGCCATAGTGTGGAAATCTGCTGTGGTTCTGACCAATGGGGCCATAGTGTGGAAGGCTGCTGTGGTTCTGACCAATGGGGCCATAGTGTGGAAAGCTACTGTGGTTCTGACCAATGGGGCCATAGTGTGGAAGGCTACTGTGGTTCTGACCAATGGGGCCATAGTGTGGAAGGCTACTGTGGTTCTGACCAATGGGGCCATAGTGTGGAAGGCTTACCCCATGCCACAACATTGCATGAATATTCAGTTTTTTAGCTAAAGTCAGTAGCATTGTCTATCCTTCCTGTGTTCCCATCACAGGGCTTTCTACCTGGACAAGTCAGACCATCACTACAGGAAGTAGTATTGTCTAACCTTCCTGTGTTCCCATCACAGGGCTTTCTACCTGGACAAGTCAGACCATCACTACAGGAAGTAGTATTGTCTAACCTTCCTGTGTTCCCATCACAGGGCTTTCTACCTGGACAAGTCCAACCATCACTACAGGAAGTAGTATTGTCTAACCTTCCTGTGTTCCCATCACAGGGCTTTCTACCTGGACAAGTCAGACCATCACTACAGGAAGTAGTATTGTCTAACCTTCCTGTGTTCCCATCACAGGGCTTTCTACCTGGACAAGTCAGACCATCACTACAGGAAGTAGTATTGTCTAACCTTCCTGTGTTCCCATCACAGAGCTTTCTACCTGGACAAGTCAGACCATCACTACAGGAAGTAGTATTGTCTAACCTTCCTGTGTTCCCATCACAGGGCTTTCTACCTGGACAAGTCAGACCATCACTACAGGAAGTAGTATTGTCTAACCTTCCTGTGTTCCCATCACAGAGCTTTCTACCTGGACAAGTCAGACCATCACTACAGGAAGTAGTATTGTCTAACCCTCCTGTGTTCCCATCACAGGGCTTTCTACCTGGACAAGTCAGACCATCACTACAGGAAGTAGTATTGTCTAACCTTCCTGTGTTCCCATCACAGGGCTTTCTACCTGGACCAGTCAGACCATCACTACAGGAAGTAGTATTGTCTAACCTTCCTGTGTTCCCATCACAGGGCTTTCTACCTGGACAAGTCCAACCATCACTACAGGAAGTAGTATTGTCTAACCTTCCTGTGTTCCCATCACAGGGCTTTCTACCTGGACAAGTCCGACCATCACTACAGGAAGTAGTATTGTCTAACCTTCCTGTGTTCCCATCACAGGGCTTTCTACCTGGACAAGTCCGACCATCACTACAGGAAGTAGTATTGTCTAACCTTCCTGTGTTCCCATCACAGGGCTTTCTACCTGGACAAGTCAGACCATCACTACTGGAAGTAGTATTGTCTATCCTTCCTGTGTTCCCATCACAGGGCTGGGAAGTCCAACCTTTCCTCCAGCTCCACTCCTAAAGCTGCCCTCATAGACAAGGTAAGGATTCCTTCAGGAAACTCCACCTTCATACTTACAGTATGTTATGGATGTGCCTGTTATGGTGACTGTGGTTTCATGCTCCTGATACTCACATCAGGAAACATCACCTCCACACCCATCTCACATGATTAGGTTAGGATTAGAGAGTCAGGAAACATCACACCCATCTCACATGATTAGGTTAGGATTAGAGAGTCAGGAAACATCACACCCTTCTCACATGATTAGGTTAGGTTTAGAGAATCAGGAAACATCACACCCATCTCACATGATTAGGTTAGGATTAGAGAGTCAGGAAACATCACACCCATCTCACATGATTAGGTTAGGATTAGAGAGTCAGGAAACATCACACCCATCTCACATGATTAGGTTAGGATTAGAGAGTCAGGAAACATCACACCCATCTCACATGATTAGGTTAGGTTTAGAGAGTCAGGAAACATCACACCCATCTCACATGATTAGGTTAGGATTAGAGAGTCAGGAAACATCACACCCATCTCACATGATTAGGTTAGGTTTAGAGAATCAGGAAACATCACACCCATCTCACATGATTAGGTTAGGATTAGAGAGTCAGGAAACATCACACCCATCTCACATGATTAGGTTAGGATTAGAGAGTCAGGAAACATCACACCCATCTCACATGATTAGGTTAGGATTAGAGAGTCAGGAAACATCACACCCATCTCACATGATTAGGTTAGGATTAGAGAGTCAGGAAACATCACACCCATCTCACATGATTAGGTTAGGATTAGAGAGTCAGGAAACATCACACCCATCTCACATGATTAGGTTAGGATTAGAGAATCAGGAAACATCACACCCATCTCACATGATTAGGTTAGGATTAGAGAGTCAGGAAACATCACACCCATCTCACATGATTAGGTTAGGATTAGAGAGTCAGGAAACATCACACCCATCTCACATGATTAGGTTAGGGTTAGAGAGTCAGGAAACATCACACCCATCTCACATGATTAGGTTAGGATTAGAGAGTCAGGAAACATCACACCCATCTCACATGATTAGGTTAGGGTTAGAGAATCAGGAAACATCACACCCATCTCACATGATTAGGTTAGGATTAGAGAGTCAGGAAACATCACACCCATGTCACATGATTAGGTTAGGATTAGAGAGTCAGGAAACATCACACCCATGTCACATGATTAGGTTAGGATTAGAGAGTCAGGAAACATCACACCCATGTCACATGATTAGGTTAGGATTAGAGAGTCAGGAAACATCACACCCATGTCACATGATTAGGTTAGGATTAGAGAGTCAGGAAACATCACACCCATCTCACATGATTAGGTTAGGATTAGAGAGTCAGGAAACATCACACCCATCTCACATGATTAGGTTAGGATTAGAGAGTCAGGAAACATCACACCCATCTCACATGATTAGGTTAGGATTAGAGAGTCAGGAAACATCACACCCATGTCACATGATTAGGTTAGGATTAGAGAGTCAGGAAACATCACACCCATGTCACATGATTAGGTTAGGATTAGAGAGTCAGGAAACATCACACCCATCTCACATGATTAGGTTAGGATTAGAGAGTCAGGAAACATCACACCCATCTCACATGATTAGGTTAGGATTAGAGAGTCAGGAAACATCACACCCATGTCACATGATTAGGTTAGGATTAGAGAATCAGGAAACATCACACCCATGTCACATGATTAGGTTAGGTTTAGAGAGTCAGGAAACATCACACCCATCTCACATGATTAGGTTAGGATTAGAGAGTCAGGAAACATCACACCCATCTCACATGATTAGGTTAGGATTAGAGAGTCAGGAAACATCACACCCATGTCACATGATTAGGTTAGGATTAGAGAATCAGGAAACATCACACCCATGTCACATGATTAGGTTAGGTTTAGAGAGTCAGGAAACATCACACCCATCTCACATGATTAGGTTAGGATTAGAGAGTCAGGAAACATCACACCCATCTCACATGATTAGGTTAGGGTTAGAGAGTCAGGAAACATCACACCCATCTCACATGATTAGGTTAGGATTAGAGAGTCAGGAAACATCACACCCATCTCACATGATTAGGTTAGGGTTAGAGAATCAGGAAACATCACACCCATCTCACATGATTAGGTTAGGATTAGAGAGTCAGGAAACATCACACCCATCTCACATGATTAGGTTAGGATTAGAGAGTCAGGAAACATCACACCCATCTCACATGATTAGGTTAGGATTAGAGAGTCAGGAAACATCACACCCATGTCACATGATTAGGTTAGGATTAGAGAGTCAGGAAACATCACACCCATGTCACATGATTAGGTTAGGATTAGAGAGTCAGGAAACATCACACCCATGTCACATGATTAGGTTAGGATTAGAGAGTCAGGAAACATCACACCCATGTCACATGATTAGGTTAGGATTAGAGAGTCAGGAAACATCACACCCATGTCACATGATTAGGTTAGGATTAGAGAGTCAGGAAACATCACACCCATGTCACATGATTAGGTTAGGATTAGAGAGTCAGGAAACATCACACCCATCTCACATGATTAGGTTAGGATTAGAGAGTCAGGAAACATCACACCCATGTCACATGATTAGGTTAGGATTAGAGAGTCAGGAAACATCACACCCATGTCACATGATTAGGTTAGGATTAGAGAGTCAGGAAACATCACACCCATGTCACATGATTAGGTTAGGATTAGAGAGTCAGGAAACATCACACCCATCTCACATGATTAGGTTAGGATTAGAGAGTCAGGAAACATCACACCCATCTCACATGATTAGGTTAGGATTAGAGAGTCAGGAAACATCACACCCATGTCACATGATTAGGTTAGGATTAGAGAATCAGGAAACATCACACCCATGTCACATGATTAGGTTAGGTTTAGAGAGTCAGGAAACATCACACCCATCTCACATGATTAGGTTAGGATTAGAGAGTCAGGAAACATCACACCCATGTCACATGATTAGGTTAGGATTAGAGAGTCAGGAAACATCACACCCATCTCACATGATTAGGTTAGGATTAGAGAATCAGGAAACATCACACCCATCTCACATGATTAGGTTAGGATTAGAGAATCAGGAAACATCACACCCATGTCACATGATTAGGTTAGGATTAGAGAATCAGGAAACATCACACCCATGTCACATGATTAGGTTAGGATTAGAGAATCAGGAAACATCACACCCATGTCACATGATTAGGTTAGGTTTAGAGAATCAGGAAACATCACACCCATGTCACATGATTAGGTTAGGATTAGAGAATCAGGAAACATCACACCCATCTCACATGATTAGGTTAGGATTAGAGAGTCAGGAAACATCACACCCATGTCACATGATTAGGTTTGGATTAGAGAGTCAGGAAACATCACACCCATGTCACATGATTAGGTTAGGGTTAGAGAGTCAGGAAACATCACACCCATCTCACATGATTAGGTTAGGATTAGAGAGTCAGGAAACATCACACCCATGTCACATGATTAGGTTAGGATTAGAGAGTCAGTAAACATCACACCCATGTCACATGATTAGGTTAGGATTAGAGAGTCAGGAAACATCACACCCATCTCACATGATTAGGTTAGGATTAGAGAGTCAGGAAACATCACACCCATGTCACATGATTAGGTTAGGATTAGAGAGTCAGGAAACATCACACCCATCTCACATGATTAGGTTAGGATTAGAGAGTCAGGAAACATCACACCCATCTCACATGATTAGGTTAGGATTAGAGAGTCAGGAAACATCACACCCATGTCACATGATTAGGTTAGGGTTAGAGAGTCAGGAAACATCACCATCATTCCCATCTAATGGGATTACCAGTGAACCGTCAATTCAAACCAAAGCCCCTTATACCACCCACCACTGCGACCTGTATGGTCTAGTCGGCTGGCCCTCGCTACCTCTTTTGGCCGCCTTTCCTTCCAGTTCTCTGCTGCCAGTGACTGGAACGAATTGCAAAAATCGCTCGAGACTCATATTTCCCTCACTAACTTTAAACATCAGCTATCTGAGCAGCTAACCGATCGCTGCAGCTGTACATAGTCCATCTGTAAATAGCCCACCCAATCTACCTACCTCATCCCCATTGTTTTTATTTACTCTTCTGCTCTTTTGCACACCAGTATTTCTACTTGCACATCATCATCTGCTCATCTATCACTCCAGTGTAAATTTGCTAAACTGTAATTACTTCGCTACTATTGGCCTATTTATTGCCTTACCTCCTCACGCCATTTTTTTTCTACTGTGTTATTGACTTTACGCTTGTTTATTCCATGTGTAACTCTGTGTTGTTGTTTGTGTCGCACTGCTTTGCTTTATCTTGGTCAGGTCGCAGTTGTAAATGAGAACTTGTTCTCAACTAGCCTACCTGGTTAAATAAAGGTGAAATAAAAAAAAATAAAAAAAAATCCCAACCTGGACTCAGGGGTAGACGTGCTCATTCAAGGGTTTTTCTTTATTTTTACAATTTTCTACAATGTAGAATAATAGTGAAGACATCAACACTTTGAAATAACACGTGTAATCATGTAGTAATCAAAAAAGTGTTAAACAAATCAAGATTATTTTAGATTCTTCAAAGTAGCCACCCTTTGCCATGATGACAGCTTTGCACTCTTGGCATTCTATCAACCAGCTTCACCTGGAATGCTTTTCCACCAGTCTTGAAGGACTTCCCACATATGCTGAGCACTTGTTGGCTGCTTCACTCTTAACTCATCCCAAACCATCTCAATTGGGTTGAGGTCAGATGATTGTGGAGGCCAGGTCATCTGATGCAGCACTCTATCCCTTTCAATGGTCAAATAGCCCTTACACAGCCTGGAGGTGTGTTGGGTCATTGTCCTGTTGAAAAACAAATTATAGTCCAACTAAACGCAAACCAGATGGGATGGTGTGTCCCTGCAGAATGCTGTGGTAGCAATGCTGGTTAAGTGTGCCTTGAATTCTAAATAAATCACAGACAGTGTCATCAGCAAAGCACCCTCACACCATCACACCTCCTCCTCCATGCTTCACAGTGGGAACCACATGTGCGGAGATCACAAAGAGACAGCGGTTGGAACCAAAAATCTCAAATTTGGACTCATCAGACCAAAGGACAGATTTCCACTGGTCTAATGTACATTGCTCGTGTTTCTTGCCCAACAAGTCTCTTCTTCTTATCGGTGTCCTTAGTAGTAGTGGTTTCTTTGCAACAATTAGACCATGAAGGCCTGATTCACGCAGTCTCCTCTGAACAGTTGATGTTCAGATGTCTGTTACTTAAACTCTGTAAATTATTTATTTGTGCTGCAATCTGAGGCTGGTAACTCTAATGAACTTATCCTTTGCAGCAGAGGTAACTCTGGGTCTTCCTTTCCTGTGGTGGTCCTCATGAGAGCCAGTTTCATCAAAGCGCTTGATGGTTTTTGCGACTTCACTTGAAGAAACTTTCAAAGTTCTTGATATTTCCGCATTGACTGACCTTCATGTCTTAAAGTAATGATGGACTGTCATTTCTCTTTGCTTATTTGAGCGGTTCTTTCCATAATATGGACTTGGTCTTTTACCAAATAAGGCTATGTTCTGTATGCCACCCCTACCTTGTCACAACACAACTGATTGGCTCAAACGCATTAACCTCTATGGGCTAGGTGGGACGCTAGCGTCCCCCCCGTGGTGCACTCCATCAACAGCAGGTGCATTTCAAGAGCGGCAAATTTGAATCCAAATAAATGTCAAAATTCAAATTTTTCAAACATACAACTATTTTACACCCTTTGAAAGATAAACATCTCCTTAATCTAACCACGTTTTACGATTTCAAAAAGGTTTTACGGCGAAAGCATAAATTTAGAGTATGTTAGGACAGTACATTTACAAGAGTTGTGTGTAATGTTTTGTCAATTCAAAGACAGGGTCACCAAAACCATAAAATCAGCTAAAATGATGCACTAACCTTTTACAATCTCCATCAGATGACACTCCTAGGACATTATGTTAGACAATGCATGCATTTTTAGTTCTATCAAGTTCATATTTATATCCAAAAACAGCGTTTTACTATGGCATTGATGTTGAGGAAATCGTTTCCCTCCAATAACCGGCAGTCAAGTCAGCATCACAAATTAAATAATTAAAATTAGAAAACATTGGTAAAATATTATATTGTCATTTAAAGAATTATAGATTTACATCTCTTGAACGCAATCAACTTGCCAGATTTAAAAATAACCTTACTGGGAAATCACACTTTGCAATAATCTGAGCACTGCGCCCAGAAAAATACGCGTTGCGATACAGACTAGTCGTCATGTTGGGGAGATCTAAAATCGAAAATACTATGTAAATAATCCATTACCTTTGATTCTCTTCATCAGATGTCACTTCCAGGTATCACAGGTCCATAACGAATGTAGTTTTGTTCAAAAAAGCTCATCATTTATGTCCAAAAATCTCCGTCTTGTTAGCACATGATCTAAGCCCGCCGGACTTCACTTCATGAACGAGGGGAAAAAATATATTTACGTTCGTTCAAACATGTCAAACGTTGTATAGCATAAATCATTAGGGCCTTTTTTAACCAGAACATGAATAATATTCAAGGTGGACGAATGCATACTCTTTTATAACGTATTGGAACGAGGGTACCCAACATGAACTCGCGCGCCAGGTGTCTAATGGGCCATCATCGTTCCATGGCTCTTGTTCGGTCAGATCTCCCTCCAGAAGACTCAAAACACTTTGTAAAGGCTGGTGACATCTAGTGGAAGCAATAGGAAGTGCCAAAATATTCCTCAGCCCCTGTGTTTTTCAATGGCATAGGTTTAAAGGTAATACAACACATCAGGTATCCACTTCCTGTCAGAAAATGTCTCAGGGTTTTGCCTGCCAAATGAGTTCTGTTATACTCACAGACACCATTCAAACAGTTTTAGAAACTTTAGAGTGTTTTCTATCCATATATAATAAGTATATGCATATTCTAGTTACTGGGTAGGATTAGTAACCAGATTAAATCGGGTACATTTTTTTTATCCAGCCGTGCAAATACTGCCCCCTAGCCCTAACAGGTTAAGAAGGAAAGAAATTCAACAAATTAACTTTTAACAAGGCACACCTGTTATTTGAAATGCATTCCAGGTGACTACCTCATGAAGCTGGTTGAGAGAATGCCAACAGTGTACAAAGCTGGGTGGCAACTTTGAAGAATCTAAAATCTAAAATAATTTTGATTTGTTTAACACTTTTTTGGTTACTACATGATTCCATTTGTGTTATTTCATAGTTTTGACGTCTTCACTATTATTCTACAATGTAGAAAATAGTAAACAAAATAAAGAAAAACCCTTGAATGAATAGGTGTGTCCAAACGTTTGACAGCTCTGTCTGAGTGACCATCAGGTTCTTGGTCACCTCCCCCGAGTGCTCAGTTTGGCCGGCCGGCTAGCTCTAGGAAGTGTCTTTTTGCTCTGACATGCACATACATTTTGACTCTCATAGCAAACTGTCTGAATACTTATGTACATAAGGTATTTCTGTTGTCTATTTCTTATATATTTGCAATACATTTTTTTTAAACTGTTTTCAAATCGTCATTATGGGGTATTGTGTGTAGATTGATTAGGATTTCTTTTTTTTAATCCATTTTAGAATAAGGTAATTTAACAAAATGTAGAAAAGGTGAGGGATCTGAAAATTTCCCGACTGTAACATGCTAAGTAGTTGCTAATTAGTTAAAATGAATATTTTCCGACTGTAACATGCTAAGTAGTTGCTAATTAGTTAAAATGCTAAATTGATCCATGATGAGATTCAAACAAGCACTCGACGTTCACATTATACCCCGACTAACCACCTAACTTTATTTATTTTTTACTTACGTAACCTTCTGTCTTATGTAACCATGCCAAACGTAACATATTATACTAATTTGAATGTGCCAGGTTTACATTTACTGTGATACGTCTAGTCTATGAGACCAGGCTGCATGTCCTTATACTCACAGAAATCATAATGATATTGACCGTTCTCTTTCTCTCTCGCTCTCCTCCCCCCTCTCTCCCTCCCCCCTCTCTCTCTCTCTCTCCCCTCCCTTTCCCTCTCTCCCTCTCCCCCTCCCTCTCTCTCCCTCTCCCTCTTTCCTCTCCTCTCCCTCTCCCCCCTCGCTCTCTCCCCTCCCTTTCCCTCTCCCCCCCTCGTTCCCTCTCCTCCATTTCCTCCCCCCTCCCTTTCTCTCCCTCTCCCTCTCTCCTCTCCCTCTCCCCCCCTCGCTCCCTCTCCTCCATTTCCTGCCCCTCCCCCTCTCTCCCTCTCCTCTCCCTCCTCCTAGTTGATGCGCCCTCTGAATGCTCTGGCGGAGTTGTATCGTCTGATGGAGAGTTTAATCTCGTCTTGCTGCCTGTCAGTATACAGCCTGTAAGGAGTCAGGAGTCGACCTGCTCACCGTGGCATCAGAACTGTGCTCTCGCCTCAGAGCCACACACATCATTATATGTAACAGCGGTGTGCACCGGTGAGAGAGAGAGAGAGAGAGAGAGATAGACAGTGAGAGAGAGGTGGAGAGAGGGAGAGAGAGAGGGAAAGAGAGACAGACGGGCGGACGGACGGACGGACAGACGGAGAGGTAGAGGGAGAGGGAGCGGGAGATAGAGAGGAAAACTTTGACTATGTTCAGACTCAGTGAGCATAGCCTTGCTATTGAGAAAGGCCGTCGTAGGCAGACCTGGCTCTCAAGAGAAGACAGGCTATGTGCAACACTGCCCACAAAATGAGGTGGAAACTGAGCTGCACTTCCTAACCTCCTGACAAATGTATGACCATATTAGAGACTCATATTTCCCTCAGATTACACAGATCTACAAAGAATTCGAAAACAAACCCAATCATGATAAACTCCCATATCTACTGGGTGAAATACCACTGTTTACAATGACAGCAGCAAGATTTGTGACCTGTTGCCACAAGAAAAGGGCAACTAGTGAAGAACAAACGCGATTGTAAATACAAATCATATTTCTGCTTATTTTCCCTTTTGTACTTGAACTATTTGCACATCGCTACAACACTGTATATATACATATGAAAGGTCTTTATTATTTTGGATTATCTAGTTCATTTGCTTTGGCAAGGTTTCCCATGTCAATAAAGCCCTTCAATTGAATGTAATTGAATTGAGAGAGTGAGAGTGAGAGAGAGTGAGAGTGTGAGAGAGAGAGAGAGAGAGAGAGAGAGAGAGAGAGAGAACACTGAGTCTATAACAGAGTCAAGGATCAGGGAGAGAAGCCAATCCTGCTAAAGAGCTGTTAGAGAGGAACAGAATATGTAGAGAGAGAGAGATACACACAGAGACAGACAGAAACAGTGTGTGAGCACCCTCTCTCTCTCACACACTGTTTCTGTCTGTCTCTGTGTGTATCTCTCTCTCTCTCTCTCTCTCTACATATTCTGTTCCTCTCTAACAGCTCTTTAGCAGGATTGGCTTCTCTCCCTGATCCTTGACTCTGTTATAGACTCAGTGTTCTCCCTGATCCTTGACTCTGTTATAGACTCAGTGTTCTCCCTGATCCTTGACTCTGTTATAGACTCAGTGTTCTCCCTGATCCTTGACTCTGTTATAGACTCAGTGTTCTCCCTGATCCTTGACTCTGTTATAGACTCAGTGTTCTCCCTGATCCTTGACTCTGTTATAGACTCAGTGTTCTCCCTGATCCTTGACTCTGTTATAGACTCAGTGTTCTCCCTGATCCTTGACTCTGTTATAGACTCAGTGTTCTCCCTGATCCTTGACTCTGTTATAGACTCAGTGTTCTCCCTG
This sequence comes from Salmo salar, assembly GCF_965601325.2. Taxonomy (NCBI): domain Eukaryota; kingdom Metazoa; phylum Chordata; class Actinopteri; order Salmoniformes; family Salmonidae; genus Salmo; species Salmo salar. Next base: position 84,996,537 of record NC_138309.1, read on the forward strand.
ATCCTTGACTCTGTTATAGACTCAGTGTTCTCCCTGATCCTTGACTCTGTTATAGACTCAGTGTTCTCCCTGATCCTTGACTCTGTTATAGACTCAGTGTTCTCCCTGATCCTTGACTCTGTTATAGACTCAGTGTTCTCCCTGATCCTTGACTCTGTTATAGACTCAGTGTTCTCCCTGATCCTTGACTCTGTTATAGACTCAGTGTTCTCCCTGATCCTTGACTCTGTTATAGACTCAGTGTTCTCCCTGATCCTTGACTCTGTTATAGACTCAGTGTTCTCCCTGATCCTTGACTCTGTTATAGACTCAGTGTTCTCTCTGATCCTTGACTCTGTTATAGACTCAGTGTTCTCCCTGATCCTTGACTCTGTTATAGACTCAGTGTTCTCTCTGATCCTTGACTCTGTTATAGACTCAGTGTTCTCCCTGATCCTTGACTCTGTTATAGACTCAGTGTTCTCCCTGATCCTTGACTCTGTTATAGACTCAGTGTTCTCCCTGATCCTTGACTCTGTTATAGACTCAGTGTTCTCCCTGATCCTTGACTCTGTTATAGACTCAGTGTTCTCCCTGATCCTTGACTCTGTTATAGACTCAGTGTTCTCCTGATCCTTGACTCTGTTATAGACTCAGTGTTCTCCCTGATCCTTGACTCTGTTATAGACTCAGTGTTCTCCCTGATCCTTGACTCTGTTATAGACTCAGTGTTCTCCCTGATCCTTGACTCTGTTATAGACTCAGTGTTCTCCCTGATCCTTGACTCTGTTATAGACTCAGTGTTCTCCCTGATCCTTGACTCTGTTATAGACTCAGTGTTCTCCCTGATCCTTGACTCTGTTATAGACTCAGTGTTCTCCCTGATCCTTGACTCTGTTATAGACTCAGTGTTCTCCCTGATCCTTGACTCTGTTATAGACTCAGTGTTCTCCCTGATCCTTGACTCTGTTATAGACTCAGTGTTCTCCCTGATCCTTGACTCTGTTATAGACTCAGTGTTCTCCCTGATCCTTGACTCTGTTATAGACTCAGTGTTCTCTCTGATCCTTGACTCTGTTATAGACTCAGTGTTCTCCTGATCCTTGACTCTGTTATAGACTCAGTGTTCTCCCTGATCCTTGACTCTGTTATAGACTCAGTGTTCTCCCTGATCCTTGACTCTGTTATAGACTCAGTGTTCTCCCTGATCCTTGACTCTGTTATAGACTCAGTGTTCTCCCTGATCCTTGACTCTGTTATAGACTCAGTGTTCTCCCTGATCCTTGACTCTGTTATAGACTCAGTGTTCTCCCTGATCCTTGACTCTGTTATAGACTCAGTGTTCTCCCTGATCCTTGACTCTGTTATAGACTCAGTGTTCTCCCTGATCCTTGACTCTGTTATAGACTCAGTGTTCTCTCTCTTAGTCTCCATTCAGCCAGTGAAACCCCCTACTGTTCTACAGCATCTCCAGTACCACTGGATACACTAATAGAACTGAGTCCCAAATGACACCTAGTGCACTACTTTAGACCAGAGCCCCAATGGGTACACTATATAGGTAATAGGTTGCCATTTGGGACACAGCCTTGGAATAAGTATTAATACACCTCTCTCTGCATTAGTTATAAAGCCAGCAGGTAGCCTAGTGGTTAGATAAGGCTTGTCAATGTGCCCTGGAGCAAGGCACTTAACCCAAATTGTTCCTGTAAGTTGCTCTGGATAAGAGAGTCTGTTAAATGATTCACTAACTGTAGTGTATCTGGATCAGAGAGTCTGTTAAATGACTCACTAACTGTAGTGTCTCTGGATCAGAGAGTCTGTTAAATGACTCACTACTGTAGTATCTCTGGATCAGAGAGTCTGTTAAATGACTCACTAATGTAGTGTCTCTGGATCAGAGAGTCTGTAAATGACTCACTTACTGTAGTATCTCTGGATAAGAGAGTCTGTTAAATGACTCACTAACTGTAGTGTCTCTGGATCAGAGAGTCTGTTAAATGACTCACTAACTGTAGTATCTCTGGATCAGAGAGTCTGTTAAATGACTCACTAACTGTAGTATCTCTGGATCAGAGAGTCTGTTAAATGACTCACTAACTGTAGTATCTCTGGATCAGAGAGTCTGTTAAATGACTCACTAACTGTAGTATCTCTGGATAAGAGAGTCTGTTAAATGACTCACTAATGTAGTGTCTCTGGATCAGAGAGTCTGTTAAATGACTCACTACTGTAGTGTCTCTGGATAAGAGTGTCTGCTAAATGACTAACTAACTGTAGTATCTCTGGATAAGAGATTCTGTTAAATGACTAAAAAGTACTAGATATGTGTTTGTGATCCAATAAGTGGTGGTTATAGATTAGTGCTGTTTAAATGAGTATATCACTGTGCAGAGAGGAGGTCACTTCCTTCCATTCTCATTCCATTCTATGTCTGTGTTCCAAAAGGCACCTTATTCCATATAGTGTGCACTGCTTATGACCTGAGCCCTGGTAAAAAAAAAGTAGTGCACTAAATAGGGAATAGGGTGTCATTTTGGATACAGACAGTCAGTTATATTTAAGGGTCTATCTTTCACCTGCCAGATCTGGGCTCGATGCATCATCCTGTACGGACAGAAATATCTTGATCGTTTGTCATCCCTGCACTGATCCCGGCATTCTGCTTCTTTCTCTCTTTCATCTTTTTATGTATATATCATTCTCTCCCTCTCTCTCTCTCTCTCTCTCTCTCTCTCTCTCTCTCTCTCCTCTCTCTCTCTCTCTCTCTCTGCCTCTCTCTCTCTCTCTCTCTCTCTCTCTCTCTCTCTCTCTCTCTCTGCTCTCTCTCTCTCTGCTCTCTCTCTTCTCTCTCTCTTCTCTCTCTCTCTCTGCTCTCTCTCTCTCTCTCTCTCTCTCTCTCTCTCTCTCTCTCTCTGCTCTCTCTCTTCTCTCTCTCTTCTCTCTCTCTCTGCTCGCTCTCTCTCTCTCTCTCTCTGCTCTCTCTCTCTCTCTCTCTCTCTCTCTCTCCCCCTCCCTCTCTCCCTCCCTCTCTCCCTCTCTCTCTGTCGCTCTCTCTCCCTCCCTCTCTCTCTCTCTCTGCTCTCTCTCTCTCTCTCTCTCTCTCTCTCTCCCCCCTCCCTCTCTCCCTCCCTCTCTCCCTCTCTCTCTGTCTCTCTCTCTCCCTCCCTCTCTCTCTCTCTCTCTCCCTCCCTCTCTCTCTCTCCCTCTCTCTCTCTGTCTCTCTCTATCTCTCTCTCTCTCTCTGTCTCTCTCTCTCTCTCCCTCTCCCTCTCTCTCTAGCTCTCTCTCTCTCACTCTCTCTCTCTCTGCTCTCTCTCTCGTCTTTCAATATGCCCTGCCCTGTCTCATATTCCCAATAACTCACTACTCCTTTATTTTCTCGACAGCGCTCTCTCTCTCTCTCAATCTGAATATCCCACTCTCTCAATCTGAATATCTCTCTCTCTCAATCTGAATATCCCACTCTCTCAATCTGAATATATCTCAATCTGAATATCTCTCTCTCTCAATCTGAATATCTCTCAATCTGAATATCTCTCTCTCTCAATCTGAATATCTCTCAATCTGAATATCTCTGTCTTTTTCTCTCTCTCTCACAACACACACACACTTCCTTCACTTGTGGGGGTGTGAATGACAGTGGAATAAAGTTTTGTGTAGTGAGTTGCCTGGCTGGCTGGTCTCTAATAGAATGCTCCATCAGAGTAGTGACTTCTTGAACTCACAGCCCTGTGTGCGTGTGTGCGTGTGTGTGTGTGTGTGTGTGTGTGTGTGTGTGTGTGTGTGTGTGTGTGTGTGTGTGTGTGTGGTGTGTGTGTGTGTGTGTGTGTGTGTGTGTGTGTGTGTGTGTGTGTCTGGCCATAAGTCACTCATGCAGCACGCTAAGTGTAGTGTCACACCAGGTGTCAAGGCAGGTTGATTCCACGGTTACTTGTTGATCTAACTACTGTTCCACATAGTGGATTAGGGAACCAGTTCCGGAATGGGTTATGGGTTCTAAAGAACCGGTTTCATATTCTCTTCCACAGAGGATTCTAATTCTAGAACCACCTGGATGTTGTTACATCACAGAACCACTGCTCTGTTTATGTAACAATTCTTCTAGAATCAAATATTAATCAAACACAGATGAAAATCAGAATAGAGTTTAATTGGATGTTTTTTTCCTGAGTCATTTTTTTATCTGATGAGCACTGTAAGAATTGAAAAAACGATTGCATTCCAAACGGCAACCTGCACTAAGAGAGCGCTATACTATTAAGTAGTGCTCTTCATTTGGGTGTCATTTGGGACACAGCCTGAGTGTGAAATGTAAACGGATTCCAGACGGGTAGAAATAAGGAAATAGCAGACTTAATGAAACACTATGAGGTCAGACCCAATAGATTAGTGATGTGGAAACTGCAGCTCTACTGATGTGATTAGGTGGTCTGATGGGCTGTGCAGTTGAAGAGGTTTAATAACACAGAAAACAGCAGCACAGTGATACTCAAGGGTTTACAATGTGCTGCCCCCCCCCCCCCCCCCCCCCCCCCCCTTTTAGACAGGCACTGCATCCCACTGTTCACACTGCACAGACAAACTATTCTCATTCTTCAGACACTGTTAACGGAATTACTAATAATTGTATCTACCTTTCTCCTCATATACCTTTCCTCGTGGATAGCCTAATGATTTTGTGTCATCGGATTATATCAGTCCATTCTCTATAGAGGACAGAGGCCGTATACTCTCTGCTACTTGACATGCTCATCCTTCATGTAACCTCTACTGGGAGTCAAAGGCAGAGTTGATCAAATATGCAATGGCTCCTATAGAAACAGCTCGCATTCTGCTGCAGAACTTTTCATCATCACACATCAAAGCCGGTATAGAGTATCTCTCCTTTTCCTTCCTTCCCTCTTAATCATTTTCTCTCTCTGTCTCTGTCTCTCTCTCTGTCTCTCTCTCTATGTCGCTGTCTCTCTCTCTATCTCTCTGTCTCTCTCTCTCTGTCTCGCTGTCTCTATCTCTCTGTCTCTCTCTCTCTGTCTCTCTCTCTCTATGTCGCTGTCTCTCTCTCTCTCTCTCTCGCTGTCTCTCTCTCTCTATCTCTCTATCTCTCTCTCTATCTCGCTGTCTCTATCTATCTCGCTCTCTCTTTCTGTCTCTCTCTCTCTCTCTCTCTCTCGCTCTCTCTCTCTCACTCGCTTTATATATCTCTTTCGCTGTCTATCTCTCTCTCTCTCTCTCTCTCTCTCTCCCTGTCTATTTCTCTCTCTCTGTCTCTCTCTGTCTCTCTCTGTCTCTCTCTGTCTCTCTCTCTCTCTCGCTGTCTCTCTCTCTCTATCTCTCTCTCTATCTCTCTGTCTCTATCTCTCTGTCTCTCTCTCTGTCTCTCTCTCTATGTTGCTGTCTCTCTCTCTCTCTGTCTCTCTCTCTGTCTCTCTCTCTCTTTCTCTCGCTGTCTCTCTCTCTCTATCTCTCTATCTATCTCGCTGTCTCTATCTATCTCGCTCTCTCTCTCTGTCTCTCTCTCTCTCTCTCGCTCTCTCTCTCTCTCTCTCTCACTCGCTTTATATATCTCTTTCGCTGTCTATCTCTCTCTCTCTCTCTCTCTCTCTCTCCCTGTCTATTTCTCTCTATCTCACTGTCTCGTTGCCTCTCTCACTTTCTCCCTCTCTATCTCTCTCTCTCTCGCTGTCTCTCTCTCTCTCGCTGTCTCTCTCTCGCTGTCTCTCTCGCTCTCTCTGTCTCTCTCTCTATCTCGCTTTCTCTCTCTATATCTCGCTGTCTCTCTCTCTCTATCTTGCTGTCTTTCTCTCTATCTCGCTGTCTCTTTCTCTCTCTCACTGTCTCCTTCTCTATCTCGCTGTCTCTCTCGCTTGCTCTCTCTGTTCCTCTCGCTCTCTCGCTGTCTCTCTCTCTCTATCTCACTGTCTCTCTCGCTCTCTCGCTGTCTCTATCTCTCTCCCTCCCTCTCTCTCTCTCTCTCTCTCGCTCTCTCTCTCTCTCTCTCTCTCGCCACCCCCCTAACAGCATAAATCAGCTTGTCCAATGACACCAGCCCAAATGAATAGACCCGCTGTTAGCCTGCCTCGTGAGCCTCGTACACCCGCAGTGAGCTGTGAATAACATCCATCACCCCTCTGTTGTAGGAGAACACGTTTTAAAGACTTACTTTTAAGAGATTTTATTTTTATTCTTTATTCACATGAGAGGGAAGGTCAAATGTCTTTTGGATTACGGTAGTAAGGTAATACGACAAGCTGTAGGCTTTAGGTGGCGGGTTGAGTCATGGCAGGATTGTCACGTCCTGACCATAGAAAGATGTTATTTTCTATGGTAGAGTAGGTCAGGGCGTGACAGAGGGTTTTCTAGTTTAGTTTTTCTATGTTGTTATGTTATAGTTTTGTATTTCTATGTTGGGTTTTGTTTGGGATGATCTCCAATTAGAGGCAGCTGGTCCTCGTTGTCTCTAATTGGAGATCATACTTAAGTAGGGTGTTTTTCCACCTGGGTTTGTGGGAGATTGTTTTTGAGTAGTGTATGTTTCAACTCTGCGTCACGGTTTGTTGTTTTGTTCTTTAGTTTATGTTTATGTATTGCATAGTTTCACAGTGGAAAATAAAATGTGGAACGACACACACGCTGCACTTTGGTCCGCTCCTTCCTACAACAACCGTGACAAGGATCGTTACCTTAGTCCGCTCTCACATCGTTCTATAGTTAACTGTTGTATACGCAGCTCAACATGGCTGATGGTGTAATTGTTGTTGTTGCTGACTCACATGCCCATAGTTAATATCACTGAACAGACACATGGTTGGGGCCTATCCCTCTCCTCAGATATCTGACAGCATACCTATTCTAACATTGACAACAATGAGTGAAATAGAGAGGCATTTATCAAATTGCACTGAGCTAGCAATTTTTCACCAGCACCAATTTACTGTTACAGAAATGCAAGTTGGCCTTATTAGAGAGTTTAGACAGTAACAATTTGCTGTAAAAGGGTTGTGGATCGATGTACACTCTTCTCTTGTTATCATAGAGAGGTCACCTAGTACCACTGGATTTATAATGTACACTCTTCTCTTAATTAAACAGCTAGAAAGCTTCAATCTGAAATGAAAATCCACCAAGAGGTTAATTTCCTTCCCTTTCTTGAAATGTTTCTATCCCCACTTCTCTATCTTCCTGTTTTCACTCTCTAGCCTTCCTTTTCTCTCTCTCTCTTTCTCTGTCTTTCTCTGTCTTTCTCTCTCTCTCTCTCTCTCTCTCTCTCTCTGTCTTTCTCTGTCTCTCTCTCTCTTCTCTCTCTCTCTCTCTCTCTCTCTCTCTCTCTCTCTCTCTCTCTCTCTCTGTCTTTCTCTGTCTCTCTCTCTCTTTCTCTCTCTCTCTCTCTCTTTCTCTGTCTCTCTCTCTCTCTCTTTCTCTCTCTCTCTCTCTCTTTCTCTCTCTCTCTCTCTCTTTCTCTCTCTCTCTCTCTCTCTCTCTCTCTCTCTCTCTCTCTCTCTCTCTCAATTCAATTCAATTCGCTTTATTGGCATGATGTAACAATGTACATATTGCCAAAGCTTATTTTGGATATTTACAATATAAAAATAATAAAAATGAGAATAAAAATTGTCAACGGGACAACAGTAACAACAATAACCAAGGGTCAAAATAACCATACATTGAACAATAACAATAAGCATACAGTAGAGGACATGTGCAGGTTTATTGGTCTGTCAGACACTGTCCCTCAACTTATGGCAGGCAGCAATGTAGTGCGCTGCCAACCCACAGCTCTCTGCGTCCTCCCCCAACAGGACGGGGAGCCTATCCTCATCAGAGAGGTCTTTGAAACCTTGAATAAGGGTTTCAAATTTGGGGAAATGACACTCTCTAATTGTTTTATATTTTTGACATTTTGTCAGGAAATGCAGCTCCGTCTCAGGTTCTGCTGTGGTGCAGTGGCTGCACAGCCTTTCCTCTACAGGGAGCCAGGTTTTCCTGTGTCTACCCTTCTCAATAGCAAGGCTGTGCTCACTGAGCCTGTACTTTGTCAAGGTTTTTCTAAGGTTTTGATCAGTAACCATGGTCAAATATTTAGCCACGGTGTACTGTCGATTTAGGGCCAGATAGCACTGCATTTTGCTTTGTGTTTGTGCTTGTGTTTCCCAATAAGCAATGTAGTTTTGTTTTGACTGTGTTGTAATTTGGTTTATTCTGATTGATTGGATGTTCTGGTCCTGAGGCTTCAGTGTGTTAGTAGAACAGGTTTGTGAACTCAGCCCCAGGACCAGCTGGATGAGGGGACTCTTTTCTTTGCTCAGCTCTTGGCATTGCAGGGCTTGGTAATGATATGAGAGGGGGTCACTGTATTTTAGATGTTTCCAAAACTTAATTGCTCTTTTTTGAGTTTTTATTATTAGTGGCCTAATTCTGCCCTGCATGTTTGTAGTTTTCCTCTGGACATGTAGGAGAATCTCTCTCTCTCTCTCTCTCTCTCTCTCTCTCTCTCTCTCTGTCCTTCTCTCTCTCCCTCTCGCTGTCTCTCTCTCTGTCCTTCTCTCTCTCTCTCTCGCTGTCTCTCTCTCTGTCCTTCTCTCTCTCTCTCTCTCTCTCTCTCTCGCTGTCTCTCTCTCTGTCTTTCTCTCTCTCTCTCTCTCTCTCTCTGTCTTTCTCTCTTTCTCTCTCTCTCTGTCTTTCTCTCTCTCTCTCTCTCCATCAGTTATTCTAAGACATTGTGTCATGGTCCCTTGGAGGTTTGTTAAGTTTCCGGTTGGTTCCGGGGACATCCCTGAGGATGTTTTAAGGACCTTCTTGGGGCGTTGTGTTATGGGCCCCTGGAGGTTTTTGTCTAGTTCCCGGTTTGTCCCTGGGATGTCACCTGATGGTTTCAAATAAACGTTCTCCCAAAACAAAACAAAACGTTCTACCTATGGAACACGGACCCTAGTTTCATCGCCCCTTGTTACGGTTGCCAAGCCAATCAACGCCCTGATTGGTGAGCATCTAATCCATTCACAGCTCTTTGTCTGTTGCTAGGGAAACACAAACACACACACACACAAACAGGGCTTTTAACATAAAATGTTTCCAACTTACACATTTGACCCAATTTGACACATACATTACATATGTTTATTCATACAGTAAATAGTATTTAATGTAATTCAACCTGGGATTCACAACATCTTGGTTCAAGGCATTCTGATCTTCTACCATGTTTGTATCAATGGCTGATTTCACCTGTAGGCCTTTTCCTACACTGCACTTCAAAGTAAACCTCAGCTCTGTTAAAAATGAATCATAGTGATTCAGGAGTAACATTAAAACAGAATAATATGCCCCGACAATATTAGACAAATGCTAGCATGCTAGCAGATACCCATAGACTTTCCGTCATTGCACTAGCGCTAGTTAGCATTGGCTTGACAAACTTCCTTCATACTCATTGCCAAAATATCCTGAAGTATCCTTTTAAAACCCTGATACCATTTCATTACTGTACTTAAAATGGTTTGGGACACCTGGGACAAACAGGGGAGCATCATGAGAGCTTCAGGAGAGCTTCAAGGGGAGCTTCATGAGAGCTTCGTGAGAGCTTCGTGAGAGCTTCGTGAGCGCTTCAGGGGCGCTTCAGGGGCGCTTCATGGGAGCTTCAGGGGAGCTTCAGGGGCGCTTCATGGGAGCTTCAGGGGAGCTTCAGGGAGCTTCAGGAGCGCTTCAGGGAAGCTTCAGGAAAGCTTCAGGGGCGCGACGTCCTAAGGACTAGTAAGATGAATTAATGTCCTAAAAAGGTCCTGACGTGTTGCTCCGTGATGTCCTGCTAACTTACAGGGACCTATACAAAGAGCGCCTAAAGAACGTACCCTTGAGACCATCACACAATGTTCTTTGAACATTCTCAGAAAGTCAGAGGGATACCTCGTGCCAAGACCCTTAAGGGAGCTAAAGGGAATGTCGCAGAATGTCCTTAGGACGTCCACTGTTTGCTGGGTTAGTATCCTATTTGCTAGTTGTTAGTTAGTATGAGTTGCATTATAATGGTACACTCAGAAAAAAATATTATTCGGCTGTCCCCATAGGAGAACACATTTTGTTTCCAGGTAAAACCATTTTAGGTTCCATGTAGAACCCTCTGTGGAAGGGGTTCAAGATGGAACCCAAAAGGGTTCTATCTGGAACCATAAAGGGTTCTCCTGTGGGGACAGCCGAAGAACCCTTTTAGGTTCTAGACAAGACCTTTAATTCTAAGAGTGTAGACTATTAGGCTATATCACTATACAGTGGTTCTTCCTGTAAAAGTTGCGTCAGCAGAATTCTATGGCACATTATTTAATTGTCAGCCATTGTTGCCATTAATGCTAGTTTGACCACCAGAGGGCATCTTTGAGAAGCATTTGACTTTTTGTAATATTGGCTGTACTAGAGAATTTAAAACCTTTTTTTGTAAGAACATAGTATATGGGATTTAAATTTAGCTTAATTAATTTGATTAATAATATGGTGTTTCTATTCCAAGAAAAATGAAAACACGAAACCCTCAGGGTTTGGCGCTGTACAATGTGACCGTTTCCACACCTTAATTGTAGTCTAACCAATACCCAAACGGCGATTCAGTGAAAATAAGAATTAAATTGACTTATCAAGACCAGTACCCATGCTTGTCTCAGAGCAGTGTGAAACGGTGCTGAAATAGTTCACCATTCCCAGGTAGGCTATTGCTTCAAATCCTATTATAACAATTGAATAATGGTTGAATCAATTGAATGATGGTTGAATCAATTGAATGATGGTTGAATCAATTGAATGATGGTTGAATCAATTGAATGATGGTGGGCCAGAACATAATAAGTATATAATATTACCACAATTAATTGGCCTACACTACAAATGTAACATATTTAACACATATGATTAGTACATAATACATTCAGTGACAATAAGATAATCATTTGGATCTGATTTTTTTGTTATTTTTTTCTATTTCTCTGTGCTTTGATTGGTTGGGAAAAAACAGGTCTACGTAGCCTACTGTAGGCTACACTAACGTCAAAATTTGTTACGAAAAATTTGCTTGATATCAAGATAAAATGTCACTCTCAAAAAGTATCAATAAGAAAGGTGGATAATGAAAATCGAAGTTTCAGAGAAGAATGTACAGAGATATATGTGTTAATCTCTCCATCTTTTCCCAATGTCAAACCAGTGTGTCTTATTTGCAATGAAAATATCGCTGTTTGCAAATAATTCAATCTCAGACTAATTAAGGAATCTAAGTATAGAACTTTCAATGGCCTTCCCGCCCCGTATAGAGGCCCGATGCAGAAACATTGAATCATTAACTGCAAGTTGCACACACAGCTTTTTTTTGCAGACATATTCTCAAACTTAAACGGGTTAAAGCTGAGCTTACAAAGAAGAGGGAAACAGTCGTGGACATGGTGGAGAAATTTGAGACCTTTACAAGGAAGCTTGAGTTGTTCGATTTGGACTTGTCATCTGGAAGGCTACTGCACACTGAAGAAACGACAGGCAGAGGGACCAGGCCGCAGCATTGTCACAGAGGTGATGGAAGATTTCATCAAGCAGCTGAGGGACAACTTATCCACCACATTTGAAGACTACAGTATGCCCAAGGATATCATTGCATTTGTACGTGATCCTCTCACAGTCTGCCCAGGTGGAGAATTCTCCTCTCTTGCTAAGAAAACGAAACCCTCGCTAGATGAGGTTTTTTAAATGTAAATTTAACTTTTGTTTAACTAGGCAAGTCAGTTAAGAACAAATTCTTATTTACAATGATGGCCTACCTCGGCCAAACCCCGGATGACACTGGGCCAATTGTGCGCCACCCTATGGGACTCCCAATCACGGTCTGATGTGATACAACCTGGATTCGAACCAGGGACTGTATGACGCCTCTTGCGCTGAGATTCAGTGAAAATAAAAATCTCATTGACTTATCAAGACCAGTCCCCATGTTTGTCTCAGAGCAGCGCTGTCTTGACCTCTGAACGCTGTCTTTTCCCTCTTCCACTTGCTTCTTCCATTCATTTTGAAAGAGTATTTTCCAGTAAGCAAGAGCAGTGCATTAGACCACTGCACCACTCGGGAGCCATGACCAATGTGACCAATATATATTGTCCTGCTAATAGCCCATCCCAGAAACATTATTTGCAAAATTCACAGCCTACTACAATTGTGAAAAACAAAATGCCTCCAGCTGTCCATCACTACTGTAAATAGAAACACAGAATATCTAAGGGTCTTTTATATAATTATAATGCAGGTTTAATCATAATGATACTTTTTTCCCCCCTTCCACTTGTTAAAGGTTCCAATTGATAACGTTCTTTTTTTTAATCAATTAGTATATTTGACTTTAATATTTGTTGTATTATTTATTTTTTATTTTCTGGTGGATTAAACTGAAATTGCAACCAACTTTCTATGGCTTGTTTAAAAAACGAACAATATTTTGGGGATGATTTCGTTTTCAAATAACCGAAAGTGAGCGAGGAAAAGGACGTTCTTGAACATGAGGTGAGACATTCTTACTAATTTGTAAATATTTTTATTTTTTATTTATTTCACCTTTATTTAACCAGGTAGGCTAGTTGAGAACAAGTTCTCATTTACAACTGCGACCTGGCCAAGAATAAAGCAAAGCAGTGTGACACAAACAACAACACAGAGTTACACATGGAATAAACAAACATACAGTCAGTAATACAATAGAAAAAGTCTATATACAGTGTGTGCAAATGAGGTAAGATAAGGGAGGTAAGGCAATAAATAGGCCATAGTGGCAAAATAATTACAATATAGCAATTAAACACTGGAATGGTAGATGTGCAGAATATGAGTGTGCAAGTAAAGGTACTGGGGTGCAAAGGAGCAAAATAAATAAATAAATAACAGTATGGGGATGAGGTAGTTGGATGGGCTATTTACAGATGAGCTATGTACAGCTGCAGTGATCTGTGAGCTGCTCTGACAGCTGGTGTTTAAAGTTAGAGAGCGAGATATGAGTCTCCAGCTTCAGTGATTTTGGCAGTTCGTTCCAGTCATTGGCAGGAGAGAACTGGAAGGAAAGGCGGCCAAAGGAAGAATTGGCTTTGGGGTTGACCAGTGAAATATACCTGCTGGAGCGGGTGCTACGAGTGGATGTTGCTATGGTGACCAGTGAGCTGAGATAAGGCGTGGCTTCATCTAGCAAAGACTTATAGATGACCTGGAGCCAGTGGGTTTGGCGACGAATATGAAGCGAGGGCCAGCCAACGAGAGCATACAGGTCACAGTGGTGGGTAGTATATGGGGCTTTGGTGACAAAACGGATGGCACTGTAATAGACTGTATCCAATTTGCTGAGTAGAGTGTTGGAGGCTATTTTGTAAATGACATCGGCAAAGTCAAGGATTGGTAGGATAGTCAGTTTTACGAGGGTATGTTTGGCAGCATGAGTGAAGGATGCTTTGTTGCGAAATAGGAAGCCGATTCTAGATTTAATTTTGGATTGGAGATGCTTAAAGTGAGTCTGGAAGGAGAGTTTACAGTCTAACCAGACACCTAGGTATTTGTAGTTGTCCACATATTCTAAGTCAGAGCCGTCCAGAGTAGTGATGCTGGACGGGCGGGCAGGTTCGTGGGCAGCGATCGGTCGAATAACATGCATTTAGTTTTACTTGCATTTAAGAGCAGTTGAAGGCCACGGCATTGAAGCTCGTTTGGAGGTTAGTTAACACAGTGTCCAAAGAAGGGCTAGAAGCATACAGAATGGCGTCATCTGCGTAGAGGTGGATCAGTGAATCACCAGCAGCAAGAGAAGTAGTTGGTGAACCAGGCGAGGCAGTCATTTGAGAAACCAAGGCTGTTGAGTCTGTCGATAAGAATGTGGTGATTGACAGAGTCGAAAGCCTTGGCCAGGTTGGTGAAGACATCTATACTGTCACGTTCGCTAGATGAAGGATCGGACCAAGGCGCAGCGTGAGTAGCGTTCCACATAATTTATTTATCACGTCACCCCGCTCCTCCGCACACTCCACTGGCTTCCAGTTGAAGCTCGCATCTGCTACAAGACCATGGTGCTTGCCTACGGAGCTGTGAGGGGAACGGCACCTCCGTACCTTCAGGCTCTGATCAGTCCCTACACCCAAAGAAGGGCACTGCGTTCATCCACCTCTGGCCTGCTCGCCTCCCTACCTCTGCGGAAGCACAGTTCCCCAGTCAAAACTATTCGCTGCTCTGGCACCCCAATGGTGGAACAAGCTCCCTCACGACGCCAGGACAGCGGAGTCAATCACCACCTTCCGGAGACACCTGAAACCCCACCTCTTTAAGGAATACCTGGGATAGGATTAAGTAATCCTTCTAAACCCCCCCTACCCTCCCCCCCCAAAAAGATCTAGATGTACTATTGTAAAGTGGTTGTTCCACTGGATATCATAAGGTGAATGCACCAATTTGTAAGTCGCTCTGGATAAGAGCGTCTGCTAAATGACGTAAATGTAAATGTATAAAGTGAAACGTAATGCAATTACAAAACAAATAAAGAATAGACGAACCGTGATTACAATGCAACTATACATAAACAATATCCCATAACCCCCCAGTGAAAAACAAGCTACTTAAGTATGATCTCCAATTAGCGACAACGATTACCAGGTGCCTCTTATTGGGAATCACACCAATCACCTAAACATAGAAAAACTAAACTAGAACCCCACATAGAAAATAACAACTAGAAAAAAAACCTGTCACGCCCTGACCTACTCTACCATAGAAAATAACAGCTTTCTATTGTCAGCACGTGACATATACAGTATTGTCTCTTATCGATGGCGGTTATGATATCGTTTAGGACTTTGAGCGTGGCTGAGGTGCACCCATGACCAGCTCGGAAACCAGATTGCATAGTGGAGAAGGTATGGTGGGATTCTAAATGTTCGGTGATCTGTTTGTTAACTTTGCTTTCGAAGACCTTAGAATGGCAGGGTAGGATGGATATAGGTCTGTAGCAATTTGGGTCAAGAGTGTCCCCTCCTTTGAAGAGGGGGATGACAGCAGCTGCTTTCCAATCTTTTGGAATTTCAGATGACACGAAAGAGAGGTTGAACAGGCTAGTAATAGGGGTTGCAACAATTTCGTCAGATAATTTTAGAAAGAAAGGGTCCAGATTGTCTAGCCCGGCTGATTTGTAGGGGTCCAGATTTTGCAGCTCTTTCAGAACATCAGCTATCTGGTTTTGGGTGAAGGAGAAATGGGGGAGGCTTGGGCAAGTTGCTGTGGGGAGTGCAGGGCTGTTGACCAGGGTAGGGGTAGCCGGGTGGAAAGCATGGCCAGCCGTAGAAAAATGCTTATTGAAATTCTCAATTATCGTGGATTTATCGGTGGTGACAGTGTTTCCTAGCCTCAGTGCAGTGGGCAGCTGGGAGGAGATGCTCTTATTCTCCATGGACTTTACAGTGTCCCAGAACTTTTTGGAGTTTGTGCTACAGGATGCAAATTTCTATTTGAAAAAGCTTTCCTAACTGCCTGTGTATATTGGTTCCTAATTTCCCTGAAAAGTTACATATCGCGGGGGCTATTCGATGCTAATGTGCTGGTCAAGGGCAGTCAGGTCTGGAGTGAACCAAGGGCTATATCTGTTCCTGGTTCAAAATTTGTATAATGGGGCATGCTTATTTAAGATGGTGAGGAAAGCACTGTTAAAGAATAACCAGGCATCCTCTACTGACGGAATGAGGTCAATATCCTTCCAGGGTACTCGGGCCAATCGATTAGAAAGGCCTGCTCGCTGAAGTGTTTTAGGGAGCGTTTGATGGTGATGAGGGGTAGTCATTTGACCGCAGACCCATTACGGACGCAGGCAATGAGGCAGTGAACGCTGAGATCCTGGTTGAAGACAGCAGAGGTGTAAATAAAGCCAGTTTGTTATTTAGATTGATTTATTTCTGTTTTTTTTTCTGCTGGACCCAGAGAGGTGTTTTTGGGACCACATCGTGTCTATTTTCCTGCTAATTGCCCTTGTGAAAAACAAGTGTTTGAAAACCTTAACAATATTTTGGAGATTATTTTGTTTTCAAATAACCGAAGGTTATTGGCTGTACTAGAGAATTTAAAACCTTTTTTTTTGTAAGAACAAGGTATATGGGATTGATTTCAAGAATTGTAGCTTAATTAATTAGATTAATATTATGGTGTTTCTATTCCAAGAAAAATGAAAGTCGAAACCCTCAGGGCTTCCTTTAGGAAAATATGGCGCTGTACAACGTGACCTTGATTTAACTAGGCATGTCAGTTATTAAGAACAAATTCTAATTTACAATATCCGCCTACACCGGTCAAACCTGGATGACGCTGGGCCAATTGTGTGCCGCCCTATGGGACTCCCAATCACGGCCAGTTGTGATACAGCCTGGAATCAAACCAGGGTGTGATACAGCTAACCTAACTAAGAAATACATTTCACGAAACATAGCTCCCCCTACGATCCTTCTTGTCCTGCTAATAGCCCATATTGGCTCTATACAACGTGACCGGTTGGGAGTAGGTTACAGTACTACAGTAAGAGAAAAAAAATCCTAACATTTCCACACCCTAGTTGTAGTCTAACCAATACCCAAACATAGATTCAATTAAAATAAAAATCTCATTGATGTATCAAGACCAGTCCCCATGCTTGTCTCAGAGCAGCCTGTCTTTTCTCCCCTTCCACTTGCCTCTTCCATTAATTTTGAAAGAGTATTATCCAGTAAGCAACAATTTGTTTACATTCATTAGACAGCCTACTTCGTTCCAATATTTCTGTCATTCAGTGATATTTATTCCCATAGTAATTCATTATGGATCCATAACGAAATTATCATCTGCATTTTCAAATAGCATTTTTATCATTATTTTATTAACGAAAGCATAAAGATGCTGATTAAGAAATACAGTACTGTACAGTATATGCTTTATCCGACATTTTGCGGTTGTAGGAGGTCGCCCACCCACACTTTAAACATTTGGACAATAAAGCATTTAATACATATTGAAGATATAAACCACCTGCATTTGTTTATTAGGCTACTGTGCAATCTGACAAGTAAACATAGCCTGCAGTACATACTGTAGTAAACATGGTAAATTGCCTAATTCCTTACATAAAGGAGAGCAGACCATGTCCAGACTTTCTCTGTGACTTCAAGTACTCATTAACTCTGTCTTTAAAGCTTTTTTTGGGTTGCGTCAGTCATGGACAGAAACTTCTGAGACACAGTATTAATGATGAACACCCGGCGGTTCACTGGTAAGCCACATTTGCCTCGGGAATCCATCCCAATGTTATTCGCAAACGCTAATCATCAGATGCCTGTGTTACGGCGAACGCGAAAAGCCCGGGAAAATGAACAGGTACAGTAGGCTACAATACTGTAAAGTAGGCCTAATAATGCTACAAATAAGTATTTTTCTGTGTTTGAAAACCTGTTTTCAAAATGCCTCCAGCTGTCCATCACTACTGTATATAAAAACACAACATCTTGTTTACATTCTTTATTGTAACCACAATGTCACAAATAATTTGTATCTACCTTCCAAATTACATTAAGAGTTCGCTGTAACGACGAGGCACTGTTGCCGGAAGTTCTGGACGAGGCACTGTTGCCGGAAGTTCTGGACTGTAGCCAGACTCACTCGGCTCTGAACAGTGGGCCGTCTCACCTGGTTCCGAACAGTGGGCCGTCTCACCTGGTTCCGAACAGTGGGCCGTCTCTCTCCGGGGCACTGTCGCCGGAATCTCTGGACGAGGCACTGTTGCCTGAAGGCTTGGTGCGTGAGGCTGGCTTAGGACGTGCCAGACTAAGGACACGCACCACATGGCTAGTACGAGGAACATGGACAGGACGTGCTGGACTGGGCTGACGCACTGAAGCCTGGTGCGTGGTGCTGGTAATGGAGGTACCATACTGGAGACACGCACCTTAGGGTTGGTGCGTGGAGCGGGAACAGGACGTACTGGACTGGGCTGACGCACTGGATGCCTGGTACGTGGTGCTGGTACTGGATATGCCAGCCTGGAAACACACACCTTAGGGCTAGTGCGTGGAGCGGGAACAGGACGTACTGGACTGGGCGGACGCACTGGAAGCCTGGTGCGTGGTGCTGGTACTGGATATACCAGCCTGGAAACACACACCTTAGGGCTAGTGCGTGGAGCGGGAACAGGACGTACTGGACTGGGCTGACGCACAGGAAAACCGGTGCGTGGTGCTGGTACTGGATATGCCAGCTTTGAAACACACACCTTAGGGCTAGTGCGTGGAGCGGGAACAGGATATATTGGACCGTGAAGGCGCACTGGCGGTCTCGAGCGCAGTACTGGCTCCACCCTTCCTGGCTGGATGCCCGCTTTCCCCTGACAAATGCGGGGGGCAGGTACTGCGCACACCGGCCTGTGAATACTAGGCCTTAACGCCGTGCACCTCACTCCAACGCACGGGACCTGACTAAAACTAGGCTGCCCCCAATAAGCCCGGGGATTTGGCTTGCGGCTCAATCCTGGCCCTGCCAAACTACCTGTGTGCCCCCCCCAAAAAATTATTGGGGCTGCCTCTCCGGCTTAATAGCCAGTCGTGTTCCCCTGTAGCGTTCCCGGTCTTCGCTCCATTTCTTCCATGGGCCCTCTCCGGCCATAATCTGTTCCCATGTCCATTTCTCCCGTTGGTCCAACTCAAATTCCCTTTGCTCCACTAAGTCCACCTGTTGGTGGGAGGTTCTGTAACGACAGTCGTCAGGAATGGACCAAGGCGCAGCGGGTTGAGTGCTCATAATTAACTTTTTAATGAAAACACTTACTCAAACAAAAAACAACAAAACGATAGACGACGAATACAGACTTGAAGGCAAACAACAGCAATTCAAGTGACAACCTCCCACAAATTACAAACACAAACACACCCTAATATATAGGACTCTCAATCAAAGGCAACTAGACAACACCTGCCTTCAATTGAGAGTCCACACCCCAATTAACTCAACATAGAAACAGACTAACTAGAAAGAACATAGACTAACAGAGCAGTGACCAAAAAACCCCGGAATACATAAATCAACTACCCTCTACATAATACACACACCCCGAACCACATAAACCAAATACCCTCTGCCACGTCCTGACCAGCCTACACTAACAAAATAACCCTCATACTGGTCAGAACGTGACATTCGCGATTTACAAATGTGCGCTGTGAGAATATCTACTACCACTACTACTACTAATAATAATAATAATGGCTTGGTAAATAAACTTCATTATGAAAGGAAAATGACATATGCAAGAGACGGTGGTAATATTTTTCCTTTTAGAGATACTGTACATGGCATCCAGGTCATTTTGGTTTCTCTTAGCATAAAAACCTTAGTGTAACAACAGTTTTAGTAAGTCATTCTGATGAGTAGAAACAAAAAAAAAACAGGTGTTTTTTTATATCGCCCATTCATTGTCAGTTAGAGAAACATTAACGCCTTGGGACCCAAAAGCATAATCGGTGCTCTAGCTCCCCCTTGTGGTGGTCTGGAGCAATGAAGCAGTGACGCAGGGTACCGTACTAAACCACAAATTAAGTCCCGCAGCATAATCACAAAACTTTTAGTTGAGCAACCATTGTAACATAATGTGTTTTCTAAATGTCAAAATTGACCTTGATAATGTGTTCTCTAAATATTATGACTGACCTTGATAATGTGTTCTCTAAATGTGACTCGTTTTTGAAAACTTCACAGTAGAGCCATTTGAACATAACCTTTTTCTTTTTAAATCAAAACTTTTTTGGTAAGAAATGTCTTCTGGAACATGTGAACTTTCATGTGCCTTAACAACAAACTCATATGCCATCTGTAAATATGAATTCAATTGTTAAATTAAGAGCCCAGTTGGTTTAGCCACGGAAAAAGTCAGTAACCTTCCCGCTAGCCATGATTGGGTGGGACATGTTGCGAGATGAGTTCGGATTGGTCTGCCATGTATTACGCTTCTGTCTATAACAAGAGCTGCTCAGTGTGTCGTAGGTAATCCTTTCTAACCCGGCTTTCTTGAAAGACATCACGTAGTAGAACTGCATAAGTGTTGCTCTCCACTTTCTGCCCGTCCGTGTTTTGAAATCAGTGGAATTAGAGTATAGCTAAGGAGAAGGAGAAATTATTGCGTTTGATTGCAAATATGCAGACGGAGTCGAAAAGAGAACACACAGAAGGCTGTTGTATAAAACACCTGTCTCTGGATTACATCTTCAAACTAAAGGGCAACCATGGCATCTGTGACAGAGAGGGAGAAGCTTCCATCCATGTATGCGGGTAAGAGACTCTAGCTAGCTACATTTTCAGATATTATACGTTTCTAATTTAGTCAGAAAGTCATTTTAATTTTAAGTTAAAGTGTACTGTTCGCATCACTTCCTTAATACCCACTCTCCTATCCTCAAACAAAACTCATACACTGAGCGGACAAAACATTACGAACACCTGTTCTTTCCATGACATAGACTGACCAGGTGAATCCAGGTGAAAGCTATGATCTCTTATTGATGTCACCTGTTAAATCCACTTCAATCAGTGTAGATGAAGGTGAGGAGACAGATTAATTAAAGAAGGATGTTTAAACCTTGAGATAATTGAGACGTGGATTGTGTATCTGTGTCACTCAGAAGGTGAATGGGCAAGACTAAAGATCTAAGTCCCTTTGAACAGGGTATGGTAGAAGGTGCCAGGCACACCGGTTTGTGTCAAGAACTGCAACACTGCTGGGTTTTTCACACTCAACCGTTTCCCGTGTGTATCATGAATGGTCCACCACCCAAAGGACATCCAGCCAACTTGACACAACTGTGGGAAGCATTGGAGTCAACGTTGGCCAGCATCCCTGTGGAACGCTTTCAATACCTTGTAGAGTCCATGAACTGAAGAATTATGGCTGTTCTGACGGCAAAAGGGGGGGGTGCAACTCAATATTAGGAAGGTGTTCCTAATGTTTGGGAAAACCTTTCAAACCTAAAAAACTGCTTATTGTTTCTCAATGACATATAGCACCTGGCTGAATGAAGGCTGGATGATTAAATTCACATCACTCTCCTCATCTCTGTTGTTTCTCTTGACATTCTAGTCTTTTACCTGATGCTA
This sequence comes from Salmo salar, assembly GCF_965601325.2. Lineage (NCBI taxonomy): Eukaryota > Metazoa > Chordata > Actinopteri > Salmoniformes > Salmonidae > Salmo > Salmo salar. The sequence continues at coordinate 85,017,657 of NC_138309.1, forward strand.
CTTCACAACAACTGTGTGTGTTACTGTGTGTGTGTGTGTGTGTGTGTGTGTGTGTGTGTGTGTGTGTGTGTTACTGTGTGTGTGTGTGTTACTGTGCGTGTGTGTTACTGTGTGTGTGTGTGTTACTGTGTGTGTGTGTTACTGTGTGTGTTACTGTGTGTGTGTGTGTTACTGTGTGTGTGTGTGTTATTGTGTGTGTGTGTGTGTTATTGTGTGTGTGTGTGTTACTGTGTGTGTGTGTTACTGTGTGTGTGTGTGTGTTATTGTGTGTGTGTGTGTGTTACTCTGTGTGTGTGTGTGTGTGTGTTACTGTGTGTGTGTGTGTTACTGTGTGTGTGTGTTATTGTGTGTGTGTGTGTTATTGTGTGTGTTATTGTGTGTGTGTGTGTGTTATTGTGTGTGTGTGTTACTGTGTGTGTGTGTTACTGTGTGTGTGTGTTACTGTGTGTGTGTGTTATTGTGTGTGTGTGTGTGTGTGTTACTCTGTGTGTGTGTGTGTGTGTGTTACTGTGTGTGTGTGTTATTGTGTGTGTGTGTGTGTGTGTTATTGTGTGTGTGTGTTACTGTGTGTGTGTGTTATTGTGTGTGTGTGTGTGTGTTACTCTGTGTGTGTGTGTGTGTGTGTGTGTGTTACTGTGTGTGTGTGTTACTGTGTGTGTGTGTGTGTTACTGTGTGTGTGTGTGTGTGTGTGTGTGTGTGTGTTACTGTGTGTGTGTGTGTGTGTGTGTGTTACTGTGTTTGTGTGTGTGTGTGTTACTGTGTGTGTGTGTGTTACTGTGTGTGTGTGTGTGTGTGTGTGTGTGTGTTATTGTGTGTGTGTGTGTTACTGTGTTTGTGTGTGTGTGTATTACTGTGTGTGTTACTGTGTGTGTGTGTGTTACTGTGTGTGTGTGTGTGTGTGTTACTGTGTGTGTGTTACTGTGTATGTTACTGTGTGCGGTGTGTGTGTGTGTGTGTGTGTGTGTGTGTGTGTGTGTGTGTGTGTGTGTGTGTGTGTGTGTGTGTGTGTGTGTGTGTGTGTGTACTACTGGCAATTAAAATATGTTAATATTGTGAAATGTATATTGAGAGGGAGAAGCAGTTGTTTATTTCAGCTTTAATTGCTAGGTCAAGTGGTTAAGTGTACACCCTAAATATCACCCTATTCCCTATATAGTGCACTACTTTTGACCAGGGCCCATATAGCACTGGTCAAAGCTAGTGCACTAAATAGGGAATAGTGTGCCATTTTGGACGCACATGAGAGAGTTAATGTCCAAAGTGAAGAGTCTGTCTGTAATTCTATCTGTTTTTGGAACAGTCATCGCCAACTGAGATTATGCCAATAACTGATTTTCTTTTCATCTGCAGGCTAAGCTTGTTATGCTGTTTCTATTTCTTCCCCTTGGCCTGATTAGTCTAGAATACCTTTACAGAAATAACATTCTGGACGCATCCAAAATGGCACACTATTCCCTAAATTCCTCTATTGGGCCCTGGTCAAAAGTTGTGCACTATATATAGGGAATAGGGTGCTGTTTGGGAGACATCCTTGGTCTTGTTGGTTTTCTTCCTGGAATTATTTAACCAAAGAGCTACTTAATGGTCTCAGTGAAGCAGGAAGTTTACCGTTCGAGAGGATTCTTGTTTTTACCTCTTCTAAGATATTTGTCAAAGCTTCTTCTCTCCTCTCCTCACTATTCCTAACCCCTCTCTCTCTCCTCCCTATTCCTCCCCCTCTCTCTCTCTCTCCTCCCTATTCCTCCCCCTCTCTCTCTCTCTTCCCTATTCCTCCCCCTCTCTCTCTCTCCTCCCTATTCCTCCCTCTCTCTCTCTCTCTCCTCCCTATTCCTCCCCCTCTCTCTCTCTCCTCCCTATTCCTCCCCCTCTCTCTCTCTCTTCCCTATTCCTCCCCCTCTCTCTCTCTCTTCCCTATTCCTCCCCCCCCCTCTCTCTCTCTCTCTCCTCCCTATTCCTCCCCCTCTCTCTCTCTCTCTCTCTCCTCCCTATTCCTCCCCCTCTCTCTCTCTCTCTCTCCTCCCTATTCCTCCCCCTCTCTCTCTCCTCCCTATTCCTCCCCCTCTCTCTCTCCTCCCTATTCCTCCCCCTCTCTCTCTCCTCCCTATTCCTCCCCCCCTCTCTCTCCTCCCTATTCCTCCCCCTCTCTCTCTCTCCTCCCTATTCCCCCCTCTCTCTCTCCTCCCTATTCCTCCCCCTCTCTCTCTCTCCTCCCTATTCCTCCCCCCCTCTCTCTCTCCTCCCTATTCCCCCCTCTCTCTCTCCTCCCTATTCCTCCCCCTCTCTCTCTCTCCTCCCTATTCCTCCCCCTCTCTCTCTCTCCTCCCTATTCCTCCCCCTCTCTCTCTCTCCTCCCTATTCCTCCCCCCTCTCTCTCTCCTCCCTATTCCTCCCCCTCTCTCTCTCTCCTCCCTATTCCTCCCCCTCTCTCTCTCTCCTCCCTATTCCTCCCCCTCTCTCTCTCTCTCCTCCCTATTCCTCCCCCTCTCTCTCTCTCCTCCCTATTCCTCCCCCTCTCTCTCTCTCTTCCCTATTCCTCCCCCTATCTCTCTCTCTCCTCCCTATTCCTCCCCCTCTCTCTCTCTTCCCTATTCCTCCCCCTCTCTCTCTCCTCCCTATTCCCCCCCTCTCTCTCTCCTCCCTATTCCTCCCCCTCTCTCTCTCTCCTCCCTATTCCTCCCCCTCTCTCTCTCTCTCTCTCTCCTCCCTATTCCTCCCCCTCTCTCTCTCCTCCCTATTCCTCCCCCTCTCTCTCTCCTCCCTATTCCTCCCCCTCTCTCTCTCTTCCCTATTCCTCCCCCTCTCTCTCTCTCTCTCCTCTCTATTCCTCCCCCTCTCTCTCTCTCCTCCCTATTCCTCCCCCTCTCTCTCTCTCTCCTCCCTATTCCTCCCCCTCTCTCTCTCTCCTCCCTATTCCTCCCCCTCTCTCTCTCTCTCTGACTATATTGTTGCCAGAGGTGACTCTCTGCTTGCCAACAAAAAGGTTGTGTGTGTGTGTGTCTGCTCGTCCTCGTATGCGTGTGTGTCTAGTTGGTTAAATCCACCTGTCTACCTGAGGGTTAGGGGGGGAGAAGAAGAAGAAGAAGTGGGCAACTGGACAACAGAGACACTAGACTATTAGGAGAGAAGAAGAAGTGGGCAACTAGCCAACAGGGACACTAGACTATTAGGAGAGAAGAAGAAGTGGGCAACTGAACAACAGAGACACTAGACTGTTAGGAGAGAAGAAGAAGTGGGCAACTGGACAACAGAGACACTAGACTATTAGGAGAGAAGAAGAAGTGGGCAACTAGCCAACAGGGACACTAGACTATTAGGAGAGAAGAAGAAGTGGGCAACTGGCCAACAGAGGCACTAGACTATTAGGAGAGAAGAAGAAGTGGGCAACTGGCCAACAGAGGCACTAGACTGTTAGGAGAGAAGAAGAAGTGGGCAACTGGCCAACAGAGGCACTAGACTGTTAGGAGAGAAGAAGAAGTGGACAACAGGGACACTAGACTGTTAGGAGAGAAGAAGAAGTGGGCAACTGGACAACAGAGACACTAGACTATTAGGAGAGAAGAAGAAGTGGGCAACTAGCCAACAGGGACACTAGACTATTAGGAGAGAAGAAGAAGTGGGCAACTGAACAACAGAGGCACTAGACTGTTAGGAGAGAAGAAGAAGTGGGCAACTGGACAACAGAGGCACTAGACTGTTAGGAGAGAAGAAGAAGTGGGCAACTGGACAACAGAGGCACTAGACTATTAGGAGAGAAGAAGAAGTGGGCAACTGGACAACAGAGGCACTAGACTGTTAGGAGAGAAGAAGAAGTGGGCAACTGGCCAACAGAGGCACTAGACTGTTAGGAGAGAAGAGGAAGTGGGCAGCAGAGGCACTAGACTGTTAGGAGAGAAGAAGAAGTGGACAACAGAGACACTAGACTGTTAGCTGTTTGATCTTCAGCTAGAGTAGATGCTAGATACTGATTCACAAAGACTGTCTCCCAAATTACACCCTATTTCCTACATAGTGCACTACTTTTGAAAAGTGTACTATGTACGACCCTGTGGATTGCATTTTCAAAATGTAGATGAATGCTGTATGGATATAACTATTTATTTTGCTATTTAGTTCTTTACTGCAATTACTGTGTATTTTTACTTGGTAACTTTGTCAACTATTTACAGTTTTTAAAGCTGTAGGTCATTTGTAGAGGCCGGATGAATAAAGTTGTATTTAAGCTTAGTCTTGTTTAAAAAAAAAACAAAAAACAGGAAATATTCCCAGGACACAGAGTCCTATGTACTTCCCAAATGGCACCTCAATCCCTACATAGTGCACTACTTTTGACCAGACGCCTATGAGTCCTGGTCAAAAGTAGTGTACTAAGTATAGGGAATAGGGTGCCATTTGGTACTCATTTTTAGAGTATTTGTTTTCTTACTCAGACCAGATATCACGCCATTAATATGATGAATACGATGAATATGAATGCTGTCTCTGCTTCCTCCGTCCAGCTGAATATTAATTTGTTCATGATCAGAGCTCTGATTCAAGGTAGTGCACTATGTAGGGAATAGGGTACCATATGGCCCTGGTCTAAAGTAGTGCACTATGTAGGGAATAAGGTACCATAGGACTCTGGTCTAAAGTAGTGCACTATGTAGGGAACAGGGTACCATAGGACTCTGGTCTAAAGTAGTGCACTATGTAGGGAATAGGGTACCATAGGACTCTGATCTAAAGTAGGGCACTATGTAGGGAATAGGGTACCATAGGACTCTGATCTAAAGTAGGGCACTATGTAGGGAATAGGGTACCATATATGACATGTTCAAAGTGTCCTGTATAATAGAACTCATCCATTATACTGTGTCTTGGATTCCAATAGGACTCATCCATTATACTGTATCTTGGATTCCAATAGGACTCATCCATTATACTGTGTCTTGGATTCCAATAGGACTCATCCATTATACTGTGTCTTTGATTCCAATAGGACTCATCCATTATACTGTATCTTGGATTCCAATAGGACTCATCCATTATACTGTGTCTTGGATTCCAATAGGACTCATCCATTATACTGTATCTTGGATTCCAATAGGACTCATCCATTATACTGTGTCTTGGATTCCAATAGGACTCATCCATTATAATGTGTCTTGGATTCCAATAGGACTCATCCATTATACTGTGTCTTGGATTCCAATAGGACTCATCCATTATACTGTGTCTTGGATTCCAATAGGACTCATCCATTATACTGTGTCTTGGATTCCAATAGAACTCATCCATTATACTGTATCTTGGATTCCAATAGGACTCATCCATTATAATGTATCTTGGATTCCAATAGAACTCATCCATTATACTGTATCTTGGATTCCAATAGGACTCATCCATTATACTGTATCTTGGATTCCAAGAGGACTCTAATAGCACAATTGTCGACGCTCAATCTGTAGAGGAGCTGAATTTCATATCTGTTTGATACTTTCCCAGGTGAAGGTGAGGCAAGGTCAGACTGTTTAAGAATTCTCTGACTGGTCCACGGGTGTAAATGAGTCTTCAGCTATTCATCAACAGCTACCTCTCTCCTCTCCAGATCAACTCTTCCCCAACTCTCTCTCTCAACCTCACCTCCACACCCCCAGCCACCTCGTCTAACCGCTGTCCATCGATCTTTCAGCTCCACCCAACCAAGGCTATGGACTGAAATAAATTGGTTTTAACAATAAATTAATACAATTAGCCACATCTACTGGTTTCCAAGAGTTGCTGAATTTCCTCTACTCTCCCTCCCACCCAGTGATCTGTTTCCGCTACTCTCCCTCCCACCTAGTGATCTGTTTCATCTACTCTCCCTCCCTCCCACCTAGTGATCTGTTTCCTCTTCTCTCCCTCCCACCCACCTAGTGATCTGTTTCCTCTACTCTCCCTCCCATCCACCTAGTGATCTGTTTCCTCTACTCTCCCTCCCTCCCACCTAGTGATCTGTTTCATCTACTCTCCCTCCCTCCCACCTAGTGATCTGTTTCATCTACTCTCCCTCCCTCCCACCTAGTGATCTGTTTCCTCTTCTCTCCCTCCCACCCACCTAGTGATCTGTTTCCTCTACTCCCCCTCCCACCCACCTAGTGATCTGTTTCCTCTACTCTCCCTCCCACCCACCTAGTGATCTGTTTCATCTACTCTCCTCCCACCTAGTGATCTGTTTCCTCTACTCTCCCTCCCACCCACCTAGTGATCTGTTTCCTCTACTCTCCCTCCCACCCACCTAGTGATCTGTTTCCTCTTCTCTCCCTCCCACCCAGTGATCTGTTTCCTCTACTCTCCCTCCCATCTAGTGATCTGTTTCCTCTACTCCCCTCCCACCTAGTGATCTGTTTCCTCTTCTCTCCCTCCCACCTAGTGATCTGTTTCCTCTCTCTCCCACCCACCTAGTGATCTGTTTCATCTAATCTCCCTCCCACCCACCTAGTGATCTGTTTCCTCTTCTCTCCCTCCCACCCAGTGATCTGTTTCCTCTACTCTCCCTCCCATCTAGTGATCTGTTTCCTCTACTCACCTCCCACCTAGTGATCTGTTTCCTCTTCTCTCCCTCCCACCCACCTAGTGATCTGTTTCCTCTACTCTCCCTCCCTCCCACCTAGTGATCTGTTTCCTCTACTCCCCCTCCCACCTAGTGATCTGTTTCATCTACTCCCCCTCTCACCCACCTAGTGATCTGTTTCCTCTTCTCTCCCTCCCTCCCACCTAGTGATCTGTTTCCTCTACTCTCCCTCCCATCTAGTGATCTGTTTCCTCTACTCACCTCCCACCTAGTGATCTGTTTCCTCTTCTCTCCCTCCCTCCCACCTAGTGATCTGTTTCCTCTACTCCCCTCCCACCCACCTAGTGATCTGTTTCCTCTTCTCTCCCTCCCACCTAGTGATCTGTTTCCTCTACTCCCCCTCTCACCCACCTAGTGATCTGTTTCCTCTTCTCTCCCTCCCTCCCACCTAGTGATCTGTTTCCTCTACTCTCCCTTCCACCCACCTAGTGATCTGTTTCCTCTACTCCCCTCCCACCCACCTAGTGATCTGTTTCCTCTTCTCTCCCTCCCACCTAGTGATCTGTTTCCTCTTCTCTCCCTCTAACCTAGTGATCTGTTTCCTCTTCTCTCCCTCCCACCCACCTAGTGATCTGTTTCCTCTACTCTCCCTCCCTCCCACCTAGTGATCTGTTTCCTCTACTCCCCCTCTCACCCACCTAGTGATCTGTTTCCTCTTCTCTCCCTCCCTCCCACCTAGTGATCTGTTTCCTCTACTCTCCCTTCCACCCACCTAGTGATCTGTTTCCTCTACTCCCCTCCCACCCACCTAGTGATCTGTTTCCTCTTCTCTCCCTCCCACCTAGTGATCTGTTTCCTCTTCTCTCCCTCCCACCCACCTAGTGATCTGTTTCCTCTACTCTCCCTCCCACCCAGTGATCTGTTTCCTCTTCTCTCCCTCCCACCCACCTAGTGATCTGTTTCCTCTACTCTCCCTCCCACCTAGTGATCTGTTTCCTCTTCTCTCCCTCCCACCTAGTGATCTGTTTCCTCTTCTCTCCCTCCCACCTAGTGATCTGTTTCCTCTACTCACCCTCCCACCCACCCAGTGATCTGTTTCCTCTACTCTCCCTCCCATCTAGTGATCTGTTTCCTCTTCTCTCCCTCCCACCTAGTGATCTGTTTCCTCTTCTCTCCCTCCCACCTAGTGATCTGTTTCCTCTACTCACCCTCCCACCCACCCAGTGATCTGTTTCCTCTACTCTCCCTCCCATCTAGTGATCTGTTTCCTCTACTCTCCCTCCCACCTAGTGATCTGTTTCCTCTACTCACCCTCCCACCCACCTAGTGATCTGTTTCCTCTACTCTCCCTCCCACCCACCCAGTGATCTGTTTCCTCTTCTCTCCCTCCCACCTAGTGATCTGTTTCCTCTACTCTCCCTCCGACCCACCTAGTTATCTGTTTCCTCTACTCTCCCTCCCACCCACCTAGTGATCTGTTTCCTCTTCTCTCCCTCCCACCTAGTGATCTGTTTCCTCTTCTCTCTCTCCCTCCCACCTAGTGATCTGTGTCCTCTACTCACCTCCCACCTAGTGATCTGTTTCCTCTACTCTCCCTCCCACCCACCTAGTGATCTGTTTCCTCTTCTCTCCCTCCCTCCCACCTAGTGATCTGTTTCCTCTACTCACCTCCCACCTAGTGATCTGTTTCCTCTACTCTCCCTCCCACCTAGTGATCTGTTTCCTCTACTCACCTCCCACCTAGTGATCTGTTTCCTCTTCTCTCCCTCCCACCTAGTGATCTGTTTCCTCTACTCCCCCTCCCACCCACCCAGTGATCTGTTTCCGCTACTCTCCCTCCCACCTAGTGATCTGTTTCATCTACTCTCCCTCCCTCCCACCTAGTGATCTGTTTCCCCTTCTCTCACTGCCACCCACCTAGTGATCTGTTTCCTCTACTCTCCCTACCACCCACCTAGTTATCTGTTTCCTCTTCTCTCCCTCCCTCCCACCTAGTGATCTGTTTCCTCTTCTCCCCTCCCACCCACCTAGTGATCTGTTTCCTCTACTCTCCCTCCCACCCACCTAGTTATCTGTTTCCTCTTCTCTCCCTCCCTCCCACCTAGTGATCTGTTTCCTCTACTCACTTCCCACCTAGTGATCTGTTTCCTCTACTCTCCCTCCCAAACACCTAGTGATCTGTTTCCTCTTCTCCCCCTCCCACCCACCTAGTGATCTGTTTCCTCTTCTCCCCTCCCACCTAGTGATCTGTTTCCTCTACTCACCCTCCCACCTAGTGATCTGTTTCCTCTACTCTCCCTCCCACCCACCCACCTAGTGATCTGTTTCCTCTTCTCCCCCTCCCACCCACCTAGTGATCTGTTTCCTCTTCTCTCCCTCCCACCTAGTGATCTGTTTCCTCTTCTCTCCCTCCCACCTAGTGATCTGTTTCCTCTTCTCTCCCTCCCACCTAGTGATCTGTTTCCTCTTCTACCCTCCCACCTAGTGATCTGTTTCCTCTACTCTCCCACCCACCTAGTTATCTGTTTCCTCTTCTCTCCCTCCCACCCACCTTGTGATCTGTTTCCTCTTCTCTCCCTCCCACCCACCTAGTGATCTGTTTCCTCTACTCTCCCTCCGACCCACCTAGTGATCTGTTTCCTCTACTCTCCCTCCCACCTAGTGATCTGTTTCCTCTTCTCCCCTCCCACCCACCTAGTGATCTGTTTCCTCTACTCTCCCTCCCACCTAGTGATCTGTTTCCTCTACTCTCCCTCCCACCCACCTAGTGATCTGTTTCCTCTACTCTCCCTCCCACCCACCTAGTGATCTGTTTCCTCTACTCTCCCTCCCACCCACCTAGTGATCTGTTTCCTCTACTCTCCCTCCCACCCACCTAGTGATCTGTTTCCTCTACTCCCCCTCCCACCCACCTAGTGATCTGTTTCCATTTCTCCCTCCCACCTAGTTATCTGTTTCCATTTCTCCCCTCCCACCTAGTGATCTGTTTCCTCTACTCTCCCTCCCATCCACCTAGTGATCTGTTTCCTCTTCTCTCCCTCCCACCCACCTAGTGATCTGTTTCCTCTTCTCTCCCTCCCTCCCTCCCACCTAGTGATCTGTTTCCTCTACTCTCCCTCCCTCCCACCTAGTGATCTGTTTCCTCTTCTCTCCCTCCCACCCACCTAGTGATCTGTTTCCTCTACTCTCCCTCCCATCCACCTAGTGATCTGTTTCCTCTTCTCTCCCTCCCTCCCACCTAGTGATCTGTTTCCTCTACTCTCCCTCCGACCCACCTAGTGATCTGTTTCCTCTTCTCTCCTTCCCACCTATTGATCTGTTTCCTCTTCTCTCCCTCCCACCTAGTGATCTGTGTCCTCTACTCACCTCCCACCTAGTGATCTGTTTCCTCTTCTCTCCCTCCCACCCACCTAGTGATCTGTTTCCTCTTCTCTCCCTCCCTCCCACCTAGTGATCTGTTTCCTCTTCTCTCCCTCCCACCTAGTGATCTGTTTCCTCTTCTCCCCTCCCACCCACCTAGTGATCTGTTTCCTCTACTCTCCCTCCCACCCACCTAGTTATCTGTTTCCTCTTCTCTCCCTCCCTCCCACCTAGTGATCTGTTTCCTCTACTCACTTCCCACCTAGTGATCTGTTTCCTCTACTCTCCCTCCCAAACACCTAGTGATCTGTTTCCTCTTCTCCCCCTCCCACCCACCTAGTGATCTGTTTCCTCTTCTCCCCTCCCACCTAGTGATCTGTTTCCTCTACTCACCCTCCCACCTAGTGATCTGTTTCCTCTACTCTCCCTCCCACCCACCCACCTAGTGATCTGTTTCCTCTTCTCCCCCTCCCACCCACCTAGTGATCTGTTTCCTCTTCTCTCCCTCCCACCTAGTGATCTGTTTCCTCTTCTCTCCCTCCCACCTAGTGATCTGTTTCCTCTTCTCTCCCTCCCACCTAGTGATCTGTTTCCTCTTCTACCCTCCCACCTAGTGATCTGTTTCCTCTACTCTCCCACCCACCTAGTTATCTGTTTCCTCTTCTCTCCCTCCCACCCACCTAGTGATCTGTTTCCTCTTCTCTCCCTCCCACCCACCTAGTGATCTGTTTCCTCTACTCTCCCTCCCACCCACCTAGTGATCTGTTTCCTCTACTCTCCCTCCCACCTAGTGATCTGTTTCCTCTTCTCCCCTCCCACCCACCTAGTGATCTGTTTCCTCTACTCTCCCTCCCACCTAGTGATCTGTTTCCTCTACTCTCCCTCCCACCCACCTAGTGATCTGTTTCCTCTACTCTCCCTCCCACCCACCTAGTGATCTGTTTCCTCTACTCTCCCTCCCACCCACCTAGTGATCTGTTTCCTCTACTCTCCCTCCCACCCACCTAGTGATCTGTTTCCTCTACTCCCCCTCCCACCCACCTAGTGATCTGTTTCCATTTCTCCCTCCCACCTAGTTATCTGTTTCCATTTCTCCCCTCCCACCTAGTGATCTGTTTCCTCTACTCTCCCTCCCATCCACCTAGTGATCTGTTTCCTCTTCTCTCCCTCCCACCCACCTAGTGATCTGTTTCCTCTTCTCTCCCTCCCTCCCTCCCACCTAGTGATCTGTTTCCTCTACTCTCCCTCCTCCCACCTAGTGATCTGTTTCCTCTACTCTCCCTCCCACCTAGTGATCTGTTTCCTCTTCTCTCCCTCCCACCCACCTAGTGATCTGTTTCCTCTACTCTCCCTCCCATCCACCTAGTGATCTGTTTCCTCTTCTCTCCCTCCCTCCCACCTAGTGATCTGTTTCCTCTACTCTCCCTCCGACCCACCTAGTGATCTGTTTCCTCTTCTCTCCCTCCCACCTATTGATCTGTTTCCTCTTCTCTCCCTCCCACCTAGTGATCTGTGTCCTCTACTCACCTCCCACCTAGTGATCTGTTTCCTCTTCTCTCCCTCCCACCCACCTAGTGATCTGTTTCCTCTTCTCTCCCTCCCTCCCACCTAGTGATCTGTTTCCTCTTCTCTCCCTCCCACCTAGTGATCTGTTTCCTCTTCTCTCCCTCCCACCTAGTGATCTGTGACCTCTACTCACCTCCCACCTAGTGATCTGTTTCCTCTTCTCTCCCTCCCACCCACCTAGTGATCTGTTTCCTCTACTCTCCCTCCGACCCACCTAGTGATCTGTTTCCTCTTCTCCCCTCCCACCTAGTGATCTGTTTCCTCTACTCCCCCTCCCACCTAGTGATCTGTTTCCTCTACTCTCCCTCCCACCCACCTAGTGATCTGTTTCCTCTTCTCTCCCTCCCCCCACCTAGTGATCTGTTTCCTCTACTCTCCCTCCCACCCACCTAGTGATCTGTTTCCTCTACTCTCCCTCCCACCCACCTAGTGATCTGTTTCCTCTACTCTCCCTCCCACCCACCTAGTGATCTGAATCCTCTTCTCCCCTCCCACCTAGTGATCTGTTTCCTCTACTCCCCCTCCCACCTAGTGATCTGTTTCCTCTACTCTCCCTCCCACCCACCCACCTAGTGATCTGTTTCCTCTACTCTCCCTCCCACCCACCTAGTGATCTGTTTCCTCTACTCCCCCTCCCACCCACCTAGTGATCTGTTTCCTCTGCTCTCCCTCCCACCTAGTGATCTGTTTCCTCTTCTCCCCTCCCACCTAGTGATCTGTTTCCTCTACTCTCCCTCCCACCCACCTAGTGATCTGTTTCCTCTACTCCCCCACCCACCCACCTAGTTATCTGTTTCCTCTTCTCTCCCTCCCACCCACCTAGTGATCTGTTTCCTCTTCTCTCCCTCCCACCCACCTAGTGATCTGTTTCCTCTTCTCTCCCTCCCACCTAGTGATCTGTTTCCTCTTCTCTCCCTCCCATCTAGTGATCTGTTTCCTCTACTCTCCCTCCCACCCACCTAGTGATCTGTTTCCTCTACTCTCCCTCCCACCTAGTGATCTGTTTCCTCTTCTCTCCCTCCCACCCACCTAGTGATCTGTTTCCTCTACTCTCCCTCCGACCCACCTAGTTATCTGTTTCCTCTACTCTCCCTCCCACCTAGTGATCTGTTTCCTCTTCTCTCCCTCCCACCCACCTAGTGATCTGTTTCCTCTACTCTCTCTCCCACCCACCTAGTGATCTGTTTCCTCTACTCTCCCTCCCACCCACCTAGTGATCTGTTTCCTCTACTCTCCCTCCCACCCACCTAGTGATCTGTTTCCTCTTCTCTCCCTCCCACCCACCTAGTGATCTGTTTCCTCTACTCTCCCTCCCACCCACCTAGTGATCTGTTTCCTCTACTCTCCCTCCCTCCCACCTAGTGATCTGTTTCCTCTACTCTCCCTCCCACCTAGTGATCTGTTTCCTCTTCTCTCCTCCCACCCACCTAGTGATCTGTTTCCTCTACTCTCCCTCCCTCCCACCTAGTGATCTGTTTCCGCTTCTCCCCTCCCACCTAGTGATCTGTTTCCTCTTCTCTCCCTCCCTCCCACCTAGTGATCTGTTTCCGCTTCTCCCCTCCCACCTAGTGATCTGTTTCCTCTTCTCTCCCTCCCTCCCACCTAGTGATCTGTTTCCTCTTCTCTCCCTCCCACCCACCTAGTGATCTGTTTCCTCTTCTCTCCCTCCCACCCACCTAGTGATCTGTTTCCTCTTCTCCCCTCCCACCTAGTGATCTGTTTCCTCTTCTCTCCCTCCCACCCACCTAGTGATCTGTTTCCTCTACTCTTCCTCCCACCTAGTGATCTGTTTCCTCTTCTCCCCTCCCACCTACCTAGTGATCTGTTTCCATTTCTCCCCTCCCACCCACCTAGTGATCTGTTTCCTCTACTCTCTCTCCCACCTAGTGATCTGTTTCCTCTACTCTCCCTCCCACCCACCTAGTGATCTGTTTCCTCTTCTCTCCCTCCCACCCAGTGATCTGTTTCCTCTTCTCTCCCTCCCACCCACCTAGTGATCTGTTTCCTCTACTCTCCCTCCCACCCACCCAGTGATCTGTTTCCTCTTCTCTCCCTCCCACCTAGTGATCTGTTTCCTCTTCTCTCCCTCCCACCTAGTGATCTGTTTCCTCTTCTCTCCCTCCCTCCCACCTAGTGATCTGTTTCCTCTACTCTCCCTCCCACCTAGTGATCTGTTTCCTCTTCTCTCCTCCCACCCACCTAGTGATCTGTTTCCTCTACTCTCCCTCCCACCTAGTGATCTGTTTCCTCTTCTCTCCTCCCACCCACCTAGTGATCTGTTTCCTCTACTCTCCCTCCCACCCACCTAGTGATCTGTTTCCTCTTCTCTCCCTCCCACCTAGTGATCTGTTTCCTCTACTCTCCCTCCCTCCCACCCACCTAGTGATCTGTTTCCTCTACTCCCCCTCCGACCCACCTAGTGATCTGTTTCCTCTTCTCTCCCTCCCACCCACCTAGTGATCTGTTTCCTCTTCTCTCCCTCCCACCTAGTGATCTGTTTCCTCTACTCTCCCTCCCACCCACCTAGTGATCTGTTTTCATCTTTCATCCCCTCACACAACTGTCTCTTAACACAATCCGCACTCCTTCTCCCTGCTGCGTCCTGTAGGTCTACATTTACAGTAGACAGCAATATCTCACACAGCGATGGACTGAGTTGTACTGTAGGTCACCATCTTAACCACCCAGATGCTGGTAATGTCGACAAAACGTCCAGGATTTACACCCAGGAGGCCTGTACGGTGGCTAGTCATTCCAGGCCCTGATAGATGGAAAACCAATCTCAGATCTCTCTCTCTCTCTGGGTGGAAACTCTGACCAGCAGACAAACCAGCTGTAGTCATGATTGATTCTGCATGAAGACATTTACTCTGTCCCAAATGTAACCCTATCCTCATATGGTGCACTACCTATGGGGCTCTGTTAAGAAGGTAGTGCACTATATTGGGAATAGGATGCCGTTTGGGACACAAACAAGATGGCTGCCACTCGTATCTCATCACCGAGTCATCCCCTCATCCCTTCAAGTTATGAAGACCTGCTGGGTGTGTCCCAAATGACACCGTATTCCCTATATAGTCCACTATTTTTGACTAGGTCCCATAGGGCTCTGGTAAAAAGTAGTGCACTTCACTTTGGTAGGAAATAGGGTGCCATTTGGGATGCTGAAATAAAATATGTGGCCCAGCCCCTCTCGCAACAAGTCTGGATTTATGCCCACAAGGCCATAACAGTCTAAAATACAGGATAGGGAAATTGACCCATAAGTAAGCATTTCACTGTCAGTCTACACCTGTTGTCTACGACGCATGTGAGAAATATTTATTATTTATTGGTTTATCATAAGTTTCTGTAGTCCTCCTGGGAGAGACAAGAGATGTTTGCTTCCACACCTGGTGCCCAGGGCTGTCAATAAAGTCCTGTGATGTTAGAGGCTGGAAATCAAGCATTGGATTATATCAGAAATACATTTTTGTTCAGAGTATCTTCATTGTATCTGTAACAAATGGGGATTTGTAACCTCATTCTTTAGCTAGAAATGTCTCGCGTCACGCTATTGATGTGCTAGCTCTTCTATAGGGTAGCTGGCTGAGACAGAGTTCCCCAGATTCTAGTCACGGTTTGAGCTGGTGCAGGGGGAATTGGTATGGCTAAGCACAGTAACATCCATCACACATGGTGGAGTAAGGTCCCTCTGGAGCAGAAACATTCAGCGATAGTCAAACAAGTGTTTTAGGACGATTTAATTTTAGGACGTTTTAATTCAACCTTTATTTAACTAGGCAAGTCAGTTAAGAACAAATTCTTATTTACAATGACGGCCTACCCCGGCCAAACCCTTAACCCGGACGACGCTGGGACAATTGTGCTGCTCTATGGGACTCCCAATCACGGCCAGTTGTGATCCAGCCTGGACTTAACATTGAGATGATGGTAAGAGGACAGCACTTAGACCTAGCTCTGAACTGGTCCCTCTCTCTTGACTGAAATTCTATTCTATATATTTCATAGAGAACATGCTATCCTGATTATTTGTGACTCGTTTCAGGAAACTAGGCGTATGTTGCATGTCACTACTTCACAGGAGCGCCATTTGAATGTAAACTTTTGTTTAAATTCAAAATGTTTTTTTTTGTTGAGGGGGGCAGAAATGGCTTCTGGATCATGTAACATTTAATGTGTATTAATAACAAACTTGTACGCCATCTGTAAATACGAATACAATTAAATTACGAGCCTAGTTGGTTTAGCAACAGAAAAGACAGGAATGATTGGCTGAGATAATGGATGGGCTGGACATGCCGAGAGATGAGTTCTGATTGGTCTGCCATGTAGCACACATCTGTCTACAGTGCATTCAGAAAGTATTCAGACCCCTTGACTTTTTCCACTTTTTGTTATGTTACAGCCTCAATCTAAAATTGCTAAATATATATATATATATATATATATATATATATATATATATATATATATATATATATATATATATATATATATATATATATATATATATATATTCTCATCAATCTATACACAAAGCAAAAACAGTTTTTTATACATTTTTGCATATTTAAAATAAAAATAAAAAAGGAAATATCACATTTACATAAGTACTCAGATCCTTTACTCAGTACTTTGTTGAAGCATCTTTGGCAGTGATTACAGCCTCGAGTCTTCTTGGGTATGACGCTACAAGCCTGGCACACCTGTATTTGGGGAGTTTCTCCCATTCTTCTCTGAAGATCCTCTTAAACTGGGATTCCTGGGAGTGCATTCTGATGAAGATCATCAAAGGTAAGGGAATATTTATCATACTATTTCTGAGTTTTCTTGACTCCAAAGTCGCAGGTTTCTGTTTGGCTTGTTGTTGTTGTCTGAGCGCCGTACTCAGATTATTTCAAAGTTTGCTTTCGCCGTGAAGCTTTTTTGAAATCTGACACAGCGGTTGGATTAAGGAGGAGTGTATCTATAATTCTGTGCATAACACCTGTATATTTTGTCAAAGTTTATGATAAGTATTTCTGTAAATTGAT
Organism: Salmo salar; assembly: GCF_965601325.2. Lineage (NCBI taxonomy): Eukaryota > Metazoa > Chordata > Actinopteri > Salmoniformes > Salmonidae > Salmo > Salmo salar. The sequence goes on from NC_138309.1 coordinate 85,034,155, forward strand.
GTGGCTCTCTGCAAAATCACCGGGGATTTTGGAGACAAAACATTACAGAACATTACGCGCCAATGTAAACTGAGATTTTTGGATATAAATATCAACTTTATCAAACAAAACATGCATGTATTGTGTAACATGAAGTCCTATGAGTGCCATCTGATGAAGATCATTAAAGGTTAGTGATTAATTTTAGCTGCATTTCTGGTTTTTGTGACTCATCTCCTTGCTTGGAAAATGGCTGTGTGGTTTTTCTTGTTAGGTGCTGTCCTAACATAATCTAATGCTATGCTTTCGCCGTAAAGCCTTTTTGAAATCGGACACGGTGGTTGCATTAAGGAGAATCTTATCTTTAAAATGATGTATAATACTTGTATGTGTGAGAAATTTGAATTATGAGATTTTTGTTGTTTTGAATTTGGCGCTCTGCTATTTCACTGGTTGTTGTCAAATCGATCCCACTAACGGGATTCGCGTGTTAAGGGGTCACTAAGAGGTTAACAATAAATGTTAGTTTTTTTCGATAAAGTTCATCTTTATGTCAAAATACCTCAATTTTGTTCACGTGTTAGGTTCACTATTCCAGGCACGTGCTTGCTAACTCCAGACGAAAAGTCAAAAAAGTTATACTACAGTTTGTAGAATCATGTCAAACAATGTATAGAATCAATCTTTAGGATGTTTTTAACATAAATCTTCAAAAAAATTCCAATCGGACGATTCTGTTCTCTTTAGGAATGAAGATGTAGTCAGCTCGCTCCCAAGGCTGAGCGCGTGACTGAAATCATGTCCTGGGACACCTGGTTCCAGGAGCTCTTGTTCGCGCCATATTCACAGTAAAAGCCTGAAACAACGTTCTTAAGACTGTTGACATCTAGTGGAAGCCTTAGGAAGTGCAACATGACCCCGTTAACACTACAAATTGCATAGATTCACTTGAAAAACTACAAGCCTCAGATTTCCCACTTCCTGGTTGGATTTTTCTCAGGTTTTTGCCTGCCATATGAGTTCTGTTATACTCACAGACATCATTCAAACAGTTTTAGAAACTTCATAGTGTTTTCCATCCAAATCTACTAATAATATGCATATCCTACCTTCTGAGCCTGAGTAGCAGGCAGTTTACTCTGGGCACATGTTTCATCCGGACGTGAAAATACTGCCCCCTATCCCAAAGAGGTTTTAAACTCTGTCAGATTGGATGGGGAGCATTGCTGCACAGCTATTTTCAGGTCTCTCCAGAGATATTCAATCGGGTTCAAGTCATGGCTCTGACTGGGCCACTCAAGGATATTCAGAGACTTGTCCCGAAGCCACTCCTGCGTTGTCTTGGCTGTGTGCTTAGGGTTGTTGTCCTGTTGGAAGGTGAACCTTCACCCCAGTCTGAGGTCCTGAGCGCTCTGGAACAGGTTTTCATCTTTTCCTCGATCCTCACTAGTCTCCCAGTCCCTGCAGCTGAAAAACATCCCCACAGCATGATGCTGCCACCACAATGATTCACCATAGGGATGGTGCCAGGTTTCCTCCAAACGTGTCACTTGGCATTCAGGCCAAAGAGTTCAATCTTGGTTTCATCAGACCAGAGAATCTTGTTTCTCATGGTCTAAGAGTCTTTAGGTGTCTTTTGGCAAACTCCAAGTGGGCTCTCTCTAAGCAGTCTGTCATGTTCCTTTTACTGATGAGTGGTTTCCGTCTGGCCATAAAGGCCTGATTGGTGAAGTGCTGCAGAGATGGTTGTCCTTCTGGAAGGATCTCCCATCTCATGAAAAGGCTCTTTGAAGTTCTGTCAGAGTGACAGTTGAGTTCTTGGTCACCTCCCTGACCAAGGCCCTTCTCCCCCAATTGCTCAGTTTGGCCGGACAGCCAGCTCTAGGAAGAGTCTTAGTGGTTCCAAACTTCTTCCAATTAAGAATGATGGAGGCCACTGTGTTATTGGGGACCTTCAATGCTGCAGACATGTTTTGGTACCTTTCCCCAGATCTGTGCCTCGACACAATCCTGTCTCAGAGCTCTACAGACTTCATGGCTTGGTCTTTTCTCTGACATCTACTGTCAACTGCGGGACCTTATATAGACAGGTGTGTGCCTTTCCAGATCATGTCCAATCAATTGAATTTACCACAGGGGGACTCCAATCAAGTTGTAGAAACATCTCAAGGATGATCAATGGAAACAGGATGCACCTGAGCTCAATTTCGAGGCTCACAAGAAAAGTTCTGAATACTTATGTAAATAAGGTTTTTCTGTTTTTTTTAATTTTTTCTATGTTATTTAGCTAAAATTTCTTAAAACCTGTTTTCATTTTGTCATTATAAGGTATTGTGTGTAGATATTGAAGGAAAAATCTGAATTTAATAATTTTAGAACAAGGCCGTAATGTAACAAATTGTGGAAAAAGTCAAGGGGTCTGAATACTTAATGAGAGGCACTGTATACCATGAGCTGGTCAGTATGTAGGTCATGTAACATGTTTCTGTCTGTAACATGAGCTGGTCAGTATGTAGGTCATGTAACATGTTTCTGTCTGTAACATGAGCTGGTCAGTATGTAGGTCATGTAACATGTTTCTGTCTGTAACATGAGCTGGTCAGTATGTAGGTCATGTAACATGTTTCTGTCTGTAACATGAGCTGGTCAGTATGTAGGTCATGTAACACGTTTCTGTCTGTAACATGAGCTGCTCAGTGTGTCGTAGGTAATCCTTTCTAACCCGGCTTTCTTGAAAGACATCACGTTGTAGAACTGTATAAGTGTTGCTCTCCACTTTCTGCCCGTCCGTGTTTTGAAATCAGTGGAATACACGGTGGAATTAGTGTGATAGCTAAGGAGATGGAGGAAATTCTGGCGTTTCATTGCAAATATGCAGACGGATTCGAAAAGAGAACACACCAGTGGCAACCTGTCATTTGGGGCAGAAGGGGAAGAGACACATTTTTAGCAAAAATATATTTGTAAAAAAAATTTTTTTGTGGGGGGGGGGGGGGGGGCTTGCCTGTTTTGCATGTTATTTTTTTACATTAATACGTGTCATATATCAGTTTGCAAACAATGTAAAAAATATATATATAATTGAGTTGATAAAGCAGCATACTAACATGATCTCTTGTTTGTTTTCTAGAGTAAAGCAGCTCCAAAATGCAGGTGTTTCAGCCTAGCTCAGTGCTTTCTGTGGTGGTGGGGCGAGCCAGCAGAAAATACAGAGCGTTGCGTCATGATGGGCTCAGTGTTCTGTCACTCATGGGGACACTACGTCACCTAAGCGTAGACTTCGAAAATGTTTGCCCTCTCGGGTGCTGCCATAGAGTTACATTAGAAGTGCCCATCTAAGAAGGCTCTTGGTCATTGGCCACAGATA
>NC_138309.1:85042500-85067500 GCF_965601325.2 Salmo salar
CTCTCTCTCTCTCTCTCTCTCTCTCTCTCTCTCTCTCTTTATATCCCTCTCCCTTTCTCTCTCTCTCTCACCCTCTCTCTCTCTATATATATCCCTCTCCCTTTCTCTCTCTCTCTCTCTCTCTCTCTCTCTCTCTCTCTCTTTATATCCCTCTCCCTTTCTCTCTCTCTCTCTCTCTCTCTCTCTCTCTCTATATCCCTCCCTCTCCCTTTCTCTCTCTCTCTCTCTCTCTCTCTCTCTCTCTCTCTCTCTCTCTCTCTATATATATATATATCCCTCTCCCTTTCTCTCTCTCTCTCTCTCTCTCTCTTTATATCCCTCTCCCTTTCTCTCTCTCTCTCCCTTTCTCTCTCTCTCTCCCTTTCTCTCTCTCTCTCCCTTTCTCTCTCTCTCTCCCTTTCTCTATCTCTCTCCCTTTCTCTCACTCTGACTATGTTTCTGTCTCTCTAGCTCTCTTTCTGTCCATTTGTCTGTCCTGTGTCTGTCTCTTGCCAGTTGGGCTCCCGAGTGGCGCGGTGGTCTAAGGCACTGCATCTCAGTGCTAGAGGCGTCACTACAGACCCTGGTTCAATCCTGGGCTGTATCACAACCGGCCGTAATTGGGAGTTCCATAGGGCGGCGCACAGTTGTCACAGCGTCTTCTGGCTTAGGGTTTGGCCGGAGTAGGCCTTCATTGTAAATAAGAATTAGTTCTTGACTGACATGCCTAGTTAAATAAAGGTTAAAAAAAACTCTATTGCTCTCTCACCAATGTAGGCTGCAGCAGACATCACAGAGGACAGACCACACACAGACAACAGACCAGACCACAGACAGAGGACAGACCACAGACAGACCACAGGCAGACCACAGACAGATCACACACAGACCACAGACAGACCACACACAGACCACAGACAGATGACAGACCACACACAGACCACAGACAGACCACACACAGACAGATGACAGACCACACACAGACCACAGACAGACCACACACAGACAGATGACAGACCACACACAGACCACACAGACAGACCACACACAGACAGATGACAGACCACACACAGACCACAGACATACCACAGACAGACCACAGACAGAGGACAGACCACAGACCACTCACAGACCACTGTGCCAGCCAGGCACCTTTCCACAAGCTGCTGAAGAACACAGGCCACCCACAGAAACACATTTCCCATTGCCATGCAAATGAGGTGAAAATCATTTTGTTGAGCAGAATAGAACACATCTGTTCCCCATTTATTCCGTATTCCATACGCATTATGCTCATGTGAAAAGCATCTGTACAGGACAGGAGGAGTGTGTATTTTACTAGGTGAATCATGCCCAGGACAATCTTTCAACAAGCGCATCACCGTGTGTTGTGTAGCTAGGATACAGTGCAGCTGCGCAAAAAAAGCCGCACCGTTTCTGTCACATCCCTGTCTGTCTTTCGGGACCGTTAAAATACCGGGCACGGGTAAACAATCAGGGGGAGTGACCGACCCTCTCATCCACTGATACCACTCTCAGCCAATGAGCAGAAGATGCCTGATCACTGGTCAAATAACCGTTTTTTTTACCATTGGCTTGGAGGTGGAACAGGACCGTAGAGAGCCACTCAAGCATCGCTCCGGGGGGACGGTCCCGTGCTTCAGCTGTAGTAATCAAGTCGAATGGAGCGCAGCGCGGTAGTGTACCTGCTACTTTCCTTCCACTATGAGCGCGTCTGTCTCGGTGGAGAAAACGCACCGCTCTTAATAATAAAGCCCGATATCTGCGGTACGGTTCTTCTCTCTCTGCACTTGGCTACAGTTTTACAGTTCTAAAAGGTGTTTCGACTCTCGTTTATCTAGGTGGATGAATGCCGGATTCTGCCAGCACAGTTTGTACTCAGCACAGTAACGTTTAATATCTATAGTTTCTTCATGGCGTCTCAACAGCAGTCAAGAATTCAGTCTTATCTGGAGAAAAATAAAATTGGACCGTTGTTTGAGGTAAGTGCTCAAATCATCTGAACTAATACATTTCACATGTGCATGACCTGTTTTGCTGCAAGACAGCAATTTATCAACGTTAATAGTCTATGCTATGGTTTCTTTCAATGTTGTAACTTAGATTGATCAAATAACACCCGGAAGAAGCGCTTACTATTCAATATAAAAACTAGTTTAGGCCTATACCTATGAAAAGTATAAGAGACTGTCTCTGCATTGAATTGTGAAATACAGAGAGCGCGCTGTCAGCACAAACCTTCCGTCCGATAGCAGGTCATCACACAGATTCGATCTGCCTGCAAGATGATCAAAGGAAACCTGTAAGTCCAGCTCTTGGACAACACTATACATTAGTGGTTGTCTTGTTCCCAGACTTCCCCCGGAGAGGTGTTTCTCAACGCAGAACACAGTGGGCAAGGCAATAGCCTATAATTGTGTGAAGTAGGCTACTAGGTAAAGGAATAAAACGCTCGGCTGGAAAGTGAGGCTATACACTCACTGTGCTTTCGTCCTAGTGAAACAGATGTTTTTAATCATTGCATTTGTTGTGCTTTCATAGTCCAGTTTAAAGAAATGTGATTATTACAGAACGCTGGAGATAAACGCCGTTTAGCTGTAGAGTGTTGTAATGTCCTGTGCAGGCAGTGGCGGTTCTAGACCATTTCAACCTGGGGGTGGGGGGCCAAGCTAGGGCCAGTTGTACTGTTAGAGGGGCCAGTTACATTAGACGTTATTGTTGTCATATCGTTTTCTTCACTGCATTAGCAGGCAAAAGACCATGTTCATAATCATCATCGTTGCCACTGTCTAATAACAGATGTAAAAAAAGAAAGATAATTTTTTGCTATGTAAAAATTATTTCATACTCCACATTTAGGGAGGCCACAAGGGGGTCCAAAATTGTTGTCACAGGGGCACTGGCCCCTCCTGGCCCCCTCTCAGAACCGCCCCTGGTCCTGTGTGTCTGTGTAGGGAGTTTTTCATAACCCTGACGTCGCCAGGTATTTTACTATAGTTAGTAAATTGGCTTCACTGCCATTAGGACATTTCATCGATAGCCTATCTGGGTTGAAACATGTAAGGAGCAGAGAAGGGCAGAATAAAGACAGAATTGCAGCAAGTCATCTACCTGGAGGGCTATTTGATTGAAGTGCATGGTAAACTGTCAGTTTCAATAGATTAGATTTTCTTGTGGTTTGTCACTGGTGTCTGTTTTGAATGTGCTTCTACACCTGCATTGCTTGCTGTTTGGGGTTTTAGGCTGGGTTTCTGTACAGCACTTTGAGACATCAGCTGATGTAAGAAGAGCTTTATGAATACATTTGATTTGATTCTATATCAGTATGACATAATGACAGTATATTGACTACCACAGTACACAGCGTGGTATGATCTCCCAGCTATGCACACCCACACACACACCCACCCACCCACCCACCCAAACACACACGCATAAACACACACACACACACACACACCCACCCAGACACACACTAGCATAAACACACACACACACACACACACCCACCCACACACACGACACACACACACACACACACACACACACACACACACACACACACACCTACCCACACACACACACACACACACACACAACACACACACACACACACACACACACACACACACACACACACACACACACACACACACACACACACACACACACACACACACACCACATACACACACACACACACACACAGTGCATGTTAAACAGCGCTAGTAACCTGAGCCAGCCCAGCAGCATGGACAGCTGCTCCCTGTTAGTGACTAGTGTAGTACTGCTAGTGACTAGTGACTAGTGTAGTACTGCTAGTGACTAGTGTAGTACTGCTCACTGCTAGTTACTAGTGTAGTACTGCTAGTGAGTAGTGTAGTACTGCACATTGCTAGTGACTAGTGTAGTACTGCTAGTGACTAGTGTAGTACTGCTAGTGACTAGTGTAGTACTGCTAGTGACTAGTGTAGTACTGCTAGTGACTAGTGTAGTACTGCTAGTGACTAGTGTAGTACTGCTCACTGCTAGTTACTAGTGTAGTACTGCTAGTGAGTAGTGTAGTACTGCACATTGCTAGTGACTAGTGTAGTACTGCTAGTGACTAGTGTAGTACTGCTAGTGACTAGTGTAGTACTGCTCACTGCTAATGACTAGTGTAGTACTGCTAGTGACTAGTGTAGTACTGCTAGTTACTAGTGTAGTACTGCAAGTGACTAGTGTAGTACTGCTAGTGAACTAGTGTAGTACTGCTAGTGACTAGTGACTAGTATAATACTGCTAGTAACTAGTGTAGTACTGCTAGTGACTAGTGTAGTACTGCTAGTGACTAGTGTAGTACTGCTAGTGACTAGTGTTGTACTGCTCACTGCTAGTGACTAGTGTAGTACTGCACACTGCTAGTGACTAGTGTTGTACTGCTCACTGCTAGTGACTAGTGTAGTACTGCTAGTGACTAGTGTAGTAGTGCTAGTGACTAGTGTAGTACTGCTAGTGACTAGTGTAGTACTGCTAGTGACTAGTGTAGTAGTGCTAGTGACTAGTGTAGTACTGCAAGTGACTAGTGTAGTACTGCTAGTGACTAGTGCAGTACTGCTAGTGACTAGTGTAGTACTGCTAGTGACTAGTGTAGTACTGCACACTGCTAGTGGCTAGTGTAGTACTGCTAGTGACTAGTGTAGTACTGCTAGTGACTAGTGTAGTACTGCACACTGCTAGTGACTAGTGTAGTGTAGTACTGCTAGTGACTAGTGTAGTACTGCTAGTGACTAGTGTAGTACTGCTAGTGACTAGTGTAGTACTGCAAGTGACTAGTGTAGTACTGCTAGTGACTAGTGTAGTACTGCTAGTGACTAGTGTAGTACTGCACACTGCTAGTGGCTAGTGTAGTACTGCTAGTGACTAGTGTAGTACTGCTAGTGACTAGTGTAGTACTGCACACTGCTAGTGACTAGTGTAGTGTAGTACTGCTAGTGACTAGTGTAGTACTGCTAGTGACTAGTGTAGTACTGCTAGTGACTAGTGTAGTACTGCAAGTGACTAGTGTAGTACTGCTAGTGACTAGTGTAGTACTGCACACTGCTAGTGACTAGTGTAGTGTAGTACTGCTAGTGACTAGTGTAGTACTGCTAGTGACTAGTGTAGTACTGCTAGTGACTAGTGTAGTACTGCAAGTGACTAGTGTAGTACTGCTAGTGACTAGTGTAGTACTGCTAGTGACTAGTGTAGTACTGCACACTGCTAGTGGGCTAGTGTAGTACTGCTAGTGACTAGTGTAGTACTGCTAGTGACTAGTGTAGTACTGCACACTGCTAGTGACTAGTGTAGTGTAGTACTGCTAGTGACTAGTGTAGTACTGCTAGTGACTAGTGTAGTACTGCTAGTGACTAGTGTAGTACTGCAAGTGACTAGTGTAGTACTGCTAGTGACTAGTGTAGTACTGCTCACTTACATCATATCTGACTGCTAGCATAAGGTCATCTCTCCCTTTATATATATATATCTGTCTCTCTCCCTCTCTCTCTCTCTGTCTCTCTCTCTCTCTCTCTCTCTCTCTCTCTCTCTCTCTCTTTCCCTCTCTCAGGACATTGCACTTTACTGTGCTCAGGGAAACCATATTATTTATTGTGACTTGTGTTTTTAGAAGGCACTTTCATGTTAAGGCCTGGTCGGTGTTTGTGTCTCTCTAAGATGTGATATAACCATCAATCACTCAAATGTATTTATAAAACCTTTTTTTTTTTTTTTTTACATCAGCCAATGTTAAAAAGTGCTGTACAGAAACCTAGCCTACAACCCCAAACAGCAAGCAATGCAGATGCAGGAGCAACATTAAACCCCCAGGGTGTTTAGCCTTCCTCCTGAGAGGTCTTGGTCTCCAAGTGAACCTGGAAATGAGGTCATCCTGTATTTATTATGCATGTACAGTAGACAGTAAGCAACACCATGACAGATGGTCCCCAGCATCATCTCTCTCTCTCCCTTTCCCTCTCCCTCTCTCCCTTTCCCTCTCTCTCTCTCCCTTTTCCCTCTCCCTCTCTCCCTTTTCCCTCTCCCTCTCTATCTTTTCCCTCTCTCCCTCTCTATCTTTTCTCTCTCTCCCTTTCCCTCTCCCCTCTCTCCCTCTCCCTCTCGCTCTCGCTCTCCCTCTCTCCCTTTTCCCTCTCTCCCTTTCTCTTTTCCCTCTCTCCCTTTCCTTTTCCCCTCTCCCCTCTCTCCCTTTTCCTTCTCTCCTTTTCCCTTCCCCTCTGCCTTCTCTCCCTTTCCCTCTCTCCCTTTCCCTCTCTCCCTTTCCCTCTCTCCCTCTCCCTCTCTCCCTCTCCCTCTCTCCCTCTCCCTTTTCCCTCTCTCCCTTTTCCCTCTCTCCCTTTTCCCTCTCTCCCTCTCCCTTTCCCCTCTCTCCCTTTTCCCTCTCTCCCTTTCCCTCTCTCCCTCTCCCTCTCTCCCTTTCCCTCTCTCCCTCTCCCTTTTCCCTCTCTCCCTTTCCCTCTCTCCCTCTCCCTCTCTCCCTCTCCCTCTCTCCCTCTCCCTTTTCCCTCGCTGCCTTTCTCTCTCTCCCTCTCCCTTTTCCCTCTCTCCCTCTCTCCCTTCCCCTCTCCCTCTCTCCCTTTCCCTCTCTCCCTTTCCCTCTCTCCCTCTCCCTCTCTCCTTTTCCCTCTCTCCCTCTCCCTCTCTCCCTCTCCATTTTCCCTCTCTGCCTTTCTCTCTCTCCCTCTCTCCCTTCCACTCTCCCTCTCTCCCTCTCCACCTTCCCCTCTCCCTCTCTCCCTCTCCCTCTCTCCCTCTCTCCCTTCCACTCTCCCTCTCTCCCTCTCCACCTTCCCCTCTCCCTCTCTCCCTCTCCCTCTCTCCCTCTCTCCCTTCCCCTATCCCCCTCTCCCTCTCTCCTCCCCCTCTCCCTCTCTCCCTCTCCCTGAGTGTCAGTTTCAATATGTGTGTCATATTAGCCTTTAAACGTGTGATTAAAAATCACAATAGAAATATTGAAAAGTGTCGAGGTATATTTGTCGAAAGAATACGCTTCATTCTATAAATTATAACATTCACTACCCACTAGGCATTGAATGGACAATGAATTAACGTTGTTTCCATGTCATTTCAACAAAAGAAAATCAATTTGATGCCGTTGAATCAACGTGGAAAACTGATTGGATTTGCAAAAAGTCATCAACGTAATGGAAATTTCACCCAACTTTTAATTTAAGTCCAGTAGCATGGTGAAATGTTTTGTTGAATTCAGAGTAGTTAACAACTCAACCAAATGAAAAGCAAAACTAAACATGGAACTGACATCTGTGCCCAGTGGGTCTATGCTACGGCGTAACCGGCTGCCCTTTGGGAGAATAACATACCAGCATCTCCCAATCAAACAACTACTCTTTCCCAATTATTTAGTTTTCTCTAGAAAATGTGCCTTTTTCATTCTGATGTTCTACCCAGAGCTCTGTATCCCACCCACTATCTCTGTATCCCACCCACTAGCTCTGTATCCCACCCACTAGCTCTGTATCCCACCCACTAGATCTGTATCCCACCCACTAGCTCTGTATCCCACCCACTAGCTCTGTATCCCACCCACTAGATCTGTATCCCACCCACTAGATCTGTATCCCACCCACTAGATCTGTATCCCACCCACTAGCTCTGTATCCCACCCACTAGATCTGTATCCCACCCACTAGATCTGTATCCCACCCACTAGCTCTGTATCCCACCCACTATCTCTGTATCCCACCCACTAGATCTGTATCCCACCCACTAGCTCTGTATCCCACCCACTATCTCTGCATCCCACCCACTAGATCTGTATCCCACCCACTAGCTCTGTATCCCACCCACTATCTCTGTATCCCACCCACTAGATCTGTATCCCACCCACTAGCTCTGTATCCCACCCACTAGCTCTGTATCCCACCCACTAGCTCTGTATCCCACCCACTAGCTCTGTATCCCACCCACTAGCTCTGTATCCCACCCACTAGCTCTGTATCCCACCCACTAGCTCTGTATCCCACCCACTAGCTCTGTATCCCACCCACTAGATCTGTATCCCACCCACTAGATCTGTATCCCACCCACTATCTCTGTATCCCACCCACTATCTCTGTATCCCACCCACTAGATCTGTATCCCACCCACTAGATCTGTATCCCACCCACTAGATCTGTATCCCACCCACTAGCTCTGTATCCCACCCACTAGATCTGTATCCCACCCACTAGCTCTGTATCCCACCCACTAGATCTGTATCCCACCCACTAGCTCTGTATCCCACCCACTAGATCTGTATCCCACCCACTAGATCTGTATCCCACCCACTAGATCTGTATCCCACCCACTAGCTCTGTATCCCACCCACTAGATCTGTATCCCACCCACTAGCTCTGTATCCCACCCACTAGATCTGTATCCCACCCACTAGATCTGTATCCCACCCACTAGCTCTGTATCCCACCCACTAGATCTGTATCCCACCCACTAGATCTGTATCCCACCCACTAGCTCTGTATCCCACCCACTAGATCTGTATCCCACCCACTAGCTCTGTATCCCACCCACTAGATCTGTATCCCACCCACTAGCTCTGTATCCCACCCACTAGATCTGTATCCCACCCACTAGATCTGTATCCCACCCACTAGATCTGTATCCCACCCACTAGATCTGTATCCCACCCACTAGCTCTGTATCCCACCCACTAGATCTGTATCCCACCCACTAGATCTGTATCCCACCCACTAGCTCTGTATCCCACCCACTAGATCTGTATCCCACCCACTAGATCTGTATCCCACCCACTAGATCTGTATCCCACCCACTAGCTCTGTATCCCACCCACTAGCTCTGTATCCCACCCACTAGCTCTGTATCCCACCCACTAGCTCTGTATCCCACCCACTAGATCTGTATCCCACCCACTAGCTCTGTATCCCACCCACTATCTCTGTATCCCACCCACTAGATCTGTATCCCACCCACTAGCTCTGTATCCCACCCACTAGATCTGTATCCCACCCACTAGCTCTGTATCCCACCCACTAGCTCTGTATCCCACCCACTAGCTCTGTATCCCACCCACTAGCTCTGTATCCCACCCACTAGCTCTGTATCCCACCCACTAGCTCTGTATCCCACCCACTAGCTCTGTATCCCACCCACTAGATCTGTATCCCACCCACTAGCTCTGTATCCCACCCACTAGCTCTGTATCCCACCCACTAGCTCTGTATCCCACCCACTAGATCTGTATCCCACCCACTAGATCTGTATCCCACCCACTAGCTCTGTATCCCACCCACTAGCTCTGTATCCCACCCACTAGATCTGTATCCCACCCACTAGCTCTGTATCCCACCCACTAGCTCTGTATCCCACCCACTAGCTCTGTATCCCACCCACTAGATCTGTATCCCACCCACTAGCTCTGTATCCCACCCACTAGCTCTGTATCCCACCCACTAGATCTGTATCCCACCCACTAGCTCTGTATCCCACCCACTAGCTCTGTATCCCACCCACTAGATCTGTATCCCACCCACTAGCTCTGTATCCCACCCACTAGCTCTGTATCCCACCCACTAGCTCTGTATCCCACCCACTAGATCTGTATCCCACCCACTAGCTCTGTATCCCACCCACTAGATCTGTATCCCACCCACTAGCTCTGTATCCCACCCACTAGCTCTGTATCCCACCCACTAGATCTGTATCCCACCCACTATCTCTGTATCCCACCCACTAGCTCTGTATCCCACCCACTAGCTCTGTATCCCACCCACTAGATCTGTATCCCACCCACTAGCTCTGTATCCCACCCACTAGCTCTGTATCCCACCCACTAGCTCTGTATCCCACCCACTAGCTCTGTATCCCACCCACTAGCTCTGTATCCCACCCACTAGATCTGTATCCCACCCACTAGATTTGTATCCCACCCACTAGATCTGTATCCCACCCACTAGCTCTGTATCCCACCCACTATCTCTGCATCCCACCCACTATCTCTGTATCCCACCCACTAGCTCTGTATCCCACCCACTAGCTCTGTATCCCACCCACTAGCTCTGTATCCCACCCACTAGCTCTGTATCCCACCCACTAGCTCTGTATCCCACCCACTAGATCTGTATCCCACCCACTAGATTTGTATCCCACCCACTAGATCTGTATCCCACCCACTATCTCTGTATCCCACCCACTAGCTCTGTATCCCACCCACTAGCTCTGTATCCCACCCACTATCTCTGTATCCCACCCACTAGCTCTGTATCCCATCCACTATCTATGTATCCCACCCACTATCTCTATATCCCACCCACTAGCTCTGTATCCCACCCACTATCTCTGTATCCCATCCACTATCTTTGTATCCCACCCACTACCTCTGTATCCCACCCACTATCTCTGTATCCCACCCACTACCTCTGTATCCCACCCACTATCTCTGTATCCCACCCACTATCTCTGTATCCCACCCACTACCTCTGTATCCCATCCACTATCATCCACTATCAGATCATATATTAAGGTAATCCCAACAGGAAAAGAGCAGACTATATATTAAGGTAATCCCAGCAGGAAAAGAGCATATTATATATTAAGGTAATCCCATCAGGAAAAGAGCAGATTATATATTAAAGTAATCCCATCAGGAAAAAAGCAGATTATATATTAAGGTAATCCCAGCAGGAAAAGAGCAGACTATATATTAAGGTAATCCCAGCAAGAAAAGAGCAGACTATATATTAAGGTAATCCCAGCAGGAAAAGAGCAGATTATATATTAAGGTAATCCCAGCAGGAAAAGAGCAGATTATATATTAAGGTTATCCCAGCAGGAAAAGAGCAGATTATATATTAAGGTAATCCCAGCAGGAAAAGAGCAGACGATATATTAAGGTAATCCCAGCAGGAAAAGAGCAGATTATATATTAAGGTAATCCCAGCAGGAAAAGAGCAGATTATATATTAAAGTAATCCCAGCAGGAAAAGAGCAGATTATATATTAAGGTAATCCCAACAGGAAAAGAGCAGATTATATATTAAAGTAATCCCAGCAGGAAAAGAGCAGATTATATATTAAGGTAATCCCAGCAGGAAAAGAGCAGATTACATATTAAAGTAATCCCAGCAGGAAAAGAGCAGATTATATATTAAGGTAATCCCAGCAGGAAAAAATCTGATTATATATTAAGGTAATCTCAGCAGGAAAAAATCAGATTATATATTAAGGTAATCCCAGCAGGAAAAGAGCAGATTATATATTAAGGTAATCCCAGCAGGAAAAAATCTGATTATATATTAAAGTAATCCCAGCAGGAAAAGAGCAGACTATATATTAAGGTAATCCCAGCAGGAAAAGAGCAGACTATATATTAAGGTAATCTCAGCAGTCTAAGGTTCCATCCCAAATAGCACCCTATTCCCCATAAAGTGCACTACATTTGACCAGAGCTTTACTTGCTCCGAAACAGTATTAAGAAAGAGTTTCACAGCCGTATGTCAGTTAAGCCTTGTGTGGTGTTTGGGTCTATGGGACCCATGTTCAATGTTTACTAAAAGAAAAATGATACAATTAATTACTTTTACAACCTGAGACTCATTTTCTATGAAGAACATGTAAAATAACACATTTTCATACGTTGTATCGAAATAAATAAATAAAATACGGTATTTTCCCACATTATACCCCAGCCAGGTGCAAACTGGGGGAGGGACACAACAAATAAATAGATTTGCATGTGTGGCTCCTTACCACAATCAATCAGTATGGCAAAAATAATCTCTGCCCAGAGGGCCTTAGAAATATTTTTTTTGCAGAGAGAGAAACTAGTGTGGAAGGAGCATCTTCCACTTTGGAAGATGAAGAATTTTCTGAATATGAGGATCATGTCTCTGTCAATTCGGAGTCTGACAGTGAGTTGGAAGAAGAGGATGAGATTGACCCTCAACCAGCCCCAGGCCCAGCCCGTCAGCAACTAGCCACAGGCCCAGCCCGTCAGCAACCAGCCCCAGGCCCAGCCCGTCAGCAACCAGCCCCAGGCCCAGCCCGTCAGCAACCAGCCCCAGGCCCAGCCCGTCAGCAACCAGCCCCAGGCCCAGCCCATCAGCAACCAGCCCCAGGACCAGCCCGTCAGCAACCAGCCCCAGGACCAGCCCGTCAGCAACCAGCCCCAGGACCAGCCCGTCAGCAGCCTGCCCCAGGACCAGCCCGTCAGCAGACAGCCCCAGGCCCAGCCCGTCAGCAACCAGCCCCAGGACCAGCCCGTCAGCAACCAGCCCCAGGCCCAGCCCGTCAGCAACCTGCCCCAGGACCAGCCCGTCAGCAACCAACTTATCAGCAGCCTACAGGAGGAGAAATATGGATGTCAAATTGTTTTGAAATTGATTGGTCTTCTTGCCCAAGGAATGAGCCACCCGGCATGGCTGCCGTGTGATGAGGATGCAACCAGGGCCGACGCGGATGGCGGTTACTCATGTGCAGGACAAAAAGTATTATTTTTAACTGTTCATCCCAGACACCATCCAGAAAATAATTTTGGACTGCACTAATTTGGAGGGAAGGCATGTTTTTGGAGAGAGATGGAAGGAGATGGACCTAACTCATTTACATGCATACTTTGGGGTTCTTATCCTTGCTGTTGCGCCTTCTTCACCACGCTGTCTGTGTGGGTGGACCATTTCAGTTTGTCCGTGATGTGTACGCCGAGGAACCTAAAACTTTCCACCTTCTCCACTACTGTCCCGTCGATGTGGATAGGTGGGTGCTCCCTCTGCTGTTTCCTGAAGTCCACAATCATCTCCTTTGTTTTGTTGACGTTGAGTGTGAGGTTATTTTCCTGACACCACACTCCGAGGGCCCTCGCCTCCTCCCTGTAGGCCGTCTCGACGTTGTTGGTAATCAAGCCTACCACTGTAGTGTCGTCTGCAAACTTGATGATTGAGTTGGAGGCGTGCATGGCCACGCAGTCATGGGTGAACAGGGAGTACAGGAGAGGGCTGAGAACGCACCCTTGTGGGGCCCCAGTGTTGACGATCAGCGGGGTGGAGATGTTGTTTCCTACCCTCACCACCTGGGAGCGGCCCGTCAGAAAGTCCAGGACCCAGTTGCACAGGGAGGGGTCGAGACCCAGGGTCTCGAGCTTAATGATGAGCTTGGAGGGTACTATGGTGTTAAATGCTGAGCTGTAATTGATGAACAGCATTGTTACATAGGTATTCCTCTTGTCCAGATGGGTTAGGGCAGTGTGCAGTGTGATTGCGATTGCGTCGTCTGTGGACCTATTGGGGCGGTAAGCAAATTGGAGTGGGTCTAGGGTGTCAGGCAGGGTGGAGGTGATATGATCCTTGACTAGTCTCTCATAGCACTTCATGATGACGGAAGTGAGTGCTATGGGGCAATAGTCGTTGAGAGCTGTTACCTTAGCTTTCTTGGGAACAGGAACAATGGTGGCTCTCTTGAAGCATGTTGGAACAGCAGACTGGGATAGGGATTGATTGAATATGTCCGTAAACACACCAGCCAGCTGGTCTGCACATGCTCTGAGGACGCGGCTAGGGATGTCGTCTGGGCCAGCAGCCTTGCAAGGGTTAACACTTTAAATGTTTTATTCATGTTGGCTGCGGTGAAGGAGAGCCGTGTCAAAGCGAGCAAAGAAGTTGTTTAGTTTGTCTGGGAGCAAGACATCGGTGTCCACAACGGGGCTGGTTTTCTTTTTGTAATCTGTGATTGACTGTAGAGCCTGCCACATAAATCTCGTGTCTGAGCCGTTGAATTGCGACTCCACTTTGTCTCTATACTGACCCTTAGCTTGTTTGATTGCCTTGCGGAGGGAATAGCTACACTGTTTGTATTCGGTCATGTTTCCGGTCGCCTTGCCATGATTAAAAGCAGTGGTTTGCGCTTTCAGTTTTGTGTGAATGCTACCATCAATCCACGGTTTATGGTTAGGGAAGGTTTTAATAGTCACCGTGGGTACAACATCACTGATGCACTTGCTAATAAACTCGCTCACCGAATCAGCGTATACATCAATGTTGTTGTCCGATGCTATGCGGAACATATCCCAGTCCACGTGATCGAGCAATCTTGAAGCGTGGAATCAGATTGGTCGGACCAGTGTTGAACAGACCTGAGCACGGGTGTTTCCTGTTTTAGTTTCTGTCTATAGGCTAGGAGCAACAAAATGGAGTCGTGGTCAGATTTTCCGAAAGGAGTGCAAGGGAGGGCTTTGTATGCATCGCGGAAATTAGAGTAGCAATGATCCAGAATTTTGCCAGCCCGGGTCGCGCATTCAATATGCTTATAATATTTTGGGAGCCTTGTTTTCAGATTAGCCTTGTTAAAATCCCCAGCTAAAATAAATGCAACCTCAGGATATGTGGTTTCCAGTTTACATAGAGTCCAATGAAGTTCTTTCAGGGCCGTCGATGTGTCTGATTGGGGGGGATATACACGACTGTGATTATAATCGAAGAGAATTCTCTTGGTAGATCATTCGGTCAGCATTTGATTGTAAAGAATTCTAGGTCAGGTGAACAAAAGGACTTGAGTTCCTGTATGTTGTTATGATCACACCACGACTCGTTAATCATAAGGCATACACCCCCGCCCTTCTTCTTACCAGAGGGATGTTTGTTTCTGTCGGCGCGATGCGTGAAGAAACCAGGTGGCTGTACTGACTCTGATAACGTATCCCGAGTGAGCCATGTTTCCGTGAAACAAAGAATGTTACAATCTCTGATGTCTCTCTGGAAGGCAACCCTTGCTCGAATTTCGTCACCTTGTTGTCAAGAAACTGGACATTGGCGAGTATTATACTCGGGAGCGGTCAGCGATGTGCCTGTCTACGGAGCCTGACCAGAAGATCGCTCTGTCTACCCCTTTTGCGGCGCCGTTGTTTTGGGTCGCCGGCTGGGATCCGATCCATTGTCCTGGGTGGTGGACCAAACAGAGGATCCGCTTCGGGAAAGTTGTATTCCTGGTCGTAATGTTGGTATGTTGACGTTGCTCTTATATCCAATAGTTCCTCCCGGCTGTATGTAATAAGACTTAAGATTTCCTGGGGTAACAATGTAAGAAATAACACATTAAAAAAACAAAATACTGCATAGTTTCCTAAGAACTCGAAGCGAGGCGTCCATATCTGTCGGCACCAAATCTCCCTCCCGCTTCGATAACCGAAACACCAGACCAGCTCGGAGGCAGAGAGACAAGCTAGCTGTAATCAGTTCAGTATGGGAGAAGTGGGTGGACCGCCTTTCCCTGTTTTACAAACCTGGGCCCAATGTTACTGTTGATGAGCAGCTTATGCCATTTAGGGGCTGCTGCCCCTTCAGGCAGTACATACCGTCTAAACCCGCAAAATATGGAATAAGATCTGGGCTGCCTGTGATGCTGCTTCATCATATGTATGGAACTTGCAAGTTTATGTTTGAACTGAGGGATTGTCAGGAATATGTAGTACAGTATAGAGCAATGGAGGCTGGTAAGAGGAGCTATAGGAGGACAGGCTCATTGTAATGGCTGGAATTGTAGGGACCGACGCTGGAGTAGAGAAGCAGGTACGGGGAGTCAAACATTTAATCAGAAACAGACATGAAACAAGACAGGAACAGCGTCAGCACACGGGTATACAAGGACATATGACAATCAATGCTGAAGCAGGGAAAGGAGCGGCGGGAACAGACAGATTTGGCGGTGGTAATGAAAGAGGTGATTGAGTCCAAGTGAGTCCAATAATCGCTGATGCGCGTGACGAGGTTAGCGGGTGTGCGTAATGATGGTGGCAGGAGTGCGTAACGCTTGGGAGCCTGGCGCCTTCGAGCTCCAGGGCTGGGAGAGCGGGAATCAAGCGTGACAGGAATGAAATAAATGGAACGGTATGAAACACATCAAATGTATGGAAACCACATTACAATAAGCCGGTCCTCCTATCCCACCAGCCTCCTCTGAAATAGAGGCAACTGAAAGGTCTGTACTATATAAAAACCACAGAATGTTGCCAGTTCTTCAGAGAAGTATGCTTTTGCCTGTTAGTTTCACTGGTGCAGTTCTCTTAATGAGAAACTGTATATGTTTCAGAGGATAGGAATTAGATAGGAGCTTTAGAACTTGTCCCAAATGTACTATTCCCTTTTTATAAGTGCACTACTTTTGACCAAGACCCAAATAGGGAATAGGGTGCCATTTGGGATACAGTCCTTAGTTATATTCAGTTCTTCCCAGGAGGAAACTACTCCTTAATTAATGTGTTGGTCAGGGAAAGTCTTATCAGCCGAAGGACATATGGGGAAAATGCTAATGTATAGACGACAGAAAACAATCTTTGGCAAAAAAATAAAAATAAATGCTTAATTATCTAGCAAGAATGAAAGTTGTTCTTCTGTTCAATGTGTACATTGAACTAGCTAAACAACAATATGTGTTGACTGTTCATGCGTCCCAATTTGCACCCTACTCCCTGTAGTGGACTACATTTAAACAGAGCCCTGTCAGGGGCCATTTGGCACACAAATCATTGGTTTTCACAGACATTTCGTTTCGTTCATTTTAGATGATGTAGTGTTGAGATGAATTACAGTAGATTCTACAGCATGACCAGCTAATGGGCGTCTTCAACCTCTCCCCGGTCCCAGTCTGTAATACCTACATGTTTCAAGCAGACCCACCATAGTCCCTGTGCCCTAAGAACGCCAAGGTAACCTGTCTAAATGACTGGCCGCCTCTAGACCCACTTCAAAATCGCATACCGCCCCAACAGATCCACAGATTATACAATCTCTATTGCAATCATCCACACTGCCCTCTCCCTCTCCCACCTGGACAAGAGGAACACCCAACTCCAGTCCCCCAGTACCCCCAACAGCCCAACTCCAGTCCCCCAGTACCCCAACAGCCCAACTCCAGTCCCCCAGTACCCCAACAGCTCAACTCCAGTCCCCTGGTACCCCCAATAGCCCAACTCCAGTCCCCCAGTACCCCAACAGCCCAACTCCAGTCCCCCGGTACCCCCAACAGCCCAACTCCCCCAGTACCCCAACAGCCCAACTCCAGTCCCCCAGTACCCCAACAGCCCAACTCCAGTCCCCCAGTACACCCAGCAGCTCAACTCCAGTCCCCCAGTACACCCAACAGCCCAACTCCAGTCCTCCAGTACCCCCAACAGCCCAACTCCAGTCCTCCAGTACCCCCAACAGCCCAACTCCAGTCCCCCCAACAGCCCAACTCCAGTCATCCAGTACCCCAACAGCCCAACCTCCAGTCCTCCAGTACCCCCAACAGCCCAACTCCAGTCCCCCCAACAGCCCAACTCCAGTCCCCTAGTACACCCAACAGCCCAACTCCAGTCCCCCAGTATATCCAGCAGCCCAACTCCAGTCCTCCAGTACCCCCAACAGCCCAACTCCAGTCCTCCAGTACCCCCAACAGCCCAACTCCAGTCCCCCCAACAGCCCAACTCCAGTCATCCAGTACACCCAACAGCCCAACTCCAGTCCCCCAGTACCCCAACAGCCCAACTCCAGTCCTCCAGTACCCCCAACAGCCCAACTCCAGTCCCCCCAACAGCCCAACTCCAGTCCCCTAGTACACCCAACAGCCCAACTCCAGTCCCCCAGTATATCCAGCAGCCCAACTCCAGTCCTCCAGTACCCCCAACTGCCCAACTCCAGTCCCCCAGTATATCCAGCAGCCCAACTCCAGTCCCCCGGTACCCCCAACTGCCCAACTCCAGTCCCCCAGTACCCCCAACAGCCCAACTCCAGCCCTCCAGTACCCCAACAGCCCAACTCCAGTCCTCTAGTACCCCCAACAGCCCAACTCCAGTCCTCCAGTACCCCCAACAGCCCAACTCCAGTCCTCCAGTACCCCCAACAGCCCAACTCCAGTCCTCCAGTACCCCCAACAGCCCAACTCCAGTCCCCCCAACAGCCCAACTCCAGTCCCCCAGTACACCCAGCAGCTCAACTCCAGTCTCCCAGTACACCCAACAGCCCAACTCCAGTCCTCCAGTACCCCCAACAGCCCAACTCCAGTCCTCCAGTACCCCCAACAGCCCAAATCCAGTCCTCCAGTACCCCCAACAGCCCAACGCCAGTCCCCCAGTACCCCCAACAGCCCAACTCCAGTCCCCCAGTACACCAACAGCCCAACTCCAGTCCCCCAGTACCCCAACAGCCCAACTCCAGTCCTCCAGTACCCCCAACAGCCCAACGCCAGTCCCCCAGTACCCCCAACAGCTCATCTCCAGTCCTCCAGTACCCCCAACAGCCCAACTCCAGTCCTCCAGTACCCCCAACAGCCCATCTCCAGTCCTCCAGTACCCCCCAACAGCCCAACTCCAGTCCTCCAGTACCCCCAACAGCTCATCGCCAGTCCGCGTTGGGGGAACTGGAGGATGGAACCACTGCCCTACATAGCGCACTACTAGTACACTACTAGCGAGTGAGAGTGAGTGAGTGAGAGTGAGTGAGAGTGAGAGAGATATCTGCATTAGGTATCTCTCACAGACCAGACAGACAACTGTGATCTGCATTAGGTCTCTAACAGAATCCGTGGAGTGACCAAATTGAATGCTGCGGAGACACACGAAGATGTCAATAAAATCCATCTGATGGAGAATGATTGCATTCCCACTGGTCGTAATTGATCATGACTACACAACAGCCGAATTGAAGCTGTAACCCATTTCATTTATGGGTCAGGTTGTCTCTGAAGAGCACTGTCTGAATTCATGAGAGAGACAGGGATGAAATGAGACAAGATAGCGAGAAGATCCTATATCTAACAGCAGATCCTATATCTAACAGTAGATCCCATATCTAACATCATATCCTATATCTAACAGCAGATCCTATATCTAACAGTAGATACCATATCTAACAACAGATCCTATATCTAACAGCAGATCCTATATCTAACAGTAGATCCCATATCTAACAACAGATCCTATATCTAACAGCAGATCCTATATCTAACAGTAGATCCCATATCTAACAACAGATCCTATATCTAACAGCAGATACTATATCTAACAGCAGATCCCATATCTAACAACAGATCCTATATCTAACAGCAGATCCTATATCTAACAGCAGATCCTGTATCTAACAGCAGATCCTTCCTATATCTAACAGCAGATCCTATATCTAACAGCAGATCCCATATCTAACAGCAGATCCTATATCTAACAGCAGATCCTATATCTAACAGCAGATCCTATATCTAACAGCAGATCCTATATCTAACAGCAGATCCTATATCTGAAAACAGATCCTATATCTAACAGCAGATCCTATATCTAACAGCAGATCCTATATCTAAAAACAGATCCTATATCTAACAGCAGATCCTATATCTAACAGCAGATCCTATATCTAACAGCAGATCCTATATCTAACAGCAGATCCTATATCTAACAACAGATCCTATATCTAACAACAGATCCTTCCTATATCTAACAGCAGATCCTATATCTAACAGCAGATCCTATATCTAACAGTAGATCCTATATCTAACAGCAGATCCTATATCTAACAGCAGATCCTATATCTAACAGCAGATCCTATATCTAACAGCAGATTCTATATCTAACAACAGATCCTATATCTAACAACAGATCCTTCCTATATCTAACAGCAGATCCTATATCTAACAGCAGATCCTATATCTAACAGTAGATCCTATATCTAACAGCAGATCCTATATCTAACAGCAGATCCTTTATCTAACAGCAGATCCAATATCTAACAACAGATCCTTCCTATATCTAACAGCAGATCCTATATCTAACAGCAGATCCTATATCTAACAGCAGATCCTATATCTAACAACAGATCCTATATCTAACAGCAGATCCAATATCTAATAGCACACAGTAGTCTACACACACACGCAAATGCAGCAGCACACACAGACACATCAGCACAAGCGTATGCACACACACACACACACACACACACACACACACACACACACACACACACACACACACACACACACACACACACACACACTCGCTCTGTTTCTCTTGTCAGACAAGCCTCGTCCGTGAGGTGACTGTCTCCATATCAAATCAAACCTTAATAAGATCTTTAAAGGTCAACTGCCCCTTAGAACCAACTTCTCTGGTCGATATGATTCAGAAACATAGGATACGATCACTTAAAGTCAGTCTCGTCCAAAACTGAGTTTTGGAAGTGAGTTTGTCACGACTTACAGGAGGGTTGGGTATGGATTAAGATCACTTTCCCAGTGCCCACTATCGAGAGTAGCAGCTGTGTTGACTGCATTCTATCAGCTGTGTTGACTGCTCTCTTTCAGCTGTGTTGACTGCTCTCTTTCAGCTGTGTTGACTGCTCTCTTTCAGCTGTGTTGACTGCTCTCTATCAGCTGTGTTGACTGCTCTCTATCAGCTGTGTTGACTGCTCTCTATCAGCTGTGTTGACTGCTCTCTATCAGCTGTGTTGACTGCTCTCTATCAGCTGTGTTGACTGCTCTTTATTAGCTGTGTTGACTGCTCTCTATCAGCTGTGTTGACTGCTCTCTTTCAGCTGTGTTGACTGCTCTCTATCAGCTGTGTTGACTGCTCTCTATCAGCTGTGTTGACTGCTCTCTATCAGCTGTGTTGACTGCTCTCTATCAGCTGTGTTGACTGCTCTCTGTCAGCTGTGTTGACTGCTCTCTATCAGCTGTGTTGACTGCTCTCTGTCAGCCTGTGTTGACTGCTCTCTGTCAGCTGTGTTCTCTATCAGATGTGTTGACTGCTCTTTATTAGCTCTGTGCTGAATCCAATCAGAGCAACCAGAAGCTCCCGTCCATTACACAACGCCAGAGACGTGTTAACATACGACAACACGTCACCAATGTTGAAATAACCAATAACCAACCCCTAAGCCCTTTATGGAGTGGCCACTTGCTGATGTGTTTGATAGTGTCAATCACTCCATTCTGACACTTGAATTGAGATGATCTGAGAGCACCTGGTTCACAACTGCAACTTGTCAATATTCTAAAACTCATTCCTCAGCATCTTCTACCCCCCACGCTTCCTATTCTGTCTGTCTGTCTGTCTGTCTGTCTGTCTGTCTGTCTGTCTGTCTGTCTGTCTGTCTGTCTGTCTGTCTGTCTCTGTCTCTGTCTCTGCTCTCTCTCTCTCTCTCTCTCTCTCTCCGTCAATTCAATTCGCTTTATTGGCATGACGTAACAATATACATATTGCCAAAGCTTATTTTGGATATTTACAATATAAAAATAAATAAAAAATGAGAATCAAATATTGTCAACGGGACAACAGTAACAACAATAACCAAGGGTCAAAATAACCATATATTCAACAATAACAATAAGCATACAGTAGAGGACATGTGCAGGTTGGTTGGTCTGTCAGACACTGTCCCTCAACTTATGGCAGGCAGCAATGTAGTGCGCTGCCAACCCACAGCTCTCTGCGTCCTCCCCCAACAGGACGGGGAGCCTATCCTCATCAGAGAGGTCTTTGAAACCTTGAATAAGGGTTTCAAATTTGGGGAAATGACACTCTCTAATTGTTTTATATTTTTGACATTTTGTCAGGAAATGCAGCTCCGTCTCAGGTTCTGCTGTGGTGCAGTGGCTGCACAGCCTTTCCTCTACAGGGAGCCAGGTTTTCCTGTGTCTACCCTTCTCAATAGCAAGGCTGTGCTCACTGAGCCTGTACTTTGTCAAGGTTTTTCTAAGGTTTTGATCAGTAACCATGGTCAAATATTTAGCCATAGTGTACTGTCGATTTAGGGCCAGATAGAACTGCATTTTGATTTGTGTTTGTGCTTGTGTTTCCCAATAAGCAATGTAGTTTTGTTTTGACTGTGTTGTAATTTGGTTTATTCTGATTGATTGGATGTTCTGGTCCTGAGGTTTCAGTGTGTTAGTAGAACAGGTTTGTGAACTCAGCCCCAGGACCAGCTGGATGAGGGGACTCTTTTCTTTGCTCAGCTCTTGGCATTGCAGGGCTTGGTAATGATATGAGAGGGGGTCACTGTATTTTAGATGTTTCCAAAACTTAATTGCTCTTTTTTGAGTTTTTATTATTAGTGGATATTGGCCTAATTCTGCCCTGCATGCATTGTTTGTAGTTTTCCTCTGGACACGTAGGAGAATCTTACAGAACTCTGCATGTAGGGTTTCAATGGGGTGTTTGTCCCATTTGATTAAATCTTGTTTTGCAAGTGGACCCCAAACCTCACTGCCATAAAGTGCAATTGGTTCAATGACATATTCAATTAGTTTTAGCCAAATTTTAATAGGTATTTCAATTTGAATTTGCTTTTTAATGGCGTAGAATGCCCTGCGTGCTTTCTCTCTCAGTTCATTCACTGCCTCATTAAAGTGTCCAGTTGAGCTTATTTTTAAACCTAAGTAATTGTAGTGTGTGCAGTACTCTATATATTTTGTACCAATTGAGAACTTTGGTCTAATTCCCTGAGATCTGGATCTTCTCTGGAAAATCATTATTTTAGTCTTTTTGGGGTTTACTGCCAGGGCCCAGGTCTGGCAGTACTGCTCTAGCAGGTCCAGGCTCTGCTGTAGGCCATGTGCTGTGGGTGACATCAGGCATAGGTCATCTGCGAAGAGTAGGCATTTAACTTCTGAATTGTGGAGTCTAACACCAGGGGCTGAGGATTTTTCTAGAATAGTGGCCAATTCGTTAATGTAAATATTGAATAGTGCAGGGCTCAGATTGCAACCCTGTCTCTCTCTGTCTCTCTGTGTCTGTCTCTCTCTTTCTCTCTGTCTCTCTCTCTCTTTCTCTCTCTCTCTGTCTCTCTCTGTCTCTCTCTCTCTCATCTCTCTCTCTCCCTGGTCTCTCTCTCATCTCTCTCTCTCTCTCTGTCTCTCTCTCTATCTCTCTCTCTCTCTCATCTCTCTCTCTCTGTCTCTCTCTCTATCTCTCTCTCTCTCTCATCTCTCTCTCCCCTGGTCTCTCTCTCCCCTGGTCTCTCTCTCTCTCATCTCTCTCTCCCCTGGTCTCTCTCTCTCTCATCTCTCTCTCCCCTGGTCTCTCTCTCATCTCTCTCTCTGTCTCTCTCTGTCTCTCTCTCTGTCTCTCTCTCTCTCTCTCTCTCTCATCTCTCATCTCTCTCTCCCCTGGTCTCTCTCTCTCTCATCTCTCTCTCCCCTGGTCTCTCTCTATCCTCCCAGAGCGGTGGATGGCAGGCCTAAAGCTGTGTGTTCAGACAGTCATTTCTCTAGTAATGGCTAGTGCTGGGGGCTGGGATTAACCAAACACTGTCTCATACTTATTAACTAATTCAGACACACACACGGTTACTGGTATTAACCCAACACAGTTATATAAGCATTTAACTCATTCAGACCTTCTGTTATCTCATTAAATGCTTCCTGGCTGTCAATAAAACTATTAAAAAACATCTGTGTATTGTTTATTGCTTTTCCAGCCTGATGGCTGTGTTCTCTCTTTATGCTCCCCCAGCTTTCCTCTCTTCCATACCATCTCCCCTTCTCTTCTCCTGCTGATTCAGACAGACTCCTCTCCTCCATCCTCCACCAGAACAGAGACATTCATCACTCGTTCATTCTTCTTCTTCTCCTCCACATCCCTTGTTCCTTGTCCCCTGTTCCATGTTCCCTGTTCCCTGTCTGCTGTTCCATGTCCCCTGTTCCTTGTTCCATGTCCCCTGTTCCCTGTCCGCTGTTCCATGTCCCCTGTTCCCTGTCCGCTGTTCCATGTCCCCTGTTCCTTGTTCCATGTCCCCTGTTCCCTGTCCCCTGTTCCCTGTTCCCTGTTCCATGTCCCCTGTTCCCTGTTCCCAGTCCACTGTTCCATGTCCCCTGTTCCCTGTTCCCTGTTCCTTGTTCCATGTCCCCTGTTCCATGTCCCCTGTTCCCTGTTCCCTGTCCGCTGTTCCATGTCCCCTGTTCCCTGTTCCCTGTTCCTTGTTCCATGTCCCCTGTTCCATGTCCCCTGTTCCCTGTTCCCTGTCCGCTGTTCCATGTGCCCTGTTCCTTGTTCCATGTCCCCTGTTCCATGTCCCCTGTCCCCTGAACCTTCAATCTCTTCTATTATTAAAGCTACTTTAGTGCGACAGCAACATTTAGCAACAACGACACGGTCTTGGTGAGGAGAATGAACGAGTGATGAGAGAAAGAGAGAGGGGGTGATTGTCCCTTTAGGAGTCTTTGAGAGCTGGTCCCCCTCTCTCTCAGCTTTTCTGTTAGTGGCACCAGACTTCTAGAGCTATCGGTCACACACTGTCCTTTACTATGTATAACACACACATCACCATTGTTACTATGTTTAACACACACATCACCATGGTTACTATGTTTAACACACACATCACCATGGTTACTATGTTTAACACACACATCACCATGGTTATTATGTTTAACACACACATCACCAAGGTTACTATGTTTAACACACACATCACCATGGTTACTATGTTTAACACACACATCACCATGGTTACTATGTTTAACACACACATCACCATGGTTACCATGTTTAACACGCATCATGTAACGCTCGTCGTAAGGAGTAGACCAAGGTGCTCAGGATAAATATTTATTATACTCTGAACACTAGACAAAACAATAAACAAAGGAAACACGAACGTCACGTTCTGTAGGCTTCACTGAGCAATACAAAAACAAGATCCCACAAACCCCTACTTAAGTATGATCTCCAATTAGAGACAACGAGGACCAGCTGCCTCTAATTGGAGATCATCCCAAAGAAACCCGCATAGAAATACCCAAACTAGAACCTAACAACATAGACATAGAAAACATAGAATAAACCCCCCTGTCACGCCCTGACCTACTCTACCATAGAAAATAACAGCTCACCATGGTCAGGACTTGACACATCACCATGGTTACTATGTTTAACACACATCACCATGGTTACTATGTTTAACACACATCACCATGGTTACTATGTTTAACACACATCACCATGGTTACTATGTTTAACACACACATCACCATGGTTACTATG
>NC_138309.1:85070000-85080000 GCF_965601325.2 Salmo salar
GTGTCATTATGGTGGGGGAGGATGAGGGTTTATAACTGTGTCATTATGGTGGAGGAGGGAGGAGGGTTTATAACTGTGTCATTATGGTGGGGGAGGAGGGTTTATAACTGTGTCATTATGGTGGGGAGGGAGGAGGGTTTATAACTGTGTCATTATGGTGGAGGAGGGGGGTTTATAACTGTGTCATTATGGTGGGGGAGGGAGGAGGGTTTATAACTGTGTCATTATGGTGGGGGAGGGAGGAGGGTTTATAACTGTGTCATTATGGTGGGGGAGGGAGGAGGGTTTATAACTGTGTCATTATGGTGGGGAGGGAGGAGGGTTTATAACTGTGTCATTATGGTGGGGAGGGAGGAGGGTTTATAACTGTCATTATGGTGGGGAGGGAGGAGGGTTTATAACTGTGTCATTATGGTGGGGGAGGGAGGAGGGTTTATAACTGTGTCATTATGGTGGGGAGGGAGGAGGGTTTATAACTGTGTCATTATGGTGGAGGAGGGAGGAGGGTTTATAACTGTGTCATTATGGTGGAGGAGGGAGGATGGTTTATAACTGTGTCATTATAACTGTGTCATTATGGTGGGGAGGAGGGTTTATAACTGTGTCATTATGGTGGAGGAGGGAGGAGGGTTTATAACTGTGTCATTATGGTGGAGGAGGGAGGAGGGTTTATAACTGTGTCATTATGGTGGGGAGGAGGGTTTATAACTGTGTCATTATGGTGGGGGAGGGAGGAGGGTTTATAACTGTGTCATTATGGTGGGGAGGGAGGAGGGTTTATAACTGTGTCATTATGGTGGAGGAGGGAGGAGGGTTTATAACTGTGTCATTATGGTGGGGAGGGAGGAGGGTTTATAACTGTGTCATTATGGTGGGGGAGGGAGGAGGGTTTATAACTGTGTCATTATGGTGGGGAGGGAGGAGGGTTTATAACTGTGTCATTATGGTGGGGAGGGAGGAGGGTTTATAACTGTGTCATTATGGT
Source organism: Salmo salar (assembly GCF_965601325.2). NCBI lineage: Eukaryota > Metazoa > Chordata > Actinopteri > Salmoniformes > Salmonidae > Salmo > Salmo salar. Next base: position 85,070,986 of record NC_138309.1, read on the forward strand.
GGAGGAGGGAGGAGGGTTTATAACTGTGTCATTATGATGGGGGAGGGAGGAGGGTTTATAACTGTGTCATTATGGTGGGGAGGGAGGAGGGTTTATAACTGTGTCATTATGGTGGGGAGGGAGGAGGGTTTATAACTGTGTCATTATGGTGGGGAGGAGGGTTTATAACTGTGTCATTATGGTGGGGAGGAGGGTTTATAACTGTGTCATTATGGTGAGGAGGGAGGAGTGTTTATAACTGTCATTATGGTGGGGAGGGAGGAGGGTTTATAACTGTCATTATGGTGGAGGAGGAGGGTTTATAACTGTGTCATTATGGTGGGGAGGAGGGTTTATAACTGTGTCATTATGGTGAGGAGGGAGGAGTGTTTATAACTGTCATTATGGTGAGGAGGGAGGAGTGTTTATAACTGTCATTATGGTGGAGGAGGGAGGAGGGTTTATAACTGTGTCATTATGGTGGGGGAGGAGGGTTTATAACTGTGTCATTATGGTGGGGAGGGAGGAGGGTTTATAACTGTGTCATTATGGTGGAGGAGGGAGGAGGGTTTCTAACTGTGTCATTATGGTGGGGAGGGAGGAGGGTTTATAACTGTGTCATTATGGTGGGGGAGGGAGGAGGGTTTATAACTGTGTCATTATGGTGGGGGAGGGAGGAGGGTTTATAACTGTGTCATTATGGTGGGGAGGGAGGAGGGTTTATAACTGTGTCATTATGGTGGAGGAGGGAGGAGGGTTTATAACTGTCATTATGGTGGGGGAGGGAGGAGGGTTTATAACTGTGTCATTATGGTGGAGGAGGGAGGAGGGTTTATAACTGTCATTATGGTGGGGGAGGGAGGAGGGTTTATAACTGTGTCATTATGGTGGGGAGGGAGGAGGGTTTATAACTGTGTCATTATGGTGGGGAGGGAGGAGGGTTTATAACTGTGTCATTATGGTGGAGGAGGGAGGAGGGTTTATAACTGTGTCATTATGGTGGGGAGGGAGGAGGGTTTATAACTGTGTCATTATGGTGGGGGAGGAGGGTTTATAACTGTGTCATTATGGTGGAGGAGGGAGGAGGGTTTATAACTGTGTCATTATGGTGGGGAAGGGAGGAGGGTTTATAACTGTGTCATTATGGTGGGGGAGGGAGGAGGGTTTATAACTGTCATTATGGTGGGGAGGGTGGAGGGTTTATAACTGTGTCATTATGGTGGGGGAGGAGGGTTTATAACTGTGTCATTATGGTGGAGGAGGGAGGAGGGTTTATAACTGTGTCATTATGGTGGGGGAGGGAGGAGGGTTTATAACTGTGTCATTATGGTGGGGAGGGAGGAGGGTTTATAACTGTGTCATTATGGTGGGGGAGGGAGGAGGGTTTATAACTGTGTCATTATGGTGGGGAGGGAGGAGGGTTTATAACTGTGTCATTATGGTGGGGAGGGAGGAGGGTTTATAACTGTCATTATGGTGGGGAGGGAGGAGGGTTTATAACTGTGTCATTATGGTGGAGGAGGGAGGAGGGTTTATAACTGTGTCATTATGGTGGAGGAGGGAGGAGGGTTTATAACTGTGTCATTATGGTGGGGAGGAGGGTTTATAACTGTGTCATTATGGTGGAGGAGGGAGGAGGGTTTATAACTGTGTCATTATGGTGGGGAGGGAGGAGGGTTTATAACTGTGTCATTATGGTGTGGAGGGAGGAGGGTTTATAACTGTGTCATTATGGTGGGGGAGGGAGCAGGGTTTATAACTGTGTCATTATGGTGGGGAGGGAGGAGGGTTTATAACTGTGTCATTATGGTGGGGGAGGGAGGAGGGTTTATAACTGTGTCATTATGGTGGGGAGGGAGGAGGGTTTATAACTGTGTCATTATGGTGTGGAGGGAGGAGGGTTATAACTGTGTCATTATGGTGGGAGGGAGGAGTGTTTATAACTGTCATTATGTTGGGGGAGGAGGGTTTATAACTGTGTCATTATGGTGGAGGAGGGAGGAGGGTTTATAACTGTGTCATTATGGTGGAGGAGGGAGGAGGGTTTATAACTGTGTCATTATGGTGGAGCGGGGAGGAGGGTTTATAACTGTGTCATTATGGTGGAGGAGGGAGGAGGGTTTATAACTGTGTCATTATGGTGGGGAGGAGGGTTTATAACTGTGTCATTATGGTGGGGAGGGAGGAGGGTTTATAACTGTGTCATTATGGTGGAGGAGGGAGGAGGGTTTATAACTGTGTCATTATGGTGGAGGAGGGAGGAGGGTTTATAACTGTGTCATTATGGTGGGGGAGGATGAGGGTTTATAACTGTGTCATTATGGTGGGGAGGAGGGTTTATAACTGTGTCATTATGGTGGGGGAGGGAGGAGGGTTTATAACTGTGTCATTATGGTGGAGGAGGGAGGAGGGTTTATAACTGTGTCATTATGGTGGGGAGGAGGGTTTATAACTGTGTCATTATGGTGGGGGAGGAGGGTTTATAACTGTGTCATTATGGTGGAGGAGGGAGGAGGGTTTATAACTGTGTCATTATGGTGGGGAAGGGAGGAGGGTTTATAACTGTGTCATTATGGTGGGGGAGGGAGGAGGGTTTATAACTGTCATTATGGTGGGGAGGGTGGAGGGTTTATAACTGTGTCATTATGGTGGGGGAGGAGGGTTTATAACTGTGTCATTATGGTGGAGGAGGGAGGAGGGTTTATAACTGTGTCATTATGGTGGGGAGGGAGGAGGGTTTATAACTGTGTCATTATGGTGGGGGAGAGGGAGGGTTTATAACTGTGTCATTATGGTGGGGAGGGAGGAGGGTTTATAACTGTGTCATTATGGTGGGGGAGGGAGGAGGGTTTATAACTGTGTCATTATGGTGGGGGAGGGAGGAGGGTTTATAACTGTGTCATTATGGTGGGGAGGGAGGGGGGTTTATAACTGTGTCATTATGGTGGGGAGGGAGGAGGGTTTATAACTGTGTCATTATGGTGGGGAGGGAGGAGGGTTTATAACTGTGTCATTATGGTGGAGGAGGGAGGAGGGTTTATAACTGTGTCATTATGGTGGGGAGGAGGGTTTATAACTGTGTCATTATGGTGGAGGAGGGAGGAGGGTTTATAACTGTGTCATTATGGTGGGGAGGGAGGAGGGTTTATAACTGTGTCATTATGGTGGTTTGAGGGAGGAGGGTTTATAACTGTGTCATTATGGTGGAGGAGGGAGGAGGGTTTATAACTGTGTCATTATGGTGGAGGAGGGAGGAGGGTTTATAACTGTGTCATTATGGTGGAGGAGGGAGGAGGGTTTATAACTGTGTCATTATGGTGGAGGAGGGAGGAGGGTTTATAACAGTGTCATTATGGTGGGGAGGGAGGAGGGTTTATAACTGTGTCATTATGGTGGGGAGGGAGGGGGTTTATAACTGTGTCATTATGGTGGGGAGGGAGGAGGGTTTATAACTGTGTCATTATGGTGGGGAGGGAGGAGGGTTTATAACTGTGTCATTATGGTGGGGGAGGGAGGAGGGTTTATAACTGTGTCATTATGGTGGGGAGGGAGGAGGGTTTATAACTGTGTCATTATGGTGGGGGAGGGAGGAGGGTTTATAACTGTGTCATTATGGTGGGGAGGGAGGAGGGTTTATAACTGTGTCATTATGGTGGGGGAGGAGGGTTTATAACTGTGTCATTATGGTGGAGGAGGGAGGAGGGTTTATAACTGTGTCATTATGGTGGAGGAGGGAGGAGGGTTTATAACTGTGTCATTATGGTGTGGAGGGAGGAGGGTTTATAACTGTGTCATTATGGTGGGGGAGGTGAGGAGGGTTTATAACTGTGTCATTATGGTGGGGAGGGAGGAGGGTTTATAACTGTGTCATTATGGTGGGGAGGGAGGAGGGTTTATAACTGTGTCATTATGGTGGGGAGGGAGGAGGGTTTATAACTGTGTCATTATGGTGGAGGAGGGAGGAGGGTTTATAACTGTGTCATTATGGTGGGGGAGGGAGGAGGGTTTATAACTGTGTCATTATGGTGGAGGAGGGAGGAGGGTTTATAACTGTGTCATTATGGTGGGAGGAGGGAGGAGGGTTTATAACTGTGGTCATTATGGTGTGGAGGGAGGAGGGTTTATAACTGTGTCATTATGGTGGGGAGGGAGGAGGGTTTATAACTGTGTCATTATGGTGGAGGAGGGAGGAGGGTTTATAACTGTGTCATTATGGTGGGGGAGGGAGGAGGGTTTATAACTGTGTCATTATGGTGGAGGAGGGAGGAGGGTTTATAACTGTGTCATTATGGTGGGGAGGGAGGAGGGTTTATAACTGTGTCATTATGGTGGGGAGGGAGGAGGGTTTATAACTGTGTCATTATGGTGGGGAGGGAGGAGGGTTTATAACTGTCATTATGGTGGGGAGGGAGGAGGGTTTATAACTGTGTCATTATGGTGGGGAGGGAGGAGGGTTTATAACTGTGTCATTATGGTGGGGAGGGAGGAGGGTTTATAACTGTGTCATTATGGTGGGGAGGGAGGAGGGTTTATAACTGTGTCATTATGGTGGGGAGGGAGGAGGGTTTATAACTGTGTCATTATGGTGGAGGAGGGAGGAGGGTTTATAACTGTGTCATTATGGTGGGGAGGGAGGAGGGTTTATAACTGTGTCATTATGGTGGGGAGGGAGGAGGGTTTATAACTGTGTCATTATGGTGGGGAGGGAGGAGGGTTTATAACTGTCATTATGGTGGGGAGGGAGGAGGGTTTATAACTGTGTCATTATGGTGGGGAGGGAGGAGGGTTTATAACTGTGTCATTATGGTGGGGAGGGAGGAGGGTTTATAACTGTCATTATGGTGGGGAGGGAGGAGGGTTTATAACTGTGTCATTATGGTGGGGAGGGAGGAGGGTTTATAACTGTGTCATTATGGTGGGGAGGGAGGAGGGTTTATAACTGTGTCATTATGGTGGGGAGGGAGGAGGGTTTATAACTGTGTCATTATGGTGGGGGAGGGAGGAGGGTTTATAACTGTGTCATTATGGTGGAGGAGGGAGGAGGGTTTATAACTGTGTCATTATGGTGGGGGAGGGAGGAGGGTTTATAACTGTGTCATTATGGTGGGGAGGGAGGAGGGTTTATAACTGTGTCATTATGGTGGGGAGGGAGGAGGGTTTATAACTGTGTCATTATGGTGGGGAGGGAGGAGGGTTTATAACTGTGTCATTATGGTGGAGGAGGGAGGAGGGTTTATAACTGTGTCATTATGGTGGAGGAGGGAGGAGGGTTTATAACTGTGTCATTATGGTGGGAGGGAGGAGGGTTTATAACTGTGTCATTATGGTGGGGAGGGAGGAGGGTTTATAACTGTGTCATTATGGTGGGGGAGGGAGGAGGGTTTATAACTGTGTCATTATGGTGGAGGAGGGAGGAGGGTTTATAACTGTGTCATTATGGTGGAGGAGGGAGGAGGGTTTATAACTGTGTCATTATGGTGGGGAGGGAGGAGGGTTTATAACTGTGTCATTATGGTGGGGGAGGGAGGAGGGTTTATAACTGTGTCATTATGGTGGGGAGGGAGGAGGGTTTATAACTGTGTCATTATGGTGGAGGAGGGAGGAGGGTTTATAACTGTGTCATTATGGTGGGGGAGGGAGGAGGGTTTATAACTGTGTCATTATGGTGGGGGAGGGAGGAGGGTTTATAACTGTGTCATTATGGTGGGGAGGGAGGAGGGTTTATAACTGTGTCATTATGGTGGAGGAGGGAGGAGGGTTTATAACTGTGTCATTATGGTGGAGGAGGGAGGAGGGTTTATAACTGTGTCATTATGGTGGGGGAGGGAGGAGGGTTTATAACTGTGTCATTATGGTGGGGGAGGGAGGAGGGTTTATAACTGTGTCATTATGGTGGAGGAGGGAGGAGGGTTTATAACTGTGTCATTATGGTGGGGAGGGAGGAGGGTTTATAACTGTGTCATTATGGTGGGGAGGGAGGAGGGTTTATAACTGTGTCATTATGGTGGGGAGGGAGGAGGGTTTATAACTGTGTCATTATGGGGGGAGGGAGGAGGGTTTATAACTGTGTCATTATGGTGGGGAGGGAGGAGGGTTTATAACTGTGTCATTATGGTGGGGAGGAGGGTTTATAACTGTCATTATGGTGGGGAGGGAGGAGGGTTTATAACTGTGTCATTATGGTGGGGGAGGGAGGAGGGTTTATAACTGTGTCATTATGGTGGGGGAGGGAGGAGGGTTTATAACTGTGTCATTATGGTGGGGAGGAGGGTTTATAACTGTGTCATTATGGTGGGGGAGGGAGGAGGGTTTATAACTGTGTCATTATGGTGGGGAGGGAGGAGGGTTTATAACTGTGTCATTATGGTGGGGAGGGAGGAGGGTTTATAACTGTGTCATTATGGTGGGGAGGGAGGAGGGTTTATAACTGTGTCATTATGGTGAGGAGGGAGGAGGGTTTATAACTGTGTCATTATGGTGGAGGAGGGAGGAGGGTTTATAACTGTGTCATTATGGTGGGGAGGGAGGAGGGTTTATAACTGTGTCATTATGGTGGGGAGGGAGGAGGGTTTATAACTGTGTCATTATGGTGGGGAGGGAGGAGGGTTTATAACTGTGTCATTATGGTGGAGGAGGGAGGAGGGTTTATAACTGTGTCATTATGGTGGGGAGGGAGGAGGGTTTATAACTGTGTCATTATGGTGGAGGAGGGAGGAGGGTTTATAACTGTGTCATTATGGTGGAGGAGGGAGGAGGGTTTATAACTGTGTCATTATGGTGGGGAGGGAGGAGGGTTTATAACTGTGTCATTATGGTGGGGAGGGAGGAGGGTTTATAACTGTGTCATTATGGTGGAGGAGGGAGGAGGGTTTATAACTGTGTCATTATGGTGGGGAGGGAGGAGGGTTTATAACTGTGTCATTATGGTGGGGAGGGAGGAGGGTTTATAACTGTGTCATTATGGTGGAGGAGGGAGGAGGGTTTATAACTGTGTCATTATGGTGGGGGAGGGAGGAGGGTTTATAACTGTGTCATTATGGTGGAGGAGGGAGGAGGGTTTATAACTGTGTCATTATGGTGGGGAGGGAGGAGGGTTTATAACTGTCATTATGGTGGGGAGGGAGGAGGGTTTATAACTGTGTCATTATGGTGGGGAGGGAGGAGTGTTTATAACTGTCATTATGGTGGGGGAGGGAGGAGGGTTTATATCTGTGTCATTATGGTGGGGAGGGAGGAGGGTTTATAACTGTGTCATTTTGGTGGGGAGGGAGGAGGGTTTATAACTGTGTCATTATGGTGGGGAGGGAGGAGGGTTTATAACTGTGTCATTATGGTGGGGGAGGGAGGAGGGTTTATAACTGTGTCATTATGGTGGGGGAGGAGGGTTTATAACTGTGTCATTATGGTGAGGAGGGATGAGGGTTTATAACTGTCATTATGGTGGAGGAGGGAGGAGGGTTTATAACTGTGGCATTATGGTGGGGGAGGGAGGAGGGTTTATAACTGTGTCATTATGGTGGGGGAGGGAGGAGGGTTTATAACTGTGTCATTATGGTGGGGGAGGGAGGAGGGTTTATAACTGTGTCATTATGGTGGGGAGGGAGGAGGGTTTATAACTGTGTCATTATGGTGGGGGAGGGAGGAGGGTTTATAACTGTGTCATTATGGTGGAGGAGGGAGGAGGGTTTATAACTGTGGCATTATGGTGGGGGAGGGAGGAGGGTTTATAACTGTGTCATTATGGTCGGGGAGGGAGGAGGGTTTATAACTGTGTCATTATGGTGGAGGAGGGAGGAGGGTTTATAACTGTGTCATTATGGTGGGGGGGAGGAGGGTTTATAACTGTGTCATTATGGTGGAGGAGGGAGGAGGGTTTATAACTGTGTCATTATGGTGGAGGAGGGAGGAGTGTTTATAACTGTGCATTATGGTGGGGAGGGAGGAGGGTTTATAACTTGTCATTATGGTGAGGAGGGAGGAGGGTTTATAACTGTGTCATTATGGTGGGGAGGGAGGAGGGTTTATAACTGTGTCATTATGGTGGGGAGGGAGGAGGGTTTATAACTGTGTCATTATGGTGGAGGAGGGAGGAGGGTTTATAACTGTGTCATTATGGTGGGGAGTGAGGAGGGTTTATAACTGTGTCATTATGGTGGGGGAGGGAGGAGGGTTTATAACTGTGTCATTATGGTGGGGAGGGAGGAGGGTTTATAACTGTGTCATTATGGTGGGGAGGGAGGAGGGTTTATAACTGTGTCATTATGGTGGGGAGGAGGGTTTATAACTGTGTCATTATGGTGGAGGAGGGAGGAGGGTTTATAACTGTGTCATTATGGTGGGGGAGGGAGGAGGGTTTATAACTGTGTCATTATGGTGGGGAGGGAGGAGGGTTTATAACTGTGTCATTATGGTGGGGAGGGAGGAGGGTTTATAACTGTGTCATTATGGTGGGGAGGGAGGAGGGTTTATAACTGTGTCATTATGGTGGGGGAGGGAGGAGGGTTTATAACTGTGTCATTATGGTGGGGAGTGAGGAGGGTTTATAACTGTGTCATTATGGTCGGGGAGGGAGGAGGGTTTATAACTGTGTCATTATGGTGGGGAGGGAGGAGGGTTTATAACTGTGTCATTATGGTGGGGAGGGAGGAGGGTTTATAACTGTGTCATTATGGTGGAGGAGGGAGGAGGGTTTATAACTGTGTCATTATGGTGGGGGAGGGAGGAGGGTTTATAACTGTGTCATTATGGTCGGGGAGGGAGGAGGGTTTATAACTGTGTCATTATGGTGGGGAGGAGGAGGGTTTATAACTGTGTCATTATGGTCGAGGAGGGAGGAGGGTTTATAACTGTGTCATTATGGTGGGGGAGGAGGGTTTATATCTGTGTCATTATGGTGGGGGAGGAGGGTTTATATCTGTGTCATTATGGTCGAGGAGGGAGGAGGGTTTATAACTGTGTCATTATGGTGGGGGAGGAGGGTTTATATCTGTGTCATTATGGTGGGGAGGGAGGAGGGTTTATAACTGTGTCATTATG
>NC_138309.1:85082500-85305000 GCF_965601325.2 Salmo salar
AATATACTGTATAGAACAGACTAGACTGGGATAGCTGACTAATATACTGTATAGAACAGACAAGACTAGGATAGCTGACTGTATAGAACAGACTAGACTAGGATAGCTGACTAATATACTGTATAGAAGAGACAAGACTAGGATAGCTGACTAATATACTGTATAGAACAGACAAGACTAGGATAGCTGACTAATATACTGTATAGAACAGACAAGACTGGGATAACTGACTAATATACTGTATAGAACAGACAAGACTAGGATAGCTGACTAATATACTGTATAGAACAGACTAGACTAGGATAGCTGACTAATATACTGTATAGAACAGACAAGACTAGGATAGCTGACTAATATACTGTATAGAACAGACAAGACTAGGATAGCTGACTAATATACTGTATAGAACAGACAAGACTAGGATAGCTGACTAATATACTGTATAGAACAGACAAGACTAGGATAGCTGGAACCCTTCTGAAAATGTGGTTGTTTTCAATAACTAAGCCCTCTCCTTTCTCTCTCTTTACCTCTCCCTTCTCTCTCTCCCCTCTCCTCTCTCTCTTTATCTCTCCCCCTCTCCCCTCACTCTTTACCTCTCCCCTTCCCCCCTCCCCCTCTCCCCATCTCTCCATTCCCCTCTCTCCCTCCCCCTCCTCTCTCTACCTCTCCACTCCCCCCATCTCACTCTCCCCCGCTCTCCCCTCTCTCTCCCCCTCTCTTACCCTCTCCCCTCTCTCCCCCCTCTCTCTCCCCCTCTTACCTCTCCCCATCTCCCTATCTCTCTCCCCCTCTCCTCTCTCTTTACCTCTCCCCTCTCCCTCTCTCTCTCTTTACCTATCCCCCTCTCCCCTCTCTCTTTACCTCTCCCCCTCTCCCATCTTTCTCTTTACCTCTCCCCCTCTCCCCTCTTTCTTTACCGCTCCCCCTCTCCTCTCTCCCTCTTCACCTCTCCCATTCTCCTCTCTCTCTTTACCTCTCCCCCTCTCCCCTCTCTCTCTTTACCTCTCCCCTCTCTCTCTTTACCTCTCCCCATCTCCCATCTCCCATCTTTCTCTTTACCTCTCCCCCTCTCCCCTCTCTCTCTTTACCTCTCTCATCTCTCTCTTTACCTCTCCCCATTCTCCCATCTTTCTCTTTACCTCTCCCATTCTCCTCTCTCTCGCTTTTCCTCTCCCATTCTCCTCTCTCTCTCTTTACCTCTCCCCATCTCCCCTCTCTCTTTACCACTCCCCATCTCCCCTCTCTCTTTACCTCTCCCCATCTCTGCTCTCTCTTTCTTTTTACCTCTCCCCCTCTCCCCTCTCTCTTTTACCTCTCCCCATCTCTGCTCTCTCTTTCTTTTTACCTCTCCCCCTCCTCCCCTCTCTCTCTTTACCTCTCCCCCTCTCTCTCTTTACCTCTCCCCATCTCCCACTCTCCCATCTTTCTCTTTACCTCTCCCCCTCTCCCCTCTCTCTCTTTACCTCTCTCCTCTCTCTCTTTACCTCTCCCCATTCTCCCCTCTCTCTTTACCTCTCCCATTCTCCTCTCTCTCGCTTTCTCCTCTCCCCATCTCTGCTCTCTCTTTCTTTTTACCTCTCCCCATCTCCCCTCTCTCTTTACCTCTCCCCATCTCTCCTCTCCTCTCTCCCCCTCTCCCCTCTCTCTTACCTCTCCCCCTCTCCCCTCTCTCTTTACCTCTCCCCATCTCTCCGCTCTCTCTTTCTTTTTACCTCTCCCCATCTCCCCTCTCTCTTTACCTCTCCCCATCTCTCCTCTCTCCCTCTCCCCCTCTCCCCCTCTCTCTTTACCTCTCCCCATCTCTCCTCTCTCTTTCTCTCCCCCTCTTCCTCTGTCTGTCTTTCTGACGTGTCTCTGTTCTGCCGTTCCTGCTAGGAGATGATGGCCAGTCTGATCAACCAGACCCCAGACCATCCTGTACCCTTTCTCATCAGCCACCTGCAGACCAAGCCAGGCAGCCCCGGCAAGCTGCACAGAACACTGGCGGGCTCCGCCGCTCTGTGGGCCCAGAGCGGTGCAGGTAGGAGCACAGACACATATGCATGCACGTGCACGTGCACATGTACACGCCTACACTCAGAAGCTCACGGAAACTCACACAGCATGCACGTGTGAGCAATCGTGTACACACATACGCAATACACACAAACAATCCTTCTAACCCCCCCGTAAAAGATTTAGATGCACTATTGTAAAGTGGTTGTTCCACTGGATATTATAAGGTGAATGCACCAATTTGTAAGTCGCTCTGGATAAGAGCGTCTGCTAAATGACTTAAATGTAAATGTAAATGTTGTTTAACTAACCTTGTGGGGGACACACAATTCAGTCCCATTCAAAATCCTGTTTTTCCTAACCACTAACCCTTACTCTAACCTTTACCCCAAAACCTAACCTTAACCCTAAACCTAACCCTAACTCTTAATCTTAATCCTAAACTTAAACCTAATTCTAACACTAATTTTAACCTTAACCGTAAACCCCCTAAAAATAGCATTTGGTGAAATTTGTGAAATTTGTGAAATTTGTGTTTGTTTCCTATTGTTGTGGGGACTTTTGGTCCTCACAAGTATAGTTAAACACGTCCACACAGGCACACAAACGCACACATTCCTTGTCGTTGTGTGTGTACTACTGTTCTGGTACCTTCTTCTCTCAGCGGAGAGTGAGGGAGGTCCTGACTTCAGGAGTTATGAGAAGCACTGGCAGATCCACCCGAACAAACCCAAGAAATCCAAGAGTGATCTGGCTGTGTCTAACATCTCCCCTCCTTCAGCAGAATCTAAGTCCTGTGAGTATAGCTATATCTACAGTCTGTCATTATAGAAGTCTTTATGTTGCTCCAATGGCACCTCTATTAGTCCTGTCAGTTCCTCTGTCATTGGACGTAATTTTCCCATTAAATTAGTCATGGTTCATTGTCCAGTGGGCCAGTGCCCGATGAATACGCTATTCAAGACTCTATAGCACAGATAACTGGGGACAGACTGAATGAAGGGTGATGTAATGAGGTTCTATAGATAACTGGGGACAGACTGAATGAAGGGTGATGTAATGAGGTTCTATAGATAACTGGGGACAGACTGAATGAAGGGTGATGTAATGAGGTTCTATAGATAACTGGGGACAGAATGAATGAAGGGTGATGTAATGAGGTTCTATAGATAACTGGGGACAGACTGAATGAAGGGTGATGTAATGAGGTTCTATAGATAACTGGGGACAGACTGAATGAAGGGTGATGTAATGAGGTTCTATAGATAACTGGGGACAGAATGAATGAAGGGTGATGTAATGAGGTTCTATAGATAACTGGGGACAGACTGAATGAAGGGTGATGTAATGAGGTTCTATAGATAACTGGGGACAGACTGAATGAAGGGTGATGTAATGAGGTTCTATAGATAACTGGGGACAGACTGAATGAAGGGTGATGTAATGAGGTTCTATAGATAACTGGGGACAGAATGAATGAAGGGTGATGTAATGAGGTTCTATAGATAACTGGGGACAGACTGAATGAAGGGTGATGTAATGAGGTTCTATAGATAACTGGGGACAGACTGAATGAAGGGTGATGTAATGAGGTTCTACAGATAACTGGGGACAGACTGAATGAAGGGTGATGTAATGAGGTTATATAGATAACTGGGGACAGACAATGACTGGGGACAGACTGAATGAAGGGTGATGTAATGAGGTTCTACAGATAACTGGGGACAGATTGAATGAAGGGTGATGTAAGGGACTCATAGGTTGGGTTAAATGGAGAGAGAGATGTAGAGGTTGGAGAGGGAGGGAAGGAGAGAGATGGGGAGAGGAGACGGGGATAGTGGAGAGAGAGATAGATAGAAGGTGGGAGGCAAAGAGAGAGATAGAGAGAGACAGATCGAGAGAGATAGGGAGAGGAGACAGGGATAGTGGAGAGAGAGATAGAAGGTGGGATGCAAAGAGAGAGATAGAGAGAGACAGATCGAGAGAGATAGGGAGAGGAGACAGGGATAGTGGAGAGAGAGATAGAAGGTGGGATGCAAAGAGAGAGATAGAGAGAGACAGATCGAGAGAGATAGGAGGGGGAGAGGCAGAAACTTCAATAATTCAGTATTGCTCTCATTCTCGTGCCAGTTCCAGTCTATTTCAGGCTGTGGTCAGACCATCACTCACAATCAGGAGGAAATGAAAGAGAGAACGTGTGTCTACTCCGGTGGCCCTGGCTGCTTCTCCCTGCCACTCTGCTGTTTCTCTCTCTTTGTTCCTTAAGCTTTGCCAGACTGGCAAAATACATGAAACAAGAGCTGTGCTCCTCGCAAAGCTGCACCAGAATATAATGGGCTTCTATACTTAGTATACAGTACCTGACTTTTTTTTTTCTGTAACAAACCGACCTGTAAACGAAGAAACAAAAATTCTAAAGGAAAAGTTCTACTGGAAGACAACAGTTAAATGTTACCTTCTCTGTTGGTATGTTATCGAACCCACGATCCTGGCATTGCAAGCACCATGCCCTACTAACTGAGGGACCACAGGATACCCTCCTCATTTAATCCCAGTCGATTTGACAAGTCTCGTGGATTTTATTCATGACACAAAGATGAAATCTACACTGAGAATACGTAATATTAAGAACAATGTCTTAATATTGAGTTTTAAAAAAATCAAATGAAATGTGTCCTCTGTATGTAAGGGTGCTCTACTGTGAGTTCTGCTGTGAGAGAGAGAGAGAGACGTTAAATTCTACAACCACCTAAAAGGAAGTGATTCCCCATCCTTCCGTAACAAAGCCATCCCCTACAGAGAGATGAACCTGGAGAAGAGTCCCCTCAGCACGCTGGTCCTGGGGCTCTGTTCACAAACACTGGCTCTCAAGAGAAGACAGGCTATGAGCACGCTGCCCACAAAATGAGGTGGAAACTGAGCTGCACTTCCTAACCTCCTGCCAAATGTATGAACAATCCAATTTTGATAAACTCCCAAATCTATTGGGTGAAATACCACAATGTGCCATCACAACAGCAATATTTGGGCAGGCAGTGAATAACAAATACCATTGTAAATACAACCCATATTTATGTAAATATTTCCCTTTTGTACTTTAACTATTTGCACGTCGTTGCAACGCTGTATATAGACTTAATATGACATTTGAAATGTCTCTATTATTTTGGAAGTTGTGCGAGTGTAATATTTACTGTTCACTTTTTTTTGTTTATTTAATTTTTGTTAATTACTGTCTGGCAGTTGTTGTTGGTGGCTCCGTACTGTCTGGCAGTTGTTGTTGGTGGCTCCGTACTGTCTGGCAGTTGTTGGTGGTGGCTCCGTACTGTCTGGCAGTTGTTGTTGTTGGTGGCTCCGTACTGTCTGGCAGTTGGTGGTGGCTCCGTACTGTCTGGCAGTTGTTGTTGGTGGCTCCGTACTGTCTGGCAGTTGTTGGTGGAGGCTCTGTACTGTCTGGCAGTTGTTGTTGGTGGCTCCGTACTGTCTGGCAGTTGTTGTTGGTGGCTCCGTACTGTCTGGCAGTTGTTGTTGGTGGCTCCGTACTGTCTGGCAGTTGTTGTTGGTGGCTCCGTACTGTCTGGCAGTTGTTGTTGGTGGCTCCGTACTGTCTGGCAGTTGTTGTTGGTGGCTCCGTACTGTCTGGCAGTTGTTGTTGTTGGAGGCTCCGTACTGTCTGGCAGTTGTTGGTGGTGGCTCCATACTGTCTGGCAGTTGTTGTTGGTGGCTCCGTACTGTCTGGCAGTTGTTGTTAGTGGCTCCGTACTGTCTGGCAGTTGTTGGTGGAGGCTCCGTACTGTCTGGCAGTTGTTGTTAGTGGCTCCGTACTGTCTGGCAGTTGTTGGTGGAGGCTCCGTACTGTCTGGCAGTTGTTGTTGGTGGCTCCGTACTGTCTGGCAGTTGTTGTTAGTGGCTCCGTACTGTCTGGCAGTTGTTGGTGGTGGAGGCTCCGTACTGTCTGGCAGTTGTTGTTGGTGGCTCCGTACTGTCTGGCAGTTGTTGTTGGTGGCTCCGTACTGTCTGGCAGTTGTTGGTGGAGGCTCCGTACTGTCTGGCAGTTGTTGTTGGTGGCTCCGTACTGTCTGGCAGTTGTTGTTGGTGGCTCCGTACTGTCTGGCAGTTGTTGTTGGTGGCTCCGTACTGTCTGGCAGTTGTTGTTGTTGGTGGCTCCGTACTGTCTGGCAGTTGTTGGTGGAGGCTCCGTACTGTCTGGCAGTTGTTGTTGGTGGCTCCGTACTGTCTGGCAGTTGTTGTTGGTGGCTCCGTACTGTCTGGCAGTTGTTGTTGGTGGCTCCGTACTGTCTGGCAGTTGTTGTTGGTGGCTCCGTACTGTCTGGCAGTTGTTGGTGGAGGCTCTGTACTGTCTGGCAGTTGTTGTTGGTGGCTCCGTACTGTCTGGCAGTTGTTGTTGTTGGCTCCGTACTGTCTGGCAGTTGTTGTTGTTGGCTCCGTACTGTCTGGCAGTTGTTGGTGGTGGCTCCGTACTGTCTGGCAGTTGTTGTTGTTGGTGGCTCCGTACTGTCTGGCAGTTGTTGTTGGTGGCTCCGTACTGTCTGGCAGTTGTTGTTGGTGGCTCCGTACTGTCTGGCAGTTGTTGTTGTTGGAGGCTCCGTACTGTCTGGCAGTTGTTGGTGGTGGCTCCATACTGTCTGGCAGTTGTTGTTGGTGGCTCCGTACTGTCTGGCAGTTGTTGTTAGTGGCTCCGTACTGTCTGGCAGTTGTTGGTGGAGGCTCCGTACTGTCTGGCAGTTGTTGGTGGAGGCTCCGTACTGTCTGGCAGTTGTTGTTGGTGGCTCCGTACTGTCTGGCAGTTGTTGTTAGTGGCTCCGTACTGTCTGGCAGTTGTTGGTGGTGGAGGCTCCGTACTGTCTGGCAGTTGTTGTTGGTGGCTCCGTACTGTCTGGCAGTTGTTGTTGGTGGCTCCGTACTGTCTGGCAGTTGTTGGTGGAGGCTCCATACTGTCTGGCAGTTGTTGTTGGTGGCTCCGTACTGTCTGGCAGTTGTTGTTAGTGGCTCCGTACTGTCTGGCAGTTGTTGGTGGAGGCTCCGTACTGTCTGGCAGTTGTTGGTGGAGGCTCCGTACTGTCTGGCAGTTGTTGTTGGTGGCTCCGTACTGTCTGGCAGTTGTTGTTAGTGGCTCCGTACTGTCTGGCAGTTGTTGGTGGTGGAGGCTCCGTACTGTCTGGCAGTTGTTGTTGGTGGCTCCGTACTGTCTGGCAGTTGTTGTTGGTGGCTCCGTACTGTCTGGCAGTTGTTGGTGGAGGCTCCGTACTGTCTGGCAGTTGTTGTTGGTGGCTCCGTACTGTCTGGCAGTTGTTGTTGGTGGCTCCGTACTGTCTGGCAGTTGTTGTTGGTGGCTCCGTACTGTCTGGCAGTTGTTGTTGTTGGTGGCTCCGTACTGTCTGGCAGTTGTTGGTGGAGGCTCCGTACTGTCTGGCAGTTGTTGTTGGTGGCTCCGTACTGTCTGGCAGTTGTTGTTGGTGGCTCCGTACTGTCTGGCAGTTGTTGTTGGTGGCTCCGTACTGTCTGGCAGTTGTTGTTGTTGGTGGCTCCGTACTGTCTGGCAGTTGTTGTTGGTGGCTCCGTACTGTCTGGCAGTTGTTGTTGGTGGCTCCGTACTGTCTGGCAGTTGTTGTTGGTGGCTCCGTACTGTCTGGCAGTTGTTGTTGGTGGCTCCGTACTGTCTGGCAGTTGTTGTTGTTGGTGGCTCCGTACTGTCTGGCAGTTGTTGTTGGTGGCTCCGTACTGTCTGGCAGTTGTTGTTGGTGGCTCCGTACTGTCTGGCAGTTGTTGTTGTTGGTGGCTCCGTACTGTCTGGCAGTTGTTGGTGGAGGCTCCGTACTGTCTGGCAGTTGTTGTTGTTGGTGGCTCCGTACTGTCTGGCAGTTGTTGTTGGTGGCTCCGTACTGTCTGGCAGTTGTTGTTGGTGGAGGCTCCGTACTGTCTGGCAGTTGTTGTTGTTGGTGGCTCCGTACTGTCTGGCAGTTGTTGGTGGAGGCTCCGTACTGTCTGGCAGTTGTTGTTGGTGGCTCCGTACTGTCTGGCAGTTGTTGTTGGTGGCTCCGTACTGTCTGGCAGTTGTTGTTGGTGGTGGCTCCGTACTGTCTGGCAGTTGTTGTTGTTGGTGGCTCCGTACTGTCTGGCAGTTGTTGGTGGTGGCTCCGTACTGTCTGGCAGTTGTTGTTGTTGGTGGCTCCGTACTGTCTGGCAGTTGTTGTTGGTGGAGGCTCCGTACTGTCTGGCAGTTGTTGTTGGTGGCTCCGTACTGTCTGGCAGTTGTTGTTGTTGGTGGCTCCGTACTGTCTGGCAGTTGTTGGTGGCTCCGTACTGTCTGGCAGTTGTTGTTGGTGGCTCCGTACTGTCTGGCAGTTGTTGGTGGTGGCTCCGTACTGTCTGGCAGTTGTTGTTGGTGGCTCCGTACTGTCTGGCAGTTGTTGTTGTTGGCTCCGTACTGTCTGGCAGTTGTTGTTGTTGGTGGCTCCGTACTGTCTGGCAGTTGTTGGTGGAGGCTCCGTACTGTCTGGCAGTTGTTGGTGGAGGCTCCGTACTGTCTGGCAGTTTGAAGAGTGTGGCCAGTTGATCAACGTGGCATTTTATGTTGAAGATTCTCTGTGTGCATCTCTCCTTTTTCAGTGTCAGCAAATCCAAGTCACTTTTGTATTTACACTCTTTACCTTTCCAAGGAACAACAAATATTTGTTGTAAACATATCCTATTACGTAATACTTTATTTTGCAGTATAACATTTGTAATTAACACAGGGTACGATCAAGTTTGTTAGAATAAACCCTGAGAATCCTCTCCATTGCAAAACCTCAAGATTTACCAGCAGATCGAACTTGCTGCATCGGTGCTTCCTCCTAGAACAGGGGTTATAGCAGCGTACTGCTGTGGAACGACTGCAAAAACTCCTGGACCAGTTACAGCCTTCGCAGGGAGGCAGATGTAGTCGAGGGGTCCACTGCCGCTGTGTTAATAATGCTCACGGTCCAGCTTGGTAGAGACCCGATCCATCTGATCCACTTCAGATGCTTGTTTTCTCCTAAATTGGACCGGCTCGAGTTCTGCTGCTGGAGAGAGGCTTTTGGCTGGGCTTCTGTGGAGGAATATTTAATTGTATTTTATTGATTTTATGAAATTATTTTGAAATCTTAACCGTCTCCTTACACATGGTCTACTTTAAAGTAACGTTTTTGAAGGTTTAGATTTTCGACTCCTCCAGAGTGTTGCGTTTTATCATTTAAAAATTGGTTTGTTTATTATTTTAGCAATGTCCAGATTCTCCTGGTGAGAATGCTAGCGGAAAGAGATTGCATTAATTAGTGGTGCATTCAGAAGCATTGGGTGTCACAACATCGACGGAAGGTGGCGCCGTCGTCGCCGGCCTACTAGCTGCCACCGATCCTCTTTTATTTTCTGTTGGTTAGGTCTAGTTTAGTTGGCACCTGTTTAGTATTAGTTCATTAGTGGGGGAGGGTATTTAGTCGTTCTGTGTAGGTTGTGCTGAGTGCGTGATTATTTGTTGTCTGGAGTTTGTTCAGAGGTTCAGGTGTTTTTCCCTCTGCCTGTGGGTTTTGGGCTGCGTCCCTAAGCTGCGTGCGGGCTGTTTGCTTTGGGCATTTGTTTTGCTTTGCCCTGCCTTCCCTGTTTTCTGGGCTACGTGTGGATATCATTAAAATTACGTGTGTACACGGACTTGTGTCTCCTGCGCCTGACTTCGACCCTCCTGCTTCCCTGTGCACTCTGACATTGGGAAAAGAGCTCTGTGTTCAGCATGGTTTCCCAATGCTTTTGAAAGCACTTCTAACTGATACAACGTGTTGCCACTAGCATTGCTACGTTTTACAAAAATGCTATCCACATTTTTTCTGGATATTGCTAAATAACCAGCAAACTAATTTTAAAAATGTTTTGGCAAAAATCAACACCCTAGGGAAGTCGATAATAAGCTTAACTTCAAAAAAAGTGAAATTCCCACTTATTGTCACGTCCTGGCCAGTATAAGGTTAATTGTTTTTGTAGTTTGGTCAGGATGTGGCAGAGGGTATTTGTTTTATGTGGTTTAGTAAGGGGGAATTTTTTTTGGTGTTGCTTGGGGTTATTTTTTGTTAAGGTGCTTCTGGGGTAGCACCTTTAAGGGGGGGGTACTGTCACGTCCTGGCCAGTATATAAGGTTAATTGTTTTGTAGTTTGGTCAGGACGTGGCAGGGGGTATTTGTTTTATGTGGTTCGGGGTGGTGTGTTTGTGTAAAGGGTGTTTGATTTAGTATTTCCGGGGTTTTTGGTTGATGGTCTATGTGTTTGTATTCTATGGTTAGTCTGGTGTGTGTGTTTCTATGTTTGGTTAATTGGGGTTGGGACTCTCAGTTGAAGGCAGGTGTTGTCTATCTGCCTTTGATTGAGAGTCCCATATATTAGGGTGTGTTTGTGTGTGTGATTTGTGGGTGATTGTTCTGTGTTGAGCCTATGCTTTGCAGACTGTCAGTTTATCGTTCGTTTTCTTGTTTGTTGTTTTTGTATTCGTGTTGATTTAATTAAATGTTCAAAATGAACAACTGCAGACCTGCTGCGTTTTGGTCTACATTCTCAGGTGACGATTTCGCATTATCGTCAGAAGACGAAGATACTTGTGATACTTATTTAGTAATATGGTTAACTATCCCTTTAAAGGTAAAGAAACCTGACTAAACGTAGGTAAAGAAACCTGACTAAACTTAGGTAAAGAAACCTGACCAAACTTGATTCATTTTTGTCAATATTTTTTTAGGGGGTAGATCAGCTTTAATATTGCAGACAGATTGTAGCTTCCATCGATGTAATTGTCTGCATCATTTCCAATACCCCATATATTTTTTTTGAAAATATATATATTTACAGTACCAGTCAAGAGTTTATCTTTATTTTTATTATTTTCTACATTGTAAAATAATAGTGAAGACATCAAAACTATGAAATAACTGTAACGGCGTTCGTCGGAAGAAGGGGACCAAAGCGCAGCATGGTACGTGTTCATGATTTTATTTATCAAAAACACTCAAACAAAAAATAACAAAACGAAAAGCCAAACAGTTCTTTCTGTCAGGTACACTATACAAAACAGAAGACAACTACCCACAAACACAGGTGGGAAAAAGGCTACCTAAGTATGATTCCCACTCAGAGACAACGATAGACAGCTGCCTCTGATTGGAAACCATACTCGGCCAAAACAAAGAAATAGATAGCATAGAATGCCCACCCCACATCACACCCTGACCCAACCAAACAGAGAAAAATGGATCTCTCAGGTCAGGGCGTGACAATAACACATATGGAATCATGTAGTAACCAAAAAAGTGTTAAACAAATAAAAATATAAGTAATATTTTAGATTCTTCAAATAGCAACCCTTTGCCTTGATGACAGCTTTGCACACTTTTGGCATTCTCTCAACCAGCTTCATGAGGAATGCTTTTCCAACGGTCTTGAAGGAGTTCCCACATATGCTGAGCGCTTGTTGGCTGATTTTCCTTCAATCTGCGGTCCAACTCATCCCAAATCATCTCAATTGGGATGAAGTTGGGTGATTGTGAAGGCCAGGTCATCTGATGCATCACTCCATCACTCTCCTTTTTGGTCACATAGCCCAGAGGTGTGTTTTGGGTCATTGTCCTGTTGAAAAACAAATGATAGTCTCACTAGATGGGATGGAGTATAGCTGCAGAATGCTGTGGAAGTCATGCCGGTTAAGTGTGCCTTGAATTCTAAATAAATCACAGACAGTGTCACCAGCAAAGCACCCCCACACCATCACACCTCCTCCTCCATGCTTCACGGTGGGAACCACACGTGCGGAGATCATCCATTCACCTACTCTGCGTCTCACAAAGACACTGCGTTTAGAATCAAAAATCTCAAATTCGGACTCATCAAACCAAAGGACAGATTTCCACCAGTCTAATGTCCATTGCTTGTGTTTCTTGGCCTAAGCAAGTCTCTTCTTCTCATTGGTGTCCTTTAGTAGTGGTTTCTTTGAAGCAATTCAACCATGAAGGCCTGATTCCCGCAGTCGCCTCTGAACAGTTGATGTTGAGATGTGTCTGTTACTTGAACTCCGGGAATAATTTTTTGGGCTGCAATCTGAGGTGCAGTTAATTTCCGATTTCCTGTAGCGGTCCTCATGAGAACTAGTTTCATCATAGGTTTTTGCGATTGCACTTCAAGATATTTTCCAGATTGACTGACCTTCACGTTTTAAAAGTAATGATGGACTCTGGTTTCTCTTTGCTTATTTGAGCTGTTCTTGCCATACTATGACCTTGGTCTGGGAATACGGGAGCTGGGCACCCCGACACGGACAGATCTAAGTGGAGGTAATTAGAGGAAAGTGTCAACCAGCTGTGGAGGCCAAATAAAAGGATCATGGTGGCACACCGCAAGGGAGAACAGGGAGAGACCGACACCGAGCCACAGTGGAGGAGAAGGACCGAGCTAAACCTACGGGATTTTCTTTGTTGTGTTTATTTTCTGTCTTAGTAAAGTTGTTTTTGCAGACTAAAACCTCCCTGTCCCTGTGTCAATCTCTGCACGCTCAACCCAGCACCCCACGGTTTACCACACCACCTTGTCACAACATAATTGATTGGCTCAAATGCATTAAGAAGGAGAGAAATTCCACAAATCAACTTTTATCAAGGCACACCTGTGAATTGAAATGCATTCCAGGTGACTACCGCATGAAGCTGGTTGAGAGAATGCCAATAGTGTGCAAAGCTGTCATCAAGGCAAAGGGTGGCTACTTTAAAGAATCTCAAATATAAAATGTATTTTGATTTGTTAAACAAAAAAAAGTCTTAACTTCCATATGTGTTATTTAATAGTTTTTAGATTTCTTCCCTTTGATTGTACAATGTAGAAAATAGTAAATTGAAAGAAAAAAACCCTTGAATGAGTAAGTGTGTCAAAAATGTTGTTGACTGGTACTGTATGTGTTCCACATTCCAAACGCAAACCTTTCTCAAGGTGATCATTGATTGGATGTGAAGTGATGGTGAGAGGAATCAAATGTTCTGACATCCATATGAGAAGTAATAGGGGTCATAATGGATTTGAAGCTAGGGCTTCACATATCTATATCTCCCCATTCATCAATTAAACATCTCAGAAGAAGAGGGAGTGGGAGACAGAGACTGGAGGACGTTGGTGTGATGATGCTGAAATCTGGATCCTTACCGCTCTTCCTGTTTGACCCATTTTCATCTGTTAATCTAAAGGCTGAAGGGTTAATCGTGCTAAAGGCTGAAGGGAGACCAGTGGTCCTGGAAAGGATACATTGACTTTCCTCCAAGCTTTTCCATAAAGAAAACTCCTATTGATACCTATGCTTGATTTACATACTCGACATGACCAAAAGTATGGACAACTACTCGTCAAAATCATGGGCATTAATATGGAGTTGGTTCCCCCTTTGCTGCTATAACAGCCTCCTCTCTTCTGGGAAGGCTTTCCACTAGATGTTGGAACATTGCTGCTATAACAGCCTCCACTCTTCTGGGAAGGCTTTCCACTAGATGTTGGAACATTGCTGCTATAACAGCCTCCTCTCTTCTGGGAAGGCTTTCCACTAGATGTTGGAACATTGCTGCTATAACAGCCTCCACTCTTCTGGGAAGGCTTTCCACTAGATGTTGGAACATTGCTGCTATAACAGCCTCCACTCTTCTGGGAAGGCTTTCCACTAGATGTTGGAACATTGCTGCTATAACAGCCTCCACTCTTCTGGGAAGGCTTTCCACTAGATGTTGGAACATTGCTGTTATAACAGCCTCCACTCTTCTGGGAAGGCTTTCCTCTAGATGTTGGAACATTGCTGCTATAACAGCCTCCACTCTTCTGGGAAGGCTTTCCACTAGATGTTGGAACATTGCTGCTATAACAGACTCCACTCTTCTGGGAAGGCTTTCCTCTAGATGTTGGAACGTTGCTGCTATAACAGCCTCCTCTCTTCTGGGAAGGCTTTCCACTAGATGTTGGAACATTGCTGCTATAACAGCCTCCTCTCTTCTGGGAAGGCTTTCCACTAGATGTTGGAACATTGCTGCGAGGACTTGCTTCCATTCAGCCACGAGCATTAGTGAGGTCCGGCACGGATGTTGGACGATTTGTCCTGGCTCACAGTTGGCGTTACAATTCATCTAAAAGCTGTTCGATGGGGTTGATGTCAAGTCTCTGTGCAGGTCAGTCAAGTTCTTCCACACTGATCTCGACAAACCATTTCTGTATGGACCTCGCTTTGTGCACGGGGGCATTGTCATGCTGAAACAGGAAAGGGCCTTCCCCAAACTGTTGCCACAAAGTTGGAAGCACAGAAAGGTCTAGAATGACCTTGTATGCTGTAGCGTTAAGAGTAGCGTTCTCCTGGCATCCACCAAACCCAGATTCATCCGTTGGACTGCCAGATGGTGAAGCGTGATTTATCACTCCAGAGAACACGTTTCCTCTGATCCACAGTCCAATGGCGGCGAGCTTTACCCCACTCCAGCTGAGGCTTGGCATTGCACATGGTGATATTAGGCTTGTGTGCGTGCGGCTGCTCGGTCATGGAAACCCATTTCATGAAGCTCCCAACTAACAGTTATTTTGGTGACGTTGCTTCCAGAGGCAGTTTGGAACTCGGTAGTGAGATATGCAAGCGAGGAAAGACGATTTTTACGCACTTCAGCGCTCTGCGGTCCCGTTCTGTGAGCTTGCGGGACCTACCACTTTACGGGTGAGCCGTTGTTGCTCCTTGACGTTTCCACTTCACAATAACAGCACTTACAGTTGACCGGGGGCAGCTCTAGTAGGGCAGAAATTTGAGGAACTAACTTGTTGGAAAGGTGGCATCCTATGACGGTGCCATGTTGCAAGTCACTGAGGTCTTCAGTAAGGCCATTCTACTGCCAATGTTTGTCTATGGAGATTGCATGGCCGTGAGCTCGATTTTATACACCTGTCAGCAACGGGTGTGGCTGAAATAGCCAAATACACTAATTTGAAGGGGTGTCCACAAGATGTATGGGTGGTGTATAGGTGATGTATGGGTGGAGTATATGTGGTGTTTAGGTGGTGTATGGGTGGTGTATGGGTGGTGTATGGGTGGTGTATTGGTGGTGTATATGTGGTGTTTAGGTGGTGTATAGGTGGTGTATTGGGGGGTGTATAGGTGGTGTAAAGGTGGTGTATAGGTGGTGTATAGGTGGTGTATAGGTGGTGTATAGGTGATGTATAGGTGCTGTATAGGTGCTGTATAGGTGATGTATAGGTGGTGTATAGGTGATGTATAGGTGGTGTATAGGTGCTGTATAGGTGGTGTGGTGTATAGGTGGCGTATAGGTGGTGTATAGGTGGCGTATAGGTGGTGTATAGGTGATGTATAGGTGGTGTGGTTTATAGGTGGTGTATAGGTGGCGTATAGGTGGCGTATAGGTTGTGTATAGGTGGCGTATAGGTGGTGTATAGGTGGCGTATAGGTGGCGTATAGGTGGCGTATAGGTGGCGTATAGGTGGCGTATAGGTGGCGCATAGGTGGTGTATAGGTGGCGTATAGGTGGTGTATAGGTGGCGTATAGGTGGTGTATAGGTGGCGTATAAGTGATGTATAGGTGGTGTATAGGTGCTGTATAGGTGATGTATAGGTGGTGTATAGGTGGTATATAGGTGGTGTATAGGTGGTGTGGTGTATAGGTGGTGTATAGGTGGTGTATAGGTGGTGTATAGGTGGTGTATAGGTGGTGTATAGGTGGTGTGGTGTATAGGTGGTGTATAGGTGGTGTATAGGTGGTGTGGTGTATAGGTGGTGTATAGGTGGTGTATAGGTGGTGTATAGGTGGTGTGGTGTATAGGTGGTGTGGTGTATAGGTGGTGTATAGGTGGTGTATAGGTGGTGTATAGGTGGTGTATAGGTGGTGTATAGGGGGTGTATAGGTGGTGTATAGGTGGTGTACAGGTGGTGTATAGGTGGTGTCCACATGGTGTATGGGTGGTGTATAGGTGGTGTATAGGTGGTGTATAGGTGGTGTACAGGTGGTGTATAGGTGGTGTATAGGTGGTGTACAGGTGGTGTATAGGTGGTGTATAGGTGGCATATAGGTGCTGTATAGGTGGTGTCCACATGGTGTATGGGTGGTGTATAGGTGGTGTATAGGTGGTGTATAGGTGGTGTATAGGTGGCGTATAGGGGGTGTATAGGTGGTGTATAGGTGGCGTATAGGTGGTGTATAGGTGGTGTATAGGTGGTGTATAGGTGGTGTATAGGTGGTGTGGTGTATAGGTGGTGTATAGGTGGTGTATAGGTGGTGTATAGGTGGTGTATAGGTGGTGTATAGGTGGTGTATAGGTGGTGTATAGGTGGTGTGGTGTATAGGTGGTGTGGTGTATAGGTGGTGTATAGGTGGTGTATAGGTGGTGTATAGGTGGTGTATAGGTGGTGTATAGGGGGTGTATAGGTGGTGTATAGGTGGTGTACAGGTGGTGTATAGGTGGTGTCCACATGGTGTATGGGTGGTGTATAGGTGGTGTATAGGTGGTGTATAGGTGGTGTACAGGTGGTGTATAGGTGGTGTATAGGTGGTGTACAGGTGGTGTATAGGTGGTGTATAGGTGGCATATAGGTGCTGTATAGGTGGTGTCCACATGGTGTATGGGTGGTGTATAGGTGGTGTATAGGTGGTGTATAGGTGGCGTATAGGGGGTGTATAGGTGGTGTATAGGTGGTGTATAGGTGGCGTATAGGTGGTGTATAGGTGGCGTATAGGTGGCGTATAGGTGATGTATAGGTGGTGTATAGGTGGTGTATAGGTGGTGTATAGGTGGTGTATAGGTGGTGTATAGGTGGTGTATAGGTGGTGTATAGGTGGTGTATAGGTGGTGTATAGGTGGTGGTATAGGTGGTGTATAGGTGGCATATAGGTGATGCATAGGTGACGCTGTCCTATGGTTGTGGTTGTGTTTCAGTACCGCGATCTATAGAGCACCCGTGGTGGGAACGGAGGGAGAGCGGTGACTTTGATGAACTCAACCTCATCCTGCAGGAGAGCAAGACGCTGGGCAAGGCTCTGGAGAACCTGTCACGTAGTGAGTACAGTAACTAAAATCTAGTACTGTACCCTAAACACTAATGCTGTACCCTAAACCCTCAACTCTAATACAGTAGCCTAATCCATAGTACGAAACCGTAAAGACTAATAATGTACCCTAATTCCTAAACCCAAGGCTCTACAGAACCTCTCCCATAGTGATGGAGATAATACCTATACTACCTCCTGAACCGTAGTACTAATACCTATACTACCTCCTGAACCTTAGTACTAATACCTATACCACCTCCTGAACCGTAGTACTAATACCTATACTACCTCCTGAACCTTAGTACTAATACCTATACCACCTCCTGAACCTTAGTACTAATACCTATACCACCTCCTGAACCTTAGTACTAATACCTATACCAACTCCTGAACCGTAGTACTAATACCTATACTAACTCCTGAACCGTAGTACTAATAACTATACCTAAGAATACTAATACCTATACTACCTCCTGAACCGTAGTACTAATACCTATACTACCTCCTGAACCTTAGTACTAATACCTATACCAACTCCTGAACCGTAGTACTAATACCTATACCAACTCCTGAACCGTAGTACTAATACCTATACTACCTCCTGAACCGTAGTACTAATCCCTATACCAACTCCTGAACTGTAGTACTAATACCTATACTAACTCCTGAACCATAGTACTAATACCTATACTACCTCCTGAACCGTAGTACTAATACCTATACCAATTCCTGAACCGTAGTACTAATACCTATACTACCTCCTGAACCGTAGTACTAATAACTATACTACCTCCTGAACCGTAGTACTAATACCTATACTACCTCCTGAACCTTAGTACTAATACCTATACCTAGGAATACTAATACCTATACTACCTCCTGAACCGTAGTACTAATACCTATACCAATTCCTGAACCGTAGTACTAATACCTATACTAACTCCTGAACCATAGTACTAATACCTATACTACCTCCTGAACCGTAGTACTAATACCTATACCAATTCCTGAACCGTAGTACTAATACCTATACTACCTCCTGAACCGTAGTACTAATAACTATACTACCTCCTGAACCGTAGTACTAATACCTATACTAACTCCTGAACCTTAGTACTAATACCTATACCAACTCCTGAACCGTAGTACTAATACCTATACCTAGGAATACTAATACCTATACCAACTCCTGAACCGTAGTACTAATACCTATACCAACTCCTGAACCTTAGTACTAATACCTATACTAACTCCTGAACCTTAGTACTAATACCTATACCAACTCCTGAACCGTAGTACTAATACCTATACTAACTCCTGAACCGTAGTACTAATACCTATACTACCTCCTGAACCGTAGTACTAATACCTATACCTAAGAATACTAATACCTATACTACCTCCTGAACCGTAGTACTAATACCTATACTAACTCCTGAACTGTAGTACTAATACCTATACTAACTCCTGAACCGTAGTACTAATAACTATACCTAGGAATACTAATACCTATACTACCTCCTGAACTTTAGTACTAATACCTATACCAACTCCTGAACTGTAGTACTAATAACTATACCAACTCCTGAACCGTAGTACTAATACCTATACTACCTCCTGAACCGTAGTACTAATACCTATACCTAGGAATACTAATACCTATACTACCTCCTGAACCGTAGTACTAATACCTATACTAACTCCTGAACCTTAGTACTAATACCTATACCAACTCCTGAACCGTAGTACTAATACCTATACCAACTCCTGAACCGTAGTACTAATACCTATACCTAGGAATACTAAAACCTATACCAACTCCTGAACCGTAGTACTAATAACTATACCTAGGAATACTAATACCTATACCAACTCCTGAACCGTAGTACTAATACCTATACTAACTCCTGAACCGTAGTACTAATAACTATACCTAGGAATACTAATACCTATACTACCTCCTGAACCGTAGTACTAATACCTATACTACCTCCTGAACCTTAGTACTAATACCTATACCAACTCCTGAACCGTAGTACTAATACCTATACCAACTCCTGAACCGTAGTACTAATAACTATACCTAGGAATACTAATACCTATACTACCTCCTGAACCGTAGTACTAATACCTATACTACCTCCTGAACTGTAGTACTAATACCTATACCAACTCCTGAACCGTAGTACTAATACCTATACCAACTCCTGAACCGTAGTACTAATAACTATACCTAGGAATACTAATACCTATACTACCTCCTGAACCGTAGTACTAATACCTATACCAACTCCTGAACCGTAGTACTAATAACTATACCTAGGAATACTAATACCTATACTACCTCCTGAACCGTAGTACTAATAACTATACCTAGGAATACTAATACCTATACTACCTCCTGAACCGTAGTACTAATACCTATACCAACTCCTGAACCGTAGTACTAATAACTATACCTAGGAATACTAATACCTATACTACCTCCTGAACCGTAGTACTAATAACTATACCTAGGAATACTAATACCTATACCACCTCCTGAACCGTAGTACTAATACCTATACCAACTCCTGAACCGTAGTACTAATACCTATACCAACTCCTGAACCGTAGTACTAATACCTATACCTAGGAATACTAAAACCTATACCAACTCCTGAACCGTAGTACTAATAACTATACCTAGGAATACTAATACCTATACTACCTCCTGAACCGTAGTACTAATACCTATACCAACTCCTGAACCTTAGTACTAATACCTATACCAACTCCTGAACCTTAGTACTAATACCTATACCAACTCCTGAACCGTAGTACTAATACCTATACTAACTCCTGAACCGTAGTACTAATAACTATACCTAGGAATACTAATACCTATACTACCTCCTGAACCGTAGTACTAATACCTATACTACCTCCTGAACCTTAGTACTAATACCTATACCAACTCCTGAACCGTAGTACTAATACCTATACCAACTCCTGAACCGTAGTACTAATACCTATACCAACTCCTGAACCGTAGTACTAATACCTATACCTAGGAATACTAATACCTATACCAACTCCTGAACCGTAGTACTAATAACTATACCTAGGAATACTAATACCTATACTACCTCCTGAACCGTAGTACTAATAACTATACCTAGGAATACTAATACCTATACTACCTCCTGAACCGTAGTACTAATACCTATACTACCTCCTGAACCTTAGTACTAATACCTATACCAACTCCTGAACCGTAGTACTAATAACTATACCTAGGAATACTAATACCTATACTACCTCCTGAACCGTAGTACTAATAACTATACTACCTCCTGAACCGTAGTACTAATACCTATACTACCTCCTGAACCGTAGTACTAATACCTATACCAACTCCTGAACCGTAGTACTAATAACTATACCTAGGAATACTAATACCTATACTACCTCCTGAACCGTAGTACTAATACCTATACCAACTCCTGAACTGTAGTACTAATACCTATACCAACTCCTGAACTGTAGTACTAATACCTATACCAACTCCTGAACCGTAGTACTAATACCTATACCAACTCCTGAACTGTAGTACTAATACCTATACCAACTCCTGAACTGTAGTACTAATACCTATACCAACTCCTGAACCGTAGTACTAATAACTATACCTAGGAATACTAATACCTATACTACCTCCTGAACCGTAGTACTAATACCTATACCAACTCCTGAACCGTAGTACTAATAACTATACCTAGGAATACTAATACCTATACCACCTCCTGAACCGTAGTACTAATACCTATACTACCTCCTGAACTGTAGTACTAATACCTATACCACCTCCTGAACCGTAGTACTAATAACTATACCTAGGAATACTAATACCTATACCACCTCCTGAACCGTAGTACTAATACCTATACTACCTCCTGAACCGTAGTACTAATACCTATACTACCTCCTGAACCTTAGTACTAATACCTATACTAACTCCTGAACCGTAGTACTAATACCTATACCAACTCCTGAACCTTTGTAAATACAGACTACAGTTTTGTGCTTGAAAGTTCTGTGGCATTTTACCTCCCGCTGATTCCCTTTTCTGCTCTTCACAGGTATCGCTGTTTCTGATGAACTTGATCAGGTAACTACTTACAACTGCAGTCATGTTTCTTTTTAATGTACAACATGAAAATGATTGTTTGTTGGTTTTTGTGTGTAGCTCAGTTGGTAGAGCATGGTGCTTTCAACGCTAGGGTTGAGGGTTTGATTCCCACGGGAATATGTGTGTGTCTGTGTGTGTCTGAAAATAATGACATGCAACAATCTCATGGGACCGTGAAACTTCAATAAGCTCCTCTTTCTGTAGTACGGCTGGTCGGGTGTAGATGTGATTCACAGCAGAAAAATCTTTTTATACACTGTCTGGCCCTGGTTCTACCTCAACACAATAATGAGAGAACTCAGTTTGTAGGGAGACAAATAACATTTGATTTGATCACTGGGGCCAAGCTTCCTGACATCCAGGACCTATATACTAGGCGGTGTCAGAGGAAGGCCCATAAAATTGTCAAAGACTCCAGTCACCCAAGTCATAGACTGTTCTTTCTGCTATCGCAGGGCAAGCGGTACCGGAGCACCAAAGTCTAGGACCAATAGGCTTCTTAACAGCTTCTACCTCGAAGCCATAAAACTGCTGAACAGTTAATCAAATGGACACCCGGACTATTTGCATTGACCTCCCCCCACTTTGTTTTTACACTGCTGCTACTCACTGTTTATTATCACTTTACCCCTACCTACATGTATAAATTATTTAGACTAACCTGTACCCCCGCACATTGACTCGGTACCGGTACCTCCTGTATACAGCCTCGTTATTGTTATTTTATTGTGTTACTTTAAAAAGTTTTTACTTTTATTTTATTTGGTAAATATTTTCTTAACTCTTCTTGAACTGCACTGTTGGTTAAGGGCTTGTAAAGTAAGCATTTCACAGGTACTTTACCTGTGAAATGCTTACTTTACAAGCCCTTAACCAAATGCTTACTTTACAAGCCCTTAACCAAATACACTTGTTGTATTTGGAGAATGTGACAAATACAAATGTATTTGGTTTGATTTGAACAGCACCTTGTCTCTTCGGAGAGCCCTAAAATAGTGGGCAAGACAAATTTGTGAAAAGCTTATGAAGGTATTTTGGTTATTTTTGGTTATTTCGGTTGACAAATGTAGTGCACTCTATAGTGAATAGGGATCCATTTGGGACTCAGGCAGAGATATTGCAGTTGTGTTTTCGATGGTGAGTCCTCCAGGTGGATAGTTTTGTGTTTGCCTGTATGCCTGCAGCTAGACAGAGGGATTGTTTTTATTGCGTTGAGGTTTGGGTTGCATTGAGGTTTGGGTTGTATTGATGTTTGGGTTGTATTGATGTTTGGGTTGTATTGGGTTGTATTGATGTTTGGGTTGTATTGGGTTGTATTGGGTTGTATTGATGTTTGGGTTGTATTGGGTTGTATTGATAATTGGGTTGTATTGGGTTGTATTGGGTTGTATTGATGTTTGGGTTGTATTGATGGTTGGGTTGTATTGGGTTGTATTGATGTTTGGGTTGTATTGGGTTGTATTGATGTTTGGGTTGTATTGATGTTTGGGTTGTATTGATGTTTGGGTTGTATTGATGTTTGGGTTGTATTGATGTTTGGGTTGTATTGGGTTGTATTGATGTTTGGGTTGTATTGATGTTTGGGTTGTATTGATGTTTGGGTTGTATTGGGTTGTATTGATGTTTGGGTTGTATTGATGTTTGGGTTGTATTGGGTTGTATTGATATTTGGGTTGTATTGGGTTGTATTGATGTTTGGGTTGTATTGATGTTTGGGTTGTATTGATGTTTGGGTTGTATTGATGTTTGGGTTGTATTGGGTTGTATTGATGTTTGGGTTGTATTGATGTTTGGGTTGTATTGGGTTGTATTGATGTTTGGGTTGTATTGATGATTGGGTTGTATTGGGTTGTATTGATGTTTGGGTTGTATTGGGTTGTATTGATGTTTGGGTTGTATTGATGTTTGGGTTGTATTGATGTTTGGGTTGTATTGGGTTGTATTGATGTTTGGGTTGTATTGATGTTTGGGTTGTATTGATGTTTGGGTTGTATTGATGTTTGGGTTGTATTGATGTTTGGGTTGTATTGGGTTGTATTGATGTTTGGGTTGTATTGATGTTTGGGTTGTATTGATGTTTGGGTTGTATTGGGTTGTATTGATGTTTGGGTTGTATTGATGTTTGGGTTGTATTGGGTTGTATTGATATTTGGGTTGTATTGGGTTGTATTGATGTTTGGGTTGTATTGATGTTTGGGTTGTATTGATGTTTGGGTTGTATTGGGTTGTATTGATGTTTGGGTTGTATTGATGTTTGGGTTGTATTGGGTTGTATTGATGTTTGGGTTGTATTGATGATTGGGTTGTATTGGGTTGTATTGATGTTTGGGTTGTATTGGGTTGTATTGATGTTTGGGTTGTATTGATGTTTGGGTTGTATTGGGTTGTATTGATGTTTGGGTTGTATTGATGTTTGGGTTGTATTGGGTTGTATTGATGTTTGGGTTGTATTGATGATTGGGTTGTATTGGGTTGTATTGATGTTTGGGTTGTATTGATGTTTGGGTTGTATTGATGTTTGGGTTGTATTGATGATTGGGTTGTATTGATGTTTGGGTTGTATTGGGTTGTATTGAGTTGTATTGATGTTTGGGTTGTATTGATGATTGGGTTGTATTGATGTTTGGGTTGTATTGGGTTGTATTGAGTTGTATTGATGTTTGGGTTGTATTGATGTTTGGGTTGTATTGATGTTTGGGTTGTATTGATGTTTGGGTTGTATTGGGTTGTATTGATGTTTGGGTTGTATTGATGTTTGGGTTGTATTGGGTTGTATTGATGTTTGGGTTGTATTGATGATTGGGTTGTATTGGGTTGTATTGATGTTTGGGTTGTATTGGGTTGTATTGATGTTTGGGTTGTATTGATGTTTGGGTTGTATTGATGTTTGGGTTGTATTGATGTTTGGGTTGTATTGATGTTTGGGTTGTATTGATGTTTGGGTTGTATTGATGTTTGGGTTGTATTGGGTTGTATTGAGTTGTATTGATGTTTGGGTTGTATTGATGTTTGGGTTGTATTGATGTTTGGGTTGTATTGATGTTTGGGTTGTATTGGGTTGTATTGATGTTTGGGTTGTATTGATGTTTGGGTTGTATTGGGTTCTATTGATGTTTGGGTTGTATTGATGTTTGGGTTGTATTGATGTTTGGGTTGTATTGATGTTTGGGTTGTATTGATGTTTGGGTTGTATTGATGTTTGGGTTGTATTGGGTTGTATTGATAATTGGGTTGTATTGGGTTGTATTGGGTTGTATTGATGTTTGGGTTGTATTGGGTTGTATTGATAATTGGGTTGTATTGGGTTGTATTGGGTTGTATTGATGTTTGGGTTGTATTGATGAATGGGTTGTATTGGGTTGTATTGATGTTTGGGTTGTATTGGGTTGTATTGATGTTTGGGTTGTATTGGGTTGTATTGATGTTTGGGTTGTATTGATGTTTCGGGTTGTATTGATGTTTGGGTTGTATTGATGTTTGGGTTGTATTGGGTTGTATTGAGTTGTATTGATGTTTGGGTTGTATTGATGTTTGGGTTGTATTGATGTTTGGGTTGTATTGGGTTGTATTGATAATTGGGTTGTATTGGGTTGTATTGGGTTGTATTGATGTTTGGGTTGTATTGGGTTGTATTGATAATTGGGTTGTATTGGGTTGTATTGGGTTGTATTGATGTTTGGGTTGTATTGATGGTTGGGTTGTATTGGGTTGTATTGAGGTTGTATTGGGTTGTATTGATGTTTGGGTTGTATTGATGTTTGGGTTGTATTGATGTTTGGGTTGTATTGGGTTGTATTGATTTGGGTTGTATTGGGTTGTATTGATGTTTGGGTTGTATTGATGTTTGGGTTGTATTGATGTTTGGGTTGTATTGGGTTGTATTGATGTTTGGGTTGTATTGATGTTTGGGTTGTATTGGGTTGTATTGATATTTGGGTTGTATTGGGTTGTATTGATGTTTGGGTTGTATTGATGTTTGGGTTGTATTGATGTTTGGGTTGTATTGATGTTTGGGTTGTATTGGGTTGTATTGATGTTTGGGTTGTATTGATGTTTGGGTTGTATTGGGTTGTATTGATGTTTGGGTTGTATTGATGATTGGGTTGTATTGGGTTGTATTGATGTTTGGGTTGTATTGGGTTGTATTGATGTTTGGGTTGTATTGATGTTTGGGTTGTATTGATGTTTGGGTTGTATTGGGTTGTATTGATGTTTGGGTTGTATTGATGTTTGGGTTGTATTGGGTTGTATTGATGTTTGGGTTGTATTGATGATTGGGTTGTATTGGGTTGTATTGATGTTTGGGTTGTATTGATGTTTGGGTTGTATTGATGTTTGGGTTGTATTGATGATTGGGTTGTATTGATGTTTGGGTTGTATTGGGTTGTATTGAGTTGTATTGATGTTTGGGTTGTATTGATGATTGGGTTGTATTGATGTTTGGGTTGTATTGGGTTGTATTGAGTTGTATTGATGTTTGGGTTTTATTGATGTTTGGGTTGTATTGATGTTTGGGTTGTATTGATGTTTGGGTTGTATTGGGTTGTATTGATGTTTGGGTTGTATTGATGTTTGGGTTGTATTGGGTTGTATTGATGTTTGGGTTGTATTGATGATTGGGTTGTATTGGGTTGTATTGATGTTTGGGTTGTATTGGGTTGTATTGATGTTTGGGTTGTATTGAGGTTGTTTGGGTTGTATTGATGTTTGGGTTGTATTGATGTTTGGGTTGTATTGATGTTTGGGTTGTATTGATGTTTGGGTTGTATTGATGTTTGGGTTGTATTGGGTTGTATTGAGGTTGTATTGATGTTTGGGTTGTATTGGGTTGTATTGATGTTTGGGTTGATGATTTGGGTTGTATTGATGTTTGGGTTGTATTGATGTTTGGGTTGTATTGATGTTTGGGTTGTATTGATGTTTGGGTTGTATTGATGTTTGGGTTGTATTGATGTTTGGGTTGTATTGGGTTGTATTGATGTTTGGGTTGTATTGATGTTTGGGTTGTATTGAGTTGTATTGATGTTTGGGTTGTATTGATGTTTGGGTTGTATTGCACTTCAGTCATTCTCATGATGTCTCATGATACCTCCCTCTTGGTTTTGATAGCGTCTATATTTAATATCTGGCAAGGAAGTATCATCGTCAAACATTTTGAATGTAATGTCCATATGACAATCTCTCTCTTTCTCTCCCTTTCTCCCCCTCCGTCCAGAATCTGGGGGGGTATAACTCAGTGCTGCAGCCCAGGGTGGTGGGGGAGTGGGTGGGCAGGGAGGAGGAAGACCCCGACCCACTGGCAGCAGAGATGCTCCAACCCCCAGTCCCCAGAACCAAGACTGAGGCTTGGGGGAGCGCTGATTGCAGCCCTGCCGGAAGGTAGGAGAGAAAGGGAAGGGTGTATGTGTGTGTGTGTGTGGAGGAGAGGGGAGGAGTGTGTGTGTGTGTGTGTGTGTGTGTGTGTGATTGATTTATGCTCTAGCTGGAATAGAGAGGGGTGACTTTGTCTTTGTCCTGAAAGGCACCCTAGTCCCTATATAGTGCACTACCCATAGGGCTCTGGTCATGGGCTCTGGTCAAAGGTAGTGCATTATAAAGGGATTGGGGTGACGATTGGGACGCAGACTTGTTTGTCGTCATTCCAGTAGCCTCAGGAATACCCCTTGGAATCAGCAGCTTTAATCCTATTTCACAACCAGGATCAAACTTCTGTTTTGAATGACGCTGTACCCAATTTACCACTGACTACTACAGCTAACCTCATTTAGCTAGGCTCCAGACGCTTTTTACATTCCCAAGTTATTGCTAGCCTGGTCCCAGATCTGTTTGTGCTCTTTCCATCTCCGTTGCTCTCCTTCTTGAAGCCAAACGTTTAGAAAGCCAGACTGTTCGTCATGACGGTTAGTGACAATGAGTTGGCATGATGGCACAAACCGACTGGCACTCAGGCTGACAAAGTCGGTCTATGTAAGGGGATACCTGTCTTCTGGTGTTATATCACCCCACTACTATTAAAGTAATCCAATCTAATCTAAATGAATGTTTTTGTAAAACTGCACAGGTCCCCCTCCTCTCTCTCCAAGGCCCGCTTCCAGATGTTGCCGTGGTGATATTAACTGTGGGATTGTGAGGAGGCGGTGTTTGTGTGTGTGTGTGTGTGTGTGTGTGTGTGTGTGTGTGTGTGTGTGTGTGTGTGTGTGTGTGTGTGTGTGCGCGCTCCGTGTTAGGTGACCATTTGGGGATGTAGCTAATTAGAGAGGATCAGATATTAAATCATAAATCACACACACACACACACACACACACACACACACACACACACACACAGCTTTTTTAAACCTCATTAGGTTACTCTATCGTTTGATTAGTGGGAGACATCCTGTTGTTTGGGGTACCAGATTGGGGAAAGATGTGTGTGGGATGTATTAGAATATATCGGGAATATATTATAATATAATTATATTATAATTATAATATATACTGAACTTATATGTGCCAATTAAGATGGAACATTTCTGGGGTGTTTTATTTCAGATGATGAAACATGAGACCAATACTTTGCATGTTGTATTTATATTGTTGTTCAGTACCTTGGGAACTATTTAGTTCAGTTACAGCTTCACTTTATCAAATATTTTATTACGTTTACATCCTTATTCTAAAATGGAGTTAACAAAAAAAAACTATTCTCATCAATCTACATACAATACCCCATAATGACATCACAATACCCCATAATGACATCACAATACCCCATAATGAGATCGTGAAAACAAGTTTTTAGATTTTTTTTTTGCAAATGTATGAAAAATTTGAAACAGAAATACTTTATTTACGTAAGTATTCAAACCCTTTACTATGAGACTTGAAATTGAGCTCAGGTGCATCCTGTTTCCCTTGGTCATTCTTGAGATGTTTCTACAACTTGAATGGAGTCCACCTGTGGTAAAATTGTTTGGACATGATTTGGAAAGGCACACACCTGTCTATATAAGGTCCCACAGTTGACAGGGCATGTCAGAGCAAAAACCAAGACATGAGGTTGAATTGTCCTTAGAGTTCCCGAGACATGATCATGTCAAGGCACAGATCTGGGGAGTGTACCAAAACATTTCTGCAGCATTGAAGGTCCCCAAGAACACAGTGGCCTCCATCATTTCTAAATTGCAGATGTTCACAACCACCAAGACTCTTTCTAGAATTGGCCACCCGGCAAACTGAGCCATCTGGGGAGAAGGGCCATGGTCAGGGAGGTGACCAAGAACCTGATGGTCACTCTGACAGAGCTCTAGAGTCCCTCTGTGGAGATAGGATAACCATCCACAAGGACAACCATCTTTGCAGCACTCCACCAATTAGGCCTCTGATGAATGCCAAGCGTCATGTTTGGAGGAAACCTGGCACCATCCCTACAGTGAAGTATGGTGGTGGCAGAATCATGCTGTGAGGATGTTTTTCAGCGGCAGGGACTGGGAGACTAGTCACGATCGAGGCAAAGATGAACGGAACAAAGTACAGAGAGATCCTTGATGAAAACCTGTTCCAGAGCGCTCAGGACCTCAGACTGGGGCGAAGGTTCACCTTCCAACAAGACAACAACCCTAAGCACACAGACAAGACAACACAGGAGTGGCTTCAGGACAAGTCTCTGAATGTCCTTGAGTGGCCCAGCCAGAGCCCGGACTTGAACCCGATCAAACATCTGTGGAGAGACATGAAAATAGCTGTGCAGCGACGCTCCCCATCCAACCTGACAGAGCTTGAGAGGATCTGCAGAGAAGAATGGGAGAAACTCCCCAAATACAGGTGTGCCAAGCTTGTAGCGTCATACCCAAGAAGACTCGAGGCTGTAATCGCTGCCAAAGGTGTTTCAACAAAGTACTGAGTAAAGGGTCTGAATACTTATGTAAATGTGATATTTCAGTTTTTTTTATTTTATAAATTAGCACAAATAAAAAAAAACATTTTTTGATTTGTCATTAAGGGGTATTGTGTTTAGATTAATGAGGGGAAAAAACGATTTAATCAATTTTATAGTGAGGTTGTAACGTAACAAGTCAAGGGGTCTAAATACTTTCCAAAGGCACCGTATAATACAATAATATATAATAATATACATTGAACAGAAATATAAAACGCAACATGTAAAGTGTTGGTTCTATGTTTCATGAGCTGAAATAAAAGATCCCAGAAATGTTCCATACGGACAAAAAAGCTTCTTTCTCTAAAATGTTGTTCACCAATGTGTTTACATCCCTGTTCGTGAGCATTTCTCCTTTACCCAAGATAATCCATCCACCTGACAGGTGTGGCATATCAAGTAGCTGATTTACAACAGTATGATCATTACACAGGTGCGCCTTGTGCTGGGGACAATAAAAAGCCACTCTAAAATGTGCCGTTTTGTCACAACAACACAATGTCGAAGAAAATCTCAGGAATGTCCACCAAGGATCACCACATCAGGGAAGCTCATCTGCGTGCTCGTCGTCCTCACCAGGGTCTTGACCTGACTGCAGTTTGGCGTCGTAACCGACTTCAGTGGGCAAATGCTCACCTTCAGTTGGATGAATTACGGTTTCTATGGCAGACAGCGTGTAAGGCGTTGAGTGAGTGAGTGAGTGGTTTGCTGATGTCAACGTTGTGAACAGAGGTGCCCCATGGTGGTGGTGGGGTTATGGTATGGGGCAGGAATAAGCTACAGACAACGAACGCAATTGCATTTATCGATGATAATTTGAATGCACAGAGATACAGTGATGAGATCCTGAGGCCCATTGTCGTGCCATTCATCCGCATCCATCACCTCAAGTTTCAGTATGATAATACACGGCCCCATGTCACAAGGATCTGTACACAATTCCTGGAAGCTGAAAATGTCCCAGTTCTCCCATAGCCTGCATACAGGTTTTCAATTGTCTAGTAGTCTCTGTCTCTGTCTCTCTCTCTCTCTCTCTGTCAGCTTTGGTGCCAGTCTGTTTCACCTGTAGCCAATATGTTTGGCATGACTAAGGAGCTGGCTAGGACAGAGACACACTGACAATGATAATAATAATAACCGTTTTTTCACCTTGTCAGCTCTGGGATTCAAAACGATCAACCGTTACTGACTGACGGAAAGCTCTACCCGCTAGGCAACCTGCCACCCTTTGTCCTGGACATCTAAACGTACCAGGAAAAACTCTTGGCTGTGGTTATAATATCCTATCCAACGTCTAACCTAACCTAGGTCCCCTCTAACTCATCCCCTTCGTAGTTTAACCCTACCCTCCCTGTTTGAACCACTCCCCTTCCTGTTGTAACCACTCCCCTTACTGTTTGAACCACTCCCCTTCCTGTTGTAACCACTCCCCTTCCTGTTGTAACCACTCCCCTTCCTGTTTTAACCACTCCCCTTCCTGTTGTAACCACTCCCCTTCCTGTTGTAACCACTCCCCTTACTGTTTGAACCACTCCCCTTCCTGTTGTAACCACTCCCCTTCCTGTTGTAACCACTCCCCTTCATGTTTAAACCACTCCCCTTACTGTTTGAACCACTCCCCTTCCTGTTGTAACCACTCCCCTTCCTGTTGTAACCACTCCCCTTCCTGTTGTAACAACTCCCCTTCCTGTGTCTGCAGTGGGAAGAGTAAAGGGTTGAAGCAGCAGCAGCAGAAGCAGCAGCAGCAGCACCACAAGAGGCTCCTGGCGGCCATGTTGTCCCAAGATTCCTTTGACTCCGCCCCCTCACTCACTGAGGAAGAGATGGAGGACGAGGACGACGTCATGGAGCTGCTGGGTCTGTCTTCTTCCTTCCTGTTCAATAATACTAACAAGTACAAAAACAAATCAGACCCAATACAGATTCCCTGATTCACAGATACCAATGTCAAAACACATCAGTGACATTAATGACTATTTTTACTGAGGGTCATTGAGCTTCCTCACTACGGCTGACATGGAAAATACAACATGGATAATACATGTAACTAGATAGTCACACACACACACTCTCTACCTCTCTCTCCTCCTCTCTCTCTCTCTCTCTCTCTACCTCTCTCTCTCTACCTCTCTCTCTCTACCTCTCTCTCGCTCTCTCTACCTCTCTACCTCTCTCTCTCTCTCTCTCTCTCTCTCGCTCTCTCTCTCTCTCTCTCTCTCTCTCTCTCTCTCTCTCTCTCTCTCTCTCTGTCTCTACCTCTCAATTCAATTCAATTCAATTAAATTCGCTTTATTGGCATGACATAACAATGTACATATTGCCAAAGCTTATTTTGGATATTTACAATATAAAAATAATAAAAATGAGAATCAAAATTGTCAACGGGACAACAGTAACAACAATAACCAAGGGTCAAAATAACCATACATTCAACAATAACAATAAGCATACAGTAGAGGACATGTGCTGGTTTATTGGTCTGTCAGACACTGTCCATCAACTTATGGCAGGCAGCAATGTAGTGCGCTGCCAACACACAGCTCTCTGCGTCCTCCCCCAACAGGACGGGTAGCCTATCCTCAAATTTGGGAAAATGACACTCTCTAATAGTTTTATATTTTTGACATTTTGTCAGGAAATGCAGCTCCGTCTCAGGTTCTGCTGTTGTGCAGTGGTTACACAGCCTTTCCTCTACAGGGAGCCCTCTCTCTCTGTCTCTCTCTCTCTCTCTCTTTACCTCTCTCTCTCTTCCTCTCTCTCTCTTCCTCTCTCTCTCTTTACCTCTCTCTCTCTTCCTCTCTCTCTCTTTACCTCTCTCTCTCTACCTCTCTTTACCTCGCTCTCTTCTTCTCTTTACCTCTCTCTCTTTACCCCCCCCTCTCTCTCTCTCTCTTTACCTCTCTCTCTCTTCCTCTCTCTCTCTTTAACTCTCTCTCTCTACCTCTCTTTACCTCGCTCTCTTCTTCTCTTTACCTCTCTCTCTTTACCCCCCCCCTCTCTCTCTCTCTCTCTCTCTCTCTTTACCTCTCTCTCCCTTCCTCTCTCTCTCTTTAACTCTCTCTCTCTACCTCTCTTTACCTCGCTCTCTTCTTCTCTTTACCTCTCTCTCTTTACCCCCCCCTCTCTCTCTCTCTCTCTTTACCTCTCTCTCTCTCTCTCTCTTCCTCTATTCCTCTTTCTGTCTATCGTTCTCTCTCTCTTCCTCTCTCTTCCTCTATTCCTCTTTCTGTCTATCGTTCTCTCTCTCTTTCTCACTCTTCCTCTTTCTCTCTTCCTCTTTCTCTCTGTCTATGATTCTCTCTCTCTCTCAAAATTCAATTCAAAGGGGCTTTATTGGTAAACAAGTGAAATAAACAAATGTAACAGCATCAACTAAAGAGTATTAGAATTTAACAGTAAATAAAAACCAAAAGCACTAAAAAGGTTTCAAAAAGATAAAGACATTTGGTATATGGTATATTATCAGCTGTGTACAGTATTTTAGCAATGTGCAACTAGTTGTAGTACGAGTAGTAGAGGTAGATAAATAGACATATAAATATTGGAGGTATTTACAATGGTGTTTGTTCTTCACTGGTTGCCCTTTTCTTGTGGCAACAGGTCACAAATATTGCTGCTGTGATGGCACACTGTGGTATTTCACCCAGTAGATATGGGAGTTTATCAACATCGGGTTTGTTTTTGAATTCTTTTAATCTGTGTAATCTGAGGGAAATATGGGTCGTCCATTTGGCAGGAGGTTAGGAAGTGCAGCTCAGTTTCCACCTCATTTTGTGGGCAGTGTGCATATAGCCTGTTGTCATGACGTTGGCCTGTTGGTAAGGTTTATGACCCCCCATAAATACCTTTCTCCCTTCCCCTCTCTCTCTGACTCTACTGAAGGACTGTTGAATAGCCTTTGTTAAATATAGAGAGTCTGGGAACATCAAACAAGTGGGGGGAAAGGAACCATATTTCGGTAATAGAACCAGTTGGAAATATACCAGGTACTTAATGAATATGATGTCAGTTCGGTTGTCATCTGAGACATTATGACTGATGACAGGACGTCATAAACTGTACCTGGGAAAGTCCACACATTCTAGTTATCAGATTCACATGGAATTGTTGTGCAATTTAAATGTTTGATATTGAAACTGTTTGTTAGAAGATTAAATGTAATTTTAGCTTCCAAATGAGCGAATTGGGTTTTCATAAGGAAAGAGCCCTGCTTGATCAGTGGCCCGCCCCTGTGAAGAGACATTGGTTATAAACTATGAAACACACCCTCCTCCCCTCGCCACTATATAAGCCAGTGACAAAATGTAACCTTGTGCTCCGGGTACGTGAGGTCTGCAGCCTCTGCGTTAAAAGGACTCACATGTCAAGTACAGAACTAAGCCAACCTCAGCGTGAGCTTTGGTTGTGAATGGTATGAACTTTGAACTTTTATTCACTACAGAAGTGATACTTCCTAGCCGTGGAGTTAGCAGCGGCCGCTGTAAACGTGGGCTATCAAAGGACGGACGACGTATCCAGTCTAACACACAACGAAGATACTACAACGTATCCA
The DNA here is from genome assembly GCF_965601325.2 of Salmo salar. Classification (NCBI taxonomy): domain Eukaryota; kingdom Metazoa; phylum Chordata; class Actinopteri; order Salmoniformes; family Salmonidae; genus Salmo; species Salmo salar. The sequence goes on from NC_138309.1 coordinate 85,116,226, forward strand.
ATTTACCACCAGAGACATTCTTCCGAGGACAGGAAGATCTCTGTTAGCCAACCCGGCCAGCATCTACGACCAACCTACCGAAGCGCAGCTCATTCTAAATTATTTATTGCATTTTCCTTTTCCAAATGGGCGGTAAATTAGAATGCATAAGATACTGTATTTACGATAGCATAGCTGTTTCTTTTGTTCCTCAGTCTTCCCGCTCTTTCATTCAAGCCCAACCCCCTTTCTTTGTGTAACCAGCCATCAAACAGGTTCCGTCCACCAGGGACGTTTTCTGTATGACATCATTTGTATTCTGTGTATATGTAATTCTGTGTGATTAGTTAGGTATTTGGTAAATAAATAATTAAACCCAATTTTGTATTGCTGACTCAACTTGTTAGCCAGAGTTCGTGAAGATAACCAAGAATTTACAACTTTCATATGAGACTGAAAATAAGGTGACGATTAATAATGACTGCTATTGATTGTAACGATCGTCGTCGGGTGACGAGGAAGCGGACCAAAACGCAGCTGGGAGCGAACACATGTTTATTCTTTACACTGAAATAAACACGTACACAAAATCAAGACAAGGCCGATACGTTAACTGCTCAAACACAAGAGGCAACACCCCACAAACAGCGTGGGGGGAAAAAGGAACTTAAATGTGATCCCAATCAGAGACAACTAGCGACAGCTGTCTCTGATTGGGAATCAACAGAACCCAACATAGAAATAAACCCCATAGAGCTAACACAAGGCTATAACGCAAACCTAGAAAACAAACCCAGGAAAAATACCCAACATGACACACCCTGACCCAAAATACCCGAGTTCACCTGGTCAGGGCGTGACATTGATGTAAAATATTACTAGGTCTTTAAGAGTTTATTCGGAAGATAACGGCTCTATAAACACTATTCCGTGGTGTCCCGACTTTCTAGTTAATTACATTTACATGATTAGCTCAATCAGGTAATATTAATTACAGAGAAAGGATTTTATAGAATAGCATGTCATATGACTTAATCCGGCATAGCCAAAGACACGACAATATCTTCTCTTGAGAGCCAGGTCTGCCTACGACGGCCTTTCTCAATAGCAAGGCTATGCTCACTGAGTCTGTACATAGTCAAAGCTTTCCTTAAGCTTGGGTCAGTCACAGTGGTCAGGTATTCTGCCACTATGTACTCTCAGTGCGACAAAAACAACAACACAGAGTTACACATAGAATAAACAAGCGTACAGTCAATAACACAATATTAAAGTCTATATACAGTGTGTGCAAATGAGGTAAGATAAGGGAGGTAAGGCAATAAATAGGCCATAGTGGCGAAATAATTACAATTTAGCAATTAAACACTGGAGTAATAGATGTGCAGAAGATGAATGTGCAAGTAGAGATACTGGGGTGCAAAGGAGCAAAAAATAAATAACAGTATGGGGATGAGGTAGTTGGATGGGCTGTTTACAGATGGGCTATGTACAGGTGCAGTGATCTGTGAGCTGCTCTGACAGCTGATGCTTAAAGTTAGTGAGGGAGATATGAGTCTCCAGCTTCAGTGATTTTTGCAATTCGTTCCAGTCATTGGCAGCAGAGAACTGGAAGGAAAGGCAGCCAAATGAGGAATTGGCTTTTGGGGTGACCAGTGAAATATACCTGCTGGAGCGCGTGCTACGAGTGGGTGCTGCTATCGTGACCAGTGAGCTGAGATAAGGTGGGGCTTTACCTAGCAGAGACTTGTAGATGACCTGGAGCCAGCGAGTTTGGCGACTAATATGAAGCGAGGGCCAGCCAACGAGAGCATACAGGTCACAGTGGTGGGTAGTATATGGGGCTTTGGTGACACAACGGATGGCACTTTGATAGACTGCATCCAATTTGCTGAGTAGAGTGTTGGAGGCTTTTTTGTAAATGACATCGCCGAAGTCGAGGATCGGTAGGATAGTCAGTTTTACGAGGATATGTTTGGCAGCATGAGTGAAGGATGCTTTGTTGCGAAATAGGAAGCCAATTCTAGATTTAATTTTGGATTGAAGATGCTTAATGTGAGTCTGGAAGGAGAGTTTACAGTCTAACCAGACACCTAGGTATTTGTAGTTGTCCACATATTCTAAGTCAGAACCGTCCAGAGTAGTGATGCTGGACGGGTGGGCAAGTGCGGGCAGCGATCGGTTGAAGAGCATGCATTTCGTTTTACTTGCATTTAAGAGCAGTTGATGGACATGGAAGGAGAGTTGTATGGCATTGAAGCTCGTCTGGAGGTTAGTTAACACAGTGTCCAAAGAAGGGCCAGAAGTATACAGAATGGTGTCGTCTGCGTAGAGGTGGATCAGAGAATCACCAGCAGCAAGAGCAACATCATTGATGTATAAAGATGTCTTACTGAGTGGCCTGCCAGACTGGCGCAGGAGAGTAGAGAGATTCAGAGAGACAGAGATGGTAGAGATGTTAGAGAGGTCTATCAGTCTTACTGAGTGGCCTGCCAGACTGGCGCAGGAAAGTAGAGAGATTCAGAGAGACAGAGATGGTAGAGATGTTAGAGAGGTCTATCAGTCTTACTGAGTGGCCTGCCAGACTGGCGCAGGAGAGTAGAGAGATTCAGAGAGACAGAGATGGTAGAGATGTTAGAGAGGTCTATCAGTCTTACTGAGTGGCCTGCCAGACTGGCGCAGGAGAGTAGAGAGATTCAGAGAGACAGAGATGGTAGAGAGGTCTATCAGTCTTATTGATGGTGCATCCCTGTGGAACGCTTTCGACACCATGTAGAGTCCATGCCCTGACGAATTGAGTTTGTTTTGAGGGCAAATTAGGTATTTCGTTTTTTTTTAATACATTTGCAACAATTTGTTTCTTTAACTGTCATCGTAGTTCTTGTGAGGTTTTTATTCTTACTTAAATGTTTTATTAAATTTGGGATTATTTTCTATCTTCTTCTTCTTACTATTATTGTTATTATTATTATTATTTATTATTATTATTATTGTTATTATTATTAGTATTACTATTATTATTATTATTGTTATTATTACAATTATTATTATTACTATTATTACTAGTATTATTATTAATAATATTATTATTGTTATTATTATTATTGTTATTATTATTACTGTTATTATTATTACTATTATTATTATTACTATTATTATTATTAACATTATTATTACTGTTATTATTATTACTATTATTATTATTTATATTATTATTATTACTATTATTACTGGTGTTATTATTATTATTACTATTATTATTAATATTATTATGAATGCTATTATTATTATTATTAATATTATTATTACTATTATTATTATTAACTATTATTATTACTGTTATTATTATTACTATTATTATTATTTATATTATTATTATTACTATTATTACTGGTGTTATTATATTATTACTATTATTATTAATATTATTATTATTACTATTATGAATGCTATTATTATCATTATTACTATTGTTATTATTATGAATACTATTATTATTATGAATACTATTATTATTGTTATTATTATTGCTATTATTATTATTATTAATATTATTATTACTATTATTATTATTACTATTATTATTATTGTTATTATTATTACTATTATTATTATTAATATTATTATTACTATTATTATTATTACTATTATTATTATTATTATTGTTATTATTATGAATACTATTATTATTATGAATACTATTATTATTATTATTAATATTATTATTATTATTACTATTATTATTATTAATATGAATACTATTATTATTATGAATACTATTATTATTATGAATACTATTATTAGTAGTAGTATTATGAATAATATTATTAGTATTTTTTATTATTATGAATATTATTATGAATATTATTGTTATTGTTATTATTATTATCACTGCATTGTTACGAGTTCTCAAGGTAAGAACTTCACTGTGCTGCTTAACACCTGTTGTATCCTGCGCACGTGGCGAATGAACTTTGAAACTTGTGTGTATGAGGTTAGTGTGACCTCTAGTGGCCAGTGATGCAATAGCAGCCACTGTCTTGTCTGAATTCTCCTGTTTCCATGGTGTTTTCAGTAGGGCATGCCATAACCGGACGTGCTTGTTGCACCCTCGACAACTACTATGATTATTATTATTTGACCATGCTGGTCATTTATGAACATTTTAACATCTTGACCATGTTCTGTTATAATATCCACCCTGCACAGCCAGAAGAGGACTGGCCACCCCTCATAGCCTGGTTCCTCTCTAGGTTTCTTCCTAGGTTTTTGGCCTTTCTAGGGAGTTTTTCCTAGGGAGTTTTTCCTAGCCACCGTGCTTCTTTCACATGCTTTGCTTGCTGTTTGGGGTTTTAGGCTGGGTTTCTGTACAGCACTTTGAGATATCAGCTGATGTACGAAGGGCTATATAAATAAATTTGATTTCATTTTGATTTGATAGCCTGGAATGCATTTCAATTAACAGGTGTGCCTTGTTAAAAGTTAATTTGTGGCATTTCTTTCCTTCTTAATACATTTGAGCCAATCAGTTGTGTTGTGACAAGGTACGGGTGGTATACAGAAGATAGCCCTGTTTGGTAAAATACCAAGTCCATATTATGGCAAGAACAGCTCAAATAAGCAAAGATAAATTACAATCCGTCATTACTTTAAGACATGAAGGTCAGTCAATCTGAAAAATGTCAAGAACTTTTAAAGTTTCTTCAAGTGCAGTCGCAAAATCATCAAGCGTTATGATGAAACTGGCTCTCATGAGGACCGCCAGAGGGATGGAAGACCCAGAGTTACCTCTGTTCATTAGAGTTACCAGCCTCAGAAATTGCAGCCCAAATAAATGCTTCACAGAGTTCAAGTAACAGACACATCTCAACATCAACTGTTCAGAGGAGACTGCGTGAATCAGGCCTTCATGGTCAATTTTTTGCAAAGAAACCACTACTAAAGGACACCAATAAGAAGAAGAGACTTGCTTGGGCCAAGAAACACGATCAGTGGACATTAGACCAGTGGAAATCTGTCCTTTGGTCTGATGAGTCCAAATTAGAGCTTTTTGGTTCCAACCGCCGAGTCTTTGTGAGACACAGAGTAGGTGAACAGATGATCTCAGCATGTGTGGTTCCCACCGTGAAGCATGGAGGAGGAGGTGTGATGGTGTCGGGGTGCTTTGCTGGTGACAAAAGTCTGTGATTTATTTAGAATTCAAGGCACACTTAACCAGCATGGCTACCACAGCATTCTGCAGCGATACGCCATCCCATCTGGTTTGCGCTTAGTGGGACTATCATTTGTTTTTCACCAGGACAATGACCCAACACACCTCCAGGCTGTGTAAGGGCTATTTGACCAAGAAGGAAAGTGATGGAGTGCTGCATCAGATGACCTGGCCTCTACAATCACCCGACCTCAACCCAATTGAGATGTAGAAAATAGTAAAAATAAAGAAAAACCCTTGAATGAGTAGGTGTGTCCAAACTTTTGACTGATACTTTATATATATTCACTGTAGATGGATAAAAATACAGATCCTCAGATGGGTGTTTGTCAGTATGCGTACTGTATGTGTTTCCCTGTTTGTGATATCTGTCAGATATATTGTTAAGTAGAGCCCAGTATTTAGTAGACACTAGAGCATCAACCTGTTTCATAATGGCACTAGGCTAGAGCCTGCTGTTCTAGGGCAGTCCCAAATGGCACCCTATTCCCTACATAGTGCACTACTTTTAACCAGAGACATATGAGAATCCCTAAGGGCCCTGGTAAAAATGAATACGCCACATAGTGAACAAGGTGCCATTTGGGATGCAACGCATTGCAACCTCCCAGACACCAAACCACGTCTAACAGCTACTGTAACAGCTCACAGCTCACAGCTACTGTAACAGCTCACAGCTAACAGCTAACTGCTCACAGCTCACAGCTACTGTAACAGCTCACTGCTCACAGCTACTATAACAGCTCACAGCTCACTGCTACTATAATAGCTCACAGCTAACAGCTAACTGCTCACAGCTCACAGCTACTGTAACAGCTCACAGCTACTGTAACAGTGTAGGTTCCGTCCCTCTCTTCGCCCCAACCCGGGCTCGAACCAGGGACCCTCTGTACACATCAACAACTGACACCCCACGAAGCATCGTTACCCATCGCGCCACAAAAGCCGCGGCCCTTGCAACGCAAGGGGAAACCCTACTTCAAGTCTCAGAGCGAGTGACGTCACCCAATTGAAACGCTATTAGCGTGCACCACCGCTAACTAACTAGCCATTTCACATCGGTTACACTACTGTAACAGCTCACAGCTCACAGCTACTGTAACAGCTCACAGCTCACTACTCACAGCTCACAGCTACTGTAACAGCTCACAGCTCACAGCTACTGTAACAGCTCACAGCTCACAGCTACTGTAACAGCTCACAGCTACTGTAACAGCTCACAGCTCACAGCTACTGTAACAGCTCACAGCTCACTACTCACAATTCACAGCTACTGTAACAGCTCACAGCTCCTACTCACAGCTACTGTAACAGCTCACAGCTCACTACTCACAGCTCACAGCTACTGTAACAGCTCACAGCTCACTACTCACAGCTACTGTAACAGCTCACAGCTCACAGCTACTGTAACAGCTCACTGCTCATAGCTCACAGCTCACTGCTCATAGCTAACAACTACTGTAACAGCTCACAGCTCACTACTCACTACTCACTGCTCACTGCACACTGCTCACAGCTCACTGCTCACAGCTCACAGCTACTGTAACAGCTCACAGCTCACAGCTACTGTAACAGCTCACAGCTCACAGCTACTGTAACAGCTCACTGCTCATAGCTCACAGCTCACTGCTCATAGCTAACAGCTACTGTAACAGCTCACAGCTCACTACTCACTACTCACAGCTCACAGCTCACTGCTCACAGCTCACAGCTACTGTAACAGCTCACAGGCACAGCAAGGGCTTTTATCACGTACGAAGGCATGGAGTTCACTCATCCGTTTTGCCACCAAAGCCCCATATACTACCCACCACTGCAACCTGTACGCTCTCGTTGGTTGGCCATCGCTTCATACTTGTTGCCAAACCCACTGGCTCCAGGTCATCTACAAGTCTCTGCTAGGTAAAGCCCCGCCTTATCTCGGCTCACTGGTCACCATAGCAGCACCCACCTGTAGCACGCGCTCCAGCAGGTATATCTCACTGGTCATCCCCAAAGCCAATTCCTCCTTTGGCTGCCTTTCCTTCCAGTTCTCTGCTGCCAATGACTGGAACGAACTGCAAAAATCTCTGAAGCTGGAGACTCATATCTCCCTCACTAACTTTAAGTACCAGCTATCAGAGCAGCTCACAGATCACTGCACCTGTACATAGCCCATCTGTAAATAGCCCATCTACCTACCTCATCCCCATACTGTATTTATTTATTTATCTTGCTCCTTTGCACCCCAGTATCTCTACTTGCACATTAATCTTCTGCACATCTACCATTCCAGTGTCTAATTGCTATATTGTAATTTCTTCGCCACCATGGCCTATTTATTGCCTTACCTCCCTTATCTCACCTCATTTCCACTCACTGTATATAGACTTTTTGTTTTCTTTTGTTCTACTGTATTATTGACTGTATGTTTGTTTATTCCATGTGTAACTCTGTGTTGTTAGTATGTGTCGAATTGCTATGCTTTATCTTGGCCAGGTCGCAATTGTAAATGAGAACTTGTTCTCAACTAGTCTACCTGGTTAAATAAAGGTTAAATAAATTAAATAAAAATAAATATGTAACTCATGGCCTCACATGAAATAGGTTGGATCTGGTGTGGAAGATGATGATGATGTGTGTGTGTGTGTGTGTGTGTGTGTGTGTGTGTGTGTGTGTGTGTGTGTGTGTGTGTGTGAGAGAGAGAGAGAAAGGGTGTGTGTTTGTGTGTGTATATAGATAATTCCACTATAGATCTGTCAACACATCATCTCAAAAGATGTATATTATTTATGAGATTAATGTAGTAATTATGACTCCGGTACTTTATTTAGAACAGAGAGAGAGAGAGAGAGAGAGAGAGAGAGAGAGTCAGTCATTCTTCATCTAAATTACATTAAATAACATGGAAACCTGCAGGGAGGAGAACACATGCACGCACACACACACACCAAGAGAGAAGAGAGAGAGAGAGAGAGAGAGAGAGAGAGAGAGAGAGAGAGAGAGAGAGAGAGAGAGAGAGAGAGAGAGAGAGAGAGAGAGAGAGAGAGAGAGAGACACTCCCATACCCTTCCCAGCTCTGCTCTTAGGTTCTGCTTTGCTCTGATGTGGGGGGATGAAATTCTCCGTGGCTCAGACCTCCTTGTTCACATTACATCACTCAAATACTTTCCATCTTCTCTCTTCCTCTCCTACTGTCCTCACCTCCTCTCCTCCTCCTCTCCTACTATCCTCACCTCCTCCTCCTCCTCTCCTCCTGTCCTTACCTCCTCTCCTCCTCTCCAACTGTCCTCACCTCCTCTCCTCCTCCTCTCCTACTGTCCTCACCTCCTCCTCCTCTCCTCTCCAACTGTCCTCACCTTCTCTCCTCCTCCTACTGTCCTCACCTCCTCTCCTCCTCTCCTCTCCTCCTCCTCTCCTACTGTCCTCACCTCCTCTCCACCTCCTCTCCTACTTTCCGCACCTCCTCTCCTCCTCCTCTCCTCCTGTCCTTACCTCCTCTCCTCCTCCTCTCCTCCTCTCCTACTGTCCTCACCTCCTCTCCTCCTCTCCTCCACTCCTACTGTCCTCACCTCCTCTCCACCCCCTCTCCAACTGTCCTCACCTCCTCTCCTCCTCCTCTCCTACTGTCCTCACCTCCTCCTCCTCTCCTCCAACTGTCCTCACCTTCTCTCCTCCTCATACTGTCCTCACCTCCTCTCCTCCTCCTCTCCTCCTGTCCTACTGTCCTCACCTCCTCCTCTCCTACTGTCCTCACCTCCTCTCCTCCTCCTCTCTTCCTCTCCTACTGTCCTCACCTCCTCTCCTCCTCCTCTCCTACTATCCTCACCTCCTCTTCCTCCTCTCCTACTGTCCTAACCTTCTCTCCTCCTCCTCTCCTACTGTCCGCACCTCCTCTCCTCCTCCTCTCCTCCTGTCCTTACCTCCTCTCCAACTGTCCTCACCTCCTCTCCTCCTCCTCTCCTACTGTCCTCACCTCCTCTCCTCCTCCTCTCCTACTGTCCTCACCTCCTCTCCTCCTCCTCTCCTCCTCTCCAACTGTCCTCACCTCCTCTCCTCCTCCTCTCCTACTGTCCTCACCTTCTCTCCTCCTCCTACTGTCCTCACCTCCTCTCCTACTGTCCTCACATCCTCTCCTCACCTCCTCTTCTCTCCTCACCTCCTCTTCTGTCCTCTCCTCACCTCCTCTCCTACTGTCCTCAACTCCTCTCCTCACCTCCTCACCTCCTCTCCTACTTTCTTCACCTCCTCTCTTCTCCTCTTCCTCACCTCCTCTCCTACTGTCCTCACCTCCTCTCATCTGCCTCGCCTCCTCTCCTACTGTCCTCACCTCCTCTTCTCTCCTCTCTTCACCTCCTCCTGTCCTCTTCTTGCCCCCGTTCCCACCTACAAACCCTACAGTTCTATTTAGGCGCGTCTCATGGTTTGACATGGGTTCTGGGTCCCATAGGGCACCCAATTCTCTGTAGTTAGTGGACTACTTTTGACCAGAGGTCTGTGGCCATACTTAAGGAATAAGGTGGCATTTGGGGCGCCCACAGGGATCATGCATTGCCCTGTTTGTTCTCTGACTCTGAAGGAGTAGAAATGTGCCAGGCTCACTGACAGACGTGTGGGCTGGGTGTGTCACGGAGTCTAGACAGACGCCACGGAGGGTGTTGTCAGTGTTCTATGGGGAAACGTATCATTGTGCCGTTCCGTGGGCCGGGAGATGTCATGGAAACTGATCTTAGTCAGTGTTTTTGTTCGGGGGTTTGGTGTGGGTGTGTCCTGAGACAGCCTGCGTGTGATGGTGTGATGGTGGTGGTAGGGTGTGATGGTGGTGGTAGGGTGGTATGGTGGTGGTATGGTGGTGGTAGGGTGGTATGGTGGTGGTATGGTGGTGGTAGGGTGGTATGGTGGTGGTATGGTGTGATGGTGGTGGTAGGGTGGTATGGTGGTGGTATGGTGGTGGTAGGGTGGTATGGTGGTGGTATGGTGGTGGTAGGGTGGTATGGTGGTGGTATGGTGTGATGGTGGTATGGTGGTATGGTATGATGGTGTGATGGTGGTGGTAGGGTGTGATGGTGTGATGGTGTTATGTTGTGATGGTGTGATGGTGGTGGTAGGGTGTGATGGTGTGATGGTGTGATGGTGGTGGTAGGGTGGTATGGTGGTGGTAGGGTGGTATGGTGGTATGGTGGTATGGTGTGATGGTGTGATGGTGGTGGTAGGGTGTGATGGTGTGATGGTGGTGGTAGGGTGGTATGGTGGTATGGTGTGATGGTGGTGGTAGGGTGGTAGGGTGTGATGGTGGTATGGTGGTATGGTGGTGGTAGGGTGGTATGGTGGTATGGTGTGATGGTGGTGGTAGGGTGGTAGGGTGTGATGGTGGTATGGTGGTATGGTGTGATGGTGTGATGGTGGTGGTAGGGTGTGATGGTGTGATGGTGGTGGTAGGGTGGTATTGTGGTATGGTGTGATGCTAGTGGTAGGGTGGTATGGTGGTGGTAGGGTGGTATGGTGGTATGGTGTGATGGTGGTGGTAGGGTGGTAGGGTGGTAGGGTGTGATGGTGGTATGGTGTGATGGTGGTATGGTGGTATGGTGTGATGGTGGTATGGTGTGATGGTGGTATGGTGGTAGGGTGGTAGGGTGTGATGGTGGTATGGTGGTATGGTGATATGGTGGTAGGGTGGTAGGGTGTGATGGTGGTATGGTGGTATGGTGTGATGGTGGTATGGTGTGATGGTGGTATGGTGGTAGGGTGGTAGGGTGTGATGGTGGTATGGTGGTATGGTGATATGGTGGTAGGGTGGTAGGGTGTGATGGTGGTATGGTGGTATGGTGTGATGGTGGTATGGTGTGATGGTGGTAGGGTGGTAGGGTGTGATGGTGGTATGGTGGTATGGTGATATGGTGGTAGGGTGTGATGGTGGTATGGTGGTATGGTGTGATGGTGGTGGTAGGGTGTAAGAAAAATGCAAGACTGAATAGGAGAAAAAACAAGCAACAAACAAAGAAGATAGGCTTTTGAAAAATAACTATTTTTCATAAAATTGTAGTATTCTTAGCTAGCTGAATTGTTTACCAGTTGCTAAGCAGTTGCTAGGGACTCTTTTGGAAGAAGCTAGCTAGCTAACGAAGAACAACAAAGAATATCTAGTTAACAGAAGAAAAGAAAGAGAAAATCAGGACAGAAGAAAAAGGATATCAAAGTGAAACAGTTCTCTAAAGACACAGGAGACAATAATACAAGAAACAACACTTCTGTAGCTTGTCAACTATGTGTCTGTCTATCCCTGTTCTCTCCTCTCTGCACAGGCCATACAAACGCTTCACACCGCGTGGCCGCTGCCACTCTAACCTGGTGGTCCCAGCGCGCACGACCCACGTGGAGTTCCAGGTCTCCGGCAGCCTCTGGAACTGCCGGTCTGCAGCCAACAAGGCTGAGTTCATCTCAGCCTATGCTACCCTCCAGTCCCTAGACTTCCTGGCGCTGACGGAAACATGGATTACCACATACCCCTAGAGCATCGAGCCAGCGGGGTGGTGGCACTGGAATCCTCATCTCTCCCAAGTGGACATTCTCTCTTTCTCCCCTGACCCATCTGTCTATCTCCTCATTTGAATTCCATGCTGTCACAGTTACCAGCCCTTTCAAGCTTAACATCCTTATCATTTATCACCCTCCAGGTTCCCTTGGAGAGTTCATCAATGAGCTTGACGCCTTGATAAGTTCCTTTCCTGAGGATGGCTCACCTCTCACAGTTCTGGGTGACTTTAACCTCCCCACGTCTACCTTTGACTCATTCCTCTCTGCCTCCTTCTTTCCACTCCTCTCCTCTTTTGACCTCACCCTCTCACCTTCCTCCCCTACTCACAAGGCAGGCAATAGGCTTGACCTCATCTTTACTAGATGCTGTTCTTCCACTAATCTCATTGCAACTCCCCTCCAAATCTCCGACCACTACCGTGTATCCTTTTCCCTCTTGCTCTCATCCAACACTTCTCATTCTGCCCCTACTCGGATGGTATTGCGCCGTCCCAACCTTCGCTCTCTCTCTCCCCCTACTCTCTCCTCTTCCATCCCATCATCTCTTCCCTCTGCTCAAACCTTCTCCAACCTATCTCCTGATTCTGCCTCCTCAACCCTCCTCTCCTCCCTTTCTGCATCCTTTGATTTTCTCTGTCCCCTATCCTCCAGGCCGGCTCGGTCCTCCCCTCCTGCTCCGTGGCTCGACGACTCACTACGAGCTCACAGAACAGGGCTCCGGGCAGCCGAGCGGAAATGGAGGAAAACTCGCCTCCCTGCGGACCTGGCATCCTTTCACTCCCTCCTCTCTACATTCTCCTCTTCTGTCTCTGCTGCTAAAGCCACTTTCTACCACTCTAAATTCCAAGCATCTGCCTCTAACCCTAGGAAGCTCTTTGCTACCTTCTCCTCCCTCCTGAATCCTCCTCCCCCTCCCCCCCCCCCCCCTCCTCCCTCTCTGCGGATGACTTCGTCAACCATTTTGAAAAGAAGGTTGACGATATCCGATCCTCGTTTGCTAAGTCAAACGACACCGCTGGTCCTGCTCACACTGCCCTACCCTGTGCTTTGACCTCTTTCTCCCCTCTCTCCAGATGAAATCTCGCGTCTTGTGACGGCCGGCCGCCCAACAACCTGCCCCCTTGACCCTATCCCCTCCTCTCTTCTCCAGACCATTTCCGGAGACCTTCTCCCCTTCCTCACCTCGCTCATCAACTCATCCTTGACCGCTGGCTACGTCCCTTCCGTCTTCAAGAGAGCGAGAGTTGCACCCCTTCTGAAAAAACCTACACTCGATCCCTCCGATGTCAACAACTACAGACCAGTATCCCTTCTTTCTTTTCTCTCCAAAACTCTTGAACGTGCCGTCCTTGGCCAGCTCTCCTGCTATCTCTCTCAGAATGACCTTCTTGATCCTAATCAGTCAGGTTTCAAGACTGGGCATTCAACTGAGACTGCTCTTCTCTGTGTCACGGAGGCTCTCCGCACTGCTAAAGCTAACTCTCTCTCCTCTGCTCTCATCCTTCTAGACCTATCTGCTGCCTTTGATACTGTGAACCATCAGATCCTCCTCTCCACCCTCTCCGAGTTGGGCATCTCCGGCGCGGCCCACGCTTGGATTGCGTCCTACCTGACAGGTCGCTCCTAGCAGGTGGCGTGGCGAGAATCTGTCTCCGCACCATGCGCTCTCACCACTGGTGTCCCCCAGGGCTCTGTTCTAGGCCCTCTCCTATTCTCGCTATACACCAAGTCACTTGGCTCTGTCATATCCTCACATGGTCTCTCCTATCATTGCTATGCAGACGACCCACAATTAATCTTCTCCTTTCCCCCTTCTGATAACCAGGCGGCGAATCGCATCTCTGCATGTCTGTCAGACATATCAGTGTGGATGACGGATCACCACCTCAAGCTGAACCTCGGCAAGACGGAGCTGCTCTTCCTCCCGGGGAAGGACTGCCCATTCCATGATCTCGCCATCACGGTTGACAACTCCCTTATGTCCTCCTCCCAGAGTGCTAAGAACCTTGGCGTGATCCTGGACAACACCCTGTCGTTCTCCACTAACATCAAGGCGGTGACCCGATCCTGTAGGTTCACGCTCTACAACATTCGCAGAGTACGACCCTGCCTCACACAGGAAGCGGCGCAGGTCCTAATCCAGGCACTTGTCATCTCCCGTCTGGATTACTGCAACTCGCTGTTGGCTGGGCTCCCTGCCTGTGCCATTAAACCCCTACAACTCATCCAGAACGCCGCAGCCCGTCTGGTGTTCAACCTTCCCAAATTCTCTCACGTCACCCCGCTCCTCCGCTCTCTCCACTGGCTTCCAGTTGAAGCTCGCATCCGCTACAAGACCATGGTGATTGCCTACAGAGCTGTGAAGGGAACGGCACCTCCATACCTTCAGGCTCTGATCAGGCCCTACACCCAAACAAGGGCACTGCGTTCATCCACCTCTGGACTGCTGGCCCCCCTACCTCTGAGGAAGCACAGTTCCCGCTCAGCCCAGTCAAAACTGTTCGCTGCTCTGGCACCCCTATGGTGGAACAAGCTCCCTCACGACGCCAGGACAGCGGAGTCAATCACCCCGTTCCGGAGACACCTGAAACCCCACCTCTTTAAGGAATACCTAGGATAGGATAAAGTAATCCTTCTAACCCCCCCCCCCCCCCCCCCCTTAAAAGATTTAGATGCACTATTGTAAAGTGGTTGTTCCACTGGATATCATAAGGTGAATGCACCAATTTGTAAGTCACTCTGGATAAGAGCGTCTGCTAAATGACTTAAATGTAAATGTGGTGGTAGGGTGGTAGGGTGTGATGGTGGTAGGGTGGTATGGTGATATGGTGGTATGGTGGTAGGGTGGTAGGTGGTATGGTGTGGGTGGTATGGTGTGATGGTGGTATGGTGTGAGGTGGTAGGTGGTAGGGTGGAGGTGGTATGGTGTAGGGTGTAGGGTGGTATGGTGGATGGTGGTGGTAGGGTGGTATGGTGGTATGGTGGTAGGTTGGTATGGTGGTATGGTGGTAGGGTGGTATGGTGATATGGTGGTATGGTGGTATGGTGTGATGGTGGTGGTAGGGTGGTATGGTGGTATGGTGGTAGGGTGGTAGGGTGGTATGGTGGTAGGGTGGTAGGGTGGTATGGTGTGATGGTGGTATGGTGGTAGGGTGGTAGGGTGGTATGGTGGTATGGTGTGATGGTGGTGGTAGGGTGGTAGGGTGTGATGGTGGTATGGTGTGATGGTGCTATGTTGTGATGTTGTGATGGTGGGATGGTGGAATGTGTTGCTAACTCAACTAATATAAAATCAGCTAAACTCTCTTCTCAATGGTAAAAAACACTGTACTGTACAGAAACACACTCTCCTTTTACCCTCTGTAGCTGTGACATGGCTGATGTTCAGTTAGCTGCCAGTGATGAGGTAACGCTCCCAGTAATATAATTCCTGCCTGGAATCATGACTGGCACAGTGATGAAACGGGCAGCTTTAACCAACATGAAGACACAAACGCCCTGGCACTGTGGGCATACACAGACACATACTGTATGCCAATCTAACTTTCCGGGTTCATTGAGTTTCTCCGTCTTAGGCCCCTGGAGGTCCCTTGAAACCCTATGCTTCTGTGCCCAATCTCTCTCTCTCTCCCTCTTCCTCTCCCTCTTCCTCCTCTCTCCTCTTCCCCTCCTCTCCCTGTTTCTCTGTGGTCAGGATGTGGGGTTTCTATCATCTGTCCTTCAGCACTGCTGCCTCTGTCTCCTCCTCTGTCTTCTCTACTCTCCTCCTCTGACTCCTGACTTCTCCACTCCTCCACTGTCTCCTCCACTGACTCCTCCTCTGACTCCTCCCTGTCTCCTCCTCTGTCTCCTCCTCTGTCTCCTCCTCTGTCTCCTCCTCTGTCTCCTCCTCTGACTCCTCCTCTGTCTCCTCCTCTGTCTCCTCCTCTGTCTCCTCCACTGTCTCCTCCTCTGTCTCCTCCACTGTCTCCTCCACTGTCTCCTCCTCTGTCTCCTCCACTGTCTCCTCCTCTGTCTCCTCCACTGTCTCCTCCTCTGTCTCCTCCTGTCTCCTCTATCTCCTCCACTCTCGTCCTCTGTCTCCTCCGCTGTGTCCTCTCCTCTGCCTCCTTCACTCTCCTACTCTGTCTCCTCTTCCTGCTTCTCCTGTCTCCTTAACTCTCCTCCTCTTTCTCCTCCTCTGTCTCCTCCACTCTCATCTGACTCCTCCTCTGTCTCTTCCTCTGACTCCTCCTCAGTCTCCTCCTCTGTCTCCTCCACTCTCCTCCTCTCTCCTCTGTTTCCTCCTCTGTCTGCTCCTCTCTCCTCCTTCACTCTCCTCCTCTTTCTCCTCCACGCTCCTCCTCTGACTCCTCCACTCCCCTCTTCTGTCTCCCTCTCGGTCTCCTCCATTCTCCTCCTCAACGCTTCTCCTCTGATTCCTCCACTCCCCTCTTCTGTCTCCTCTTCTGTCTCCCTCTCGGTCTCCTCCATTCTCCTCCTACACTCTCCTCCTCTCCTCCTCCACTCTGTCTACTCCACTCTCCTCCTCCGTCTTCTCCACTCTCCTCCTCTCCTCCTATGTCTCCCCTTCTGTCCACTTCTCTGTCTCCTCCTCTGTCTCTTCCACTCTCCTCCACTCTCCTCCACTTACTCCCTCTCCCTCTCCCTTTCCAGAGGACCTAGATGACCTGCGTATGGAGGGGGTGACAGGGCTGGCTCCGTCTGGCAGTAAGTTCAGCCAGGGTCGTAGCTCCTACTGCCCAGAACCCCAGGCCAAGGTCACACTCAACATCTGCTCTAGGTGTGCAAGGTAAATATTTACCTGTCCTTTACTCTTTACTTTGACTACCTGGCCCTAACCTGTCCTTTACTCTTTACTCTGAATACCTGGCCCGAACCTGTCCTTTACTCTGAATACCTGGCCCTAACCTGTCCTTTACTCTGAATACCTGGCCCTTACCTGTCCTTTACTCTTTACTCTGAATACCTGGCCCTAACCTGTCCTTTACTCTTTACTCTGAATACCTGGCCCGAACCTGTCCATTACCCTGACTACCTGGCCCTTACGTGTCCTTTACTCTGAATACCTGGCCCTAACCTGTCCTTTACTCTTTACTCTGAATAAACAGGTAAAACAGAAAGAAACGTGACACTCTGGGGCTGCTCAAAGGCAGCTGCACAAAAACAAGATCCCACAACTCAAGGAGGGAAAAAGGGCTGCCTAAGTATGGTTCCCAATCAGAGACAACGATAGACAGCTGCCTCTGATTGGAAACCACACTTAGCCAAAACAAAGAAATAGAAAAACTAGATTGCCCACCCCACATCACACCCTGACCTAACCAAAATAGAGGAAAATAAACATCTCTAAGGACAGAGCGTGACAGTACCCCCCCCCCCCCCCCCAATGGTGCGGACTCCCGGCCGCAAACCTGAACCTATAGGGGAGGGTCCGGGTGGGCATCTATTCTTGGCGGCGGCTCTGGTTTGGGGCGTAGCCCCCACTCCTCCCGCTGATCCGCCCGCTTCTGTGTCGCCAGAGGAACCAGACCGTGGATCATCGCCGGAGGCTCTGAACTGCCGACCGCCGCTGAAGACTCTGGACTGCAGGCCGCCGCTGAAGACTCTGGACTGCAGGCTGCCGCTGAAGACTCTTGGCCGCAGGCCGCCACTGAAGACTCTGGACCGCAGACCGCCGCTGAAGACTCTGGACCGCAGGCTGCCGCTGAAGACTCTGGACCGCAGGCCGCCGCTGGAGACTCTGGACCGCAGGCCGCCACTGAAGACTCTGGACTGCAGGCCGCCGCTGAAGACTCTGGACTGCAGGCTGCCGCTGAAGACTCTGGACCGCAGGCCGCCGCTGAAGACTCTGGACCGCAGGCCGCCGCTGGAGACTCTGGACCGCAGGCCGCCGCTGAAGACTCTTGACCGCAGGCCGCCGCTGAAAACTCTGGACCGCAGGCCGCCGCTGGAGACTCCGGAAAGCAGACCTTCGCTGGAGGCTCCGGACTGGGGGACGTCGCTGGAGGCTCCGGACTGGGGGTTGTCACTGGAGGCTCCGGACTGGGGGATGTCGCTGGAGGCTCCGGACTGGGGAACGTCGCTGGAGGCTCCGGACTGGGGAACGTCGCTGGAGGCTCCGGAATGGGGGACGTCGCTGGAGGCTCCGGAATGGGGGACGTCGCTGGAGGCTCCGGACTGGGGACGTCGCTGGAGGCTCCGGACTGGGGAACGTCGCTGGAGGCTCCGGAATGGGGGACGTCGCTGGAGGCTCCGGACTGGGGGACGTCGCTGGAGGCTCCGGACTGGGGGACGTCGCTGGAGGCTCCGGACTGGGGGACGTCGCTGGAGGCTCCGGACTGGGGACGTCGCTGGAGGCTCCGGAATGGGGGACGTCGCTGGAGGCTCCTGACTGGGGAACGTCGCTGGAGGCTCCGGACCGGGGGACTTCGCTGTAGGCTCCATGCCATGGATCATCACTACAGGCTCCGGGCCATGGATCATCACTGGAGGCTTCTTGCCATGGAACATCCCTACAGGCTCCGGGCCATGGATCATTACTGGAGGCTTCGTGCCATGGATCATCACTGGAGGTGTCACAAAATCCTTCGTTGTGTTGCAGGGAAGACCAAAATGCAGCGGAGTTGTGGATACTCATATTTTAATTAACAAAAAAAGAGTAAAGCATCCACTTGACAAAACAATAAATGATACCCACAACACTAAACAGTTTTGCAGGCTCACCAACGCAGTGCAAAAACAACCACCCCCAAACCCCAGTGACAAACAACTCCTACATATATGACTCCCAATCAGGAACAACGATTCCCAGCTGTTCCTGATCAGGAGTCACAAGACACACACAAGACTGCCACGTCCTGACCCCCAAACTACTACACCAGCTCCATCTGCTGGTCAGGACGTGACAGGAGGCTTCTTTCGTGGAGCTGGAACAGGTCTCACCGGACTGGGGAGATGCACTGGTGACACAGTGCGCCGAACTGGCGCGGGATATACTGGGCCGTGGAGGCGCACTGGAGGACTGGAGCGTATGGCTGGCACAACCCGTCTTTGCTTAATGCTCAACCCAGCTCGACAACTGCAGGGCGCGGGCACAGATCGCACTGGCCTGTGAGTGCGCACTGGCAACACAGTGCGCATCACCGCATAACACGGTGCTTGCCTCGTCACTCGCTCCCCATGGTAAGCACGGGGAGTTGGCTCAGGTCTCCACCCTGACTCTGCCAAACTCCCCGTGTGCCCCCCCCCCCCCCCCCAATTTGTTTTCGGGGATGCCTCTCATGCTTCCCTTGATGTTGGTTCTCCCCGGTCCAGCTCGTCTTCCCAGTAAGCGCACGCTGCTTGGCTTTCTTGTGGTTGGATCTTCTGTCACGATCGCTATCTTCGAACTCCCTGTCATAGATCAGCCAAGGCGCAGCGTGCCGGTAATTCCACATACTTTATTGAAGGAAAACCGAACAAAACAATAAAAAGGTAAAACAGAAAGAAACGTGACGTTCTGGGGCTGCTCAAAGGCAGCTGCACAAAAACAAGATCCCACAACTCAAGGAGGGAAAAAGGGCTGCCTAAGTATGGTTCCCAATCAGAGACAACGATAGACAGCTGCCTCTGATTGGAAACCACACTCAGCCAAAGCAAATAAACAGAAAAACTAGATTGCCCACCCCACATCACACCCTGACATAACCAAACTAGAGGAAAATAAACGTCTCTAAGGTCAGGTCGTAAATACCTGGCCCTAACCTGTCCTTTACTCTTTACTCTGAATACCTGGCCCTAACCTGTCCTTTACTCTGATTACCTGGCCCTAACCTGTCCTTTACTCTTTACTCTGAATACCTGGCCCTAACCTGTCCTTTACTCATTACTCTGAATACCTGGCCCTAACCTGCCCTTTACTCTTTACTCTGAATACCTGGCCCTAACCTGTCCTTTACTCAGAATACCTGGCCCTAACATGTCCTTTACTCTTTACTCTGAATACCTGGCCCTAACCTGTCATTTACTCATTACTCTGAATACCTGGCCCTAACCTGTCCTTTACTCTTTACTCTGAATACCTGGCCCTAACCTGTCCTTTACTCATTACTCTGAATACCTGGCCCTAACCTGCCCTTTACTCTTTACTCTGAATACCTGGCCCTAACCTGTCCTTTACTCTGAATACCTGGCCCTAACCTGTCCTTTACTCTTTACTCTGAATACCTGGCCTGAACCTGTCCTTTACTCCTTACTCTGTATCCCTGGCCCTAACCTGTCCTTTACTCTTTACTCTGAATACCTGGCCCTAACCTGTCCTTTACTCTGAATACCTGGCCCTAACCTGTCCTTTACTCTTTACTCTGAATACCTGGCCCTAACCTGTCCTTTACTCTGAATACCTGGCCCTAATCTGTCCTTTAATCCGAATACCTGGCCTAACCTGTCCTTTACTCTGAATACCTTGTCCTTACCTGTCCTTTACCTCAGCCACCTAGCACTTACATGTCCTTTACCTTGAAAACTTCACTCCACCTGTCCTTTACACTGGCCACCTCGCCCTTACCTGTCCTTCACCCTGACCACCTCAGCCTTACCTGTCCTTTTCCCTGACTACCTGTCATTTACCTTTACCCTGAAGCCCTGGCCCTTACATGATCTTTACCCTGAACACCTAACCCTTACCTGTCCTTTACCCTGACCACCTCGCCCTTACCTGTCCGTCTGTCTAACCATCTGTCTGTTTGTCTGTCTGACTGTTTGACTGACTGTCTGTCTTGATGGCTGGCTTGTTGTCTGTTTTTCCGTTTGTCTGTCTGTCTGCTCTATAACTTGGTAGCTCCATTTACACAGAGTGGGACAGGTTAAACACTGCTCTACTGTCTATTCAGCATGTACTTATCTGAGAGGAGAGGAGTATAG
Organism: Salmo salar; assembly: GCF_965601325.2. NCBI lineage: Eukaryota > Metazoa > Chordata > Actinopteri > Salmoniformes > Salmonidae > Salmo > Salmo salar. The sequence goes on from NC_138309.1 coordinate 85,136,834, forward strand.
TCCCTCAGTATTTATCTGAGAGGGGTATAGTCCCTCAGTATTTATCTGAGAGGAGAGGGGTATATTCCCTCAGTATTTATCTGGGAGGAGAGGGGTATAGTCCCTCAGTATTTATCTGAGAGGGGTATAGTCCATCAGTATTTATCTGAGAGGAGAGGGGTATAGTCCATCAGTATTTATCTGAGAGGGGTATAGTCCATCAGTATTTATCTGAGAGGAGAGGGGTATAGTCCCTCAGTATTTATCTGAGAGGGGTATAGTCCCTCAGTATTTATCTGAGAGGAGAGGGGTATAGTCCATCAGTATTTATCTGAGAGGGGTATAGTCCCTCAGTATTTATCTGAGAGGGGTATAGTCCCTCAGTATTTATCTGAGAGGGGTATAGTCCCTCAGTATTTATCTGAGAGGGGTATAGTCCATCAGTATTTATCTGAGAGGGGTATAGTCCCTCAGTATTTATCTGAGAGGGGTATAGTCCCTCAGTATTTATCTGAGAGGGGTATAGTCCCTCAGTATTTATCTGAGAGGGGTATAGTCCCTCAGTATTTATCTGAGAGGAGAGGGGTATAGTCCCTCAGTATTTATCTGAGAGGAGAGGGGTATAGTCCCTCAGTATTTATCTGAGAGGAGAGGGGTATAGTCCCTCAGTATTTATCTGAGAGGAGAGGGGTATAGTCCATCAGTATTTATCTGAGAGGGGTATAGTCCATCAGTATTTATCTGAGAGGAGAGGGGTATAGTCCCTCAGTATTTATCTGAGAGGGGTATAGTCCCTCAGTATTTATCTGAGAGGAGAGGGGTATAGTCCATCAGTATTTATCTGAGAGGGGTATAGTCCCTCAGTATTTATCTGAGAGGGGTATAGTCCCTCAGTATTTATCTGAGAGGGGTATAGTCCCTCAGTATTTATCTGAGAGGGGTATAGTCCATCAGTATTTATCTGAGAGGGGTATAGTCCCTCAGTATTTATCTGAGAGGGGTATAGTCCCTCAGTATTTATCTGAGAGGGGTATAGTCCCTCAGTATTTATCTGAGAGGGGTATAGTCCCTCAGTATTTATCTGAGAGGAGAGGGGTATAGTCCATCAGTATTTATCTGGGAGGAGAGGGGTATAGTCCCTCAGTATTTATCTGAGAGGGGTATAGTCCCTCAGTATTTATCTGAGAGGATAGGGGTATAGTCCATCAGTATTTATCTGGGAGGAGAGGGGTATATTCCCTCAGTATTTATCTGAGAGGGGTATAGTCCATCAGTATTTATCTGAGAGGAGAGGGGTATAGTCCCTCAGTATTTATCTGAGAGGGGTATAGTCCCTCAGTATTTATCTGAGAGGAGAGGGGTATAGTCCATCAGTATTTATCTGGGAGGAGAGGGGTATATTCCCTCAGTATTTATCTGAGAGGGGTATAGTCCATCAGTATTTATCTGAGAGGAGAGGGGTATAGTCCCTCAGTATTTATCTGAGAGGGGTATAGTCCCTCAGTATTTATCTGAGAGGGGTATAGTCCCTCAGTATTTATCTGAGAGGGGTATAGTCCATCAGTATTTATCTGAGAGTGGTATAGTCCATCAGTATTTATCTGGGAGGAGAGGGGTATAGTCCCTCAGTATTTATCTGAGAGTGGTATAGTCCATCAGTATTTATCTGAGAGGGGTATATTCCCTCAGTATTTATCTGAGAGGGGTATAGTCCATCAGTATTTATCTGAGAGGGGTATAGTCCCTCAGTATTTATCTGAGAGGAGAGGGATATATTCCCTCAGTATTTATCTGAGAGGAGAGGGGTATATTCCCTCAGTATTTATCTGAGAGGAGAGGGGTATAGTCCCTCAGTATTTATCTGAGAGGAGAGGGGTATATTCCCTCAGTATTTATCTGAGAGGAGAGGGGTATAGTCCATCAGTATTTATCTGAGAGGGGTATAGTCCCTCAGTATTTATCTGAGAGGAGAGGGGTATAGTCCCTCAGTATTTATCTGAGAGGAGAGGGGTATAGTCCCTCAGTATTTATCTGAGAGGGGTATAGTCCCTCAGTATTTATCTGAGAGGGGTATAGTCCATCAGTATTTATCTGAGAGGGGTATAGTCCCTCAGTATTTATCTGAGAGGGGTATAGTCCCTCAGTACTTATCTGAGAGGAGAGGGATATAGTCCCTCAGTATTTATCTGAGAGGAGAGGGGTATAGTCCCTCAGTATTTATCTGAGAGGAGAGGGGTATAGTCCCTCAGTATTTATCTGAGAGGAGAGGGGTATAGTCCCTCAGTATTTATCTGAGAGGGGTATAGTCCCTCAGTATTTATCTGAGAGGGGTATAGTCGATCAGTATTTATCTGAGAGGGGTATAGTCCCTCAGTATTTATCTGAGAGGAGAGGGGTATAGTCCATCAGTATTTATCTGAGAGGAGAGGGGTATAGTCCCTCAGTATTTATCTGAGAGGAGAGGGGTATATTCCCTCAGTATTTATCTGAGAGGAGAGGGGTATAGTCCCTCAGTATTTATCTGAGAGGGGTATAGTCCCTCAGTATTTATCTGAGAGGAGAGGGGTATATTCCCTCAGTATTTATCTGAGAGGGGTATAGTCCCTCAGTATTTATCTGAGAGGAGAGGGGTATAGTCCCTCAGTATTTATCTGAGAGGAGAGGGGTATAGTCCCTCAGTATTTATCTGAGAGGGGTATATTCCCTCAGTATTTATCTGAGAGGAGAGGGGTATAGTCCATCAGTATTTATCTGAGAGGAGAGGGGTATAGTCCCTCAGTATTTATCTGAGAGGAGAGGGGTATAGTCCCTCAGTATTAATCTGAGAGGAGAGGGGTATAGTCCATAAGTATTTATCTGAGAGGGGTATAGTCCCTCAGTATTTATCTGAGAGGGGTATAGTCCCTCAGTATTTATCTGAGAGGGGTATAGTCCATCAGTATTTATCTGAGAGGGGTATAGTCCCTCATTATTTATCTGAGAGGAGAGGGGTATAGTCCCTCAGTATTTATCTGAGAGGAGAGGTGTATATTCCCTCAGTATTTATCTGAGAGGGGTATAGTCCCTCAGTATTTATCTGAGAGGGGTATAGTCCCTCAGTATTTATCTGAGAGGAGAGGGGTATATTCCCTCAGTATTTATCTGAGAGGGGTATATTCCCTCAGTATTTATCTGAGAGGGGTATAGTCCATCAGTATTTATCTGAGAGGGGTATAGTCCCTCAGTATTTATCTGAGAGGGGTATAGTCCCTCAGTATTTATCTGAGAGGAGAGGGGTATAGTCCCTCAGTATTTATCTGAGAGGAGAGGGGTATAGTCCCTCAGTATTTATCTGAGAGGGGTATATTCCCTCAGTATTTATCTGAGAGGAGAGGGGTATAGTCCCTCAGTATTTATCTGAGAGGAGAGGGGTATAGTCCCTCAGTATTTATCTGAGAGGGGTATAGTCCATCAGTATTTATCTGAGAGGGGTATATTCCCTCAGTATTTATCTGAGAGGGGTATAGTCCCTCAGTATTTATCTGAGAGGGGTATATTCCCTCAGTATTTATCTGAGAGGAGAGGGGTATAGTCCATCAATATTTATCTGAGAGGGGTATAGTCCCTCAGTATTTATCTGAGAGGATAGGGGTATAGTCCCTCAGTATTTATCTGAGAGGGGTATAGTCCATAAGTATTTATCTGAGAGGGGTATAGTCCATAAGTATTTATCTGAGAGGGGTATAGTCCATCAGTATTTATCTGAGAGGGGTATAGTCCCTCAGTATTTATCTGAGAGGGGTATAGTCCCTCAGTATTTATCTGAGAGGGGTATAGTCCATCAGTATTTATCTGAGAGGAGAGGGGTATAGTCCATCAGTATTTATCTGAGAGGAGAGGGGTATAGTCCCTCAGTATTTATCTGAGAGGAGAGGGGTATAGTCCCTCAGTATTTATCTGAGAGGAGAGGGGTATAGTCCCTCAGTATTTATCTGAGAGGAGAGGGGTATAGTCCCTCAGTATTTATCTGAGAGGAGAGGGGTATAGTCCCTCAATATTTATCTGAGAGGAGAGGGGTATAGTCCATCAGTATTTATCTGAGAGGAGAGGGGTATAGTCCCTCAGTATTTATCTGAGAGGGGTATAGTCCATCAGTATTTATCTGAGAGGGGTATAGTCCCTCAGTACTTATCTGAGAGGGGTATAGTCCCTCAGTATTTATCTGAGAGGAGAGGGGTATAGTCCCTCAGTATTTATCTGAGAGGGGTATAGTCCCTCAGTATTTATCTAAGAGGAGAGGGGTATAGTCCATCAGTATTTATCTGAGAGGAGAGGGGTATAGTCCATCAGTATTTATCTGAGAGGAGAGGGGTATAGTCCCTCAGTATTTATCTGAGAGGGGTATATTCCCTCAGTATTTATCTGAGAGGGGTATAGTCCATAAGTATTTATCTGAGAGGAGAGGGGTATAGTCCCTCAGTATTTATCTGAGAGGAGAGGGGTATAGTCCCTCAGTATTTATCTGAGAGGGGTATATTCCCTCAGTATTTATCTGAGAGGGGTATAGTCCATAAGTATTTATCTGAGAGGGGTATAGTCCATCAGTATTTATCTGAGAGGAGAGGGGTATAGTCCCTCAGTATTTATCTGAGAGGAGAGGAGTATATTCCCTCAGTATTTATCTGAGAGGAGAGGGGTATAGTCCCTCAGTATTTATCTGAGAGGGGTATAGTCCCTCAGTATTTATCTGAGAGGGGTATATTCCCTCAGTATTTATCTGAGAGGGGTATAGTCCATAAGTATTTATCTGAGAGGGGTATAGTCCATCAGTATTTATCTGAGAGGGGTATATTCCCTCAGTATTTATCTGAGAGGGGTATAGTCCATAAGTATTTATCTGAGAGGGGTATAGTCCATCAGTATTTATCTGAGAGGGGTATAGTCCCTCAGTATTTATCTGAGAGGAGAGGGGTATAGTCCCTCAGTATTTATCTGAGAGGGGAGGGGTATAGTCCCTCAGTATTTATCTGAGAGGGGTATAGTCCCTCAGTATTTATCTGAGAGGAGAGGGGTATAGTCCCTCAGTATTTATCTGAGAGGAGAGGGGTATAGTCCCTCAGTATTTATCTGAGAGGGGTATAGTCCCTCAGTATTTATCTGAGAGGAGAGGGGTATAGTCCCTCAGTATTTATCTGAGAGGAGAGGGGTATAGTCCCTCAGTACTTATCTGAGAGGAGAGGGGTATAGTCCATAAGTATTTATCTGAGAGGGGTATAGTCCATCAGTATTTATCTGAGAGGGGTATAGTCCCTCAGTATTTATCTGAGAGGGGTATAGTCCCTCAGTATTTATCTGAGAGGAGAGGGGAATGATCCCTCATGCTTTTCTGACTTTCTGCAGTGTCCACAGTTCCAGTCAAATCAGCCTCCTAGATTAGTTATGATCCTTCCTCTGCACTAACATCTCTGGGACACGTGTGGGAGAGAGACACTAGTTCACCTCTGAATGATAGTCAGTGTTTAGCCATATTTGAATTCCCTGTCACTATATTAGACAAGTAGACATACTCTATGTCTCTACAGGGCAAACCTCCCCACATATGCTAGACTTCAGGGAAGCAGGTTTATTAGTGGGATGTTGAGGTTTTTATTAAGAGGGACAGATAGATTTCACTGGCAGTAAAAAAAAAAGCTAAAACACACACTGTAAACCTTTTGTTAGAAGTGAGAGCCAACTCCTCTCCTCCTTCTCTCCATGTCTCTCCATCTGCTTCTTTTTGACCTATGACCCCTGGCTTTATAGCCTTCTGTTCACAGTCTGCTGAACACTCTCCTCATATCTCTCTCTCTCTCTCTCTCTCTCTCTCTCTCTCTCTCTCTCTCTCTCTCTCTCTCTCTCTCTCTCTCTCTCTCTCTCTCTCTCTCTCTCTCTCTCTCTCTCTCTCTCTATCTCTCTCTCTCTCTCTTGTTTATTTACAGTTCCTTCAGAAAGTATTCTTACCTCTTGACTTATGTCACATTTTGTTGTGTTACAGCCTGAATTCAAAATGGATGTAACTTTTTTTTTGAAGTCTTACCCATCATCACACAATACCCGATAATGACAAAGTGGAAACATGTTTTTAGATTTTTTTTTGTAGTTGTAGTTTGCCCCCGGTGATGCGTTGTGCAGACCGCATTACCCTCTGGAGAGCGCTATGGTTGAGGGTGGTGCATTTGCCGTACCAGGCGGTGATACAGCCGACAGGATGCTCTCGATTGTGCATTGAACATGACATACAGAAATATCTCATTTATATAAGGATTCATACCCCTGAGTGAATAATTTGTCTGTATCAGCTTTGCACATCTGGATTTGGGGAGTTTCTCCCATTTTTCCATTCAGATTTTTTCAAGTTCTGTTAAGTTAGATTGGGAGCGGCGGTGAACAGCAATCTTCAAGTCTATCCACAGATTTTCAATGTGATTCAGGTCTGAACTTTGGCTGGGCCACTCAAGGACTTTCACATTCTTGTTCTGAAGCCATTCCAGCGTTACTTTGGCTGTATGCTTGAGGTCACTGTCCTGCTGGAACGTAAATCTTCTTGTCTGGCCACTCTCCCATAAATCCCAGATTGGTGAAGTGATGTAGAGACTGTTGTCCTTCTGACAGGTTCTCCCATCTCAGCCAAGGAACTCTGTAGTTCTGTCAGAGTGGTCATTGGGTTCTTGGTCACCTTCCTGACCAAGGTCCTTCCTGCCGGTAGCTCAGTTTGGCCGGACGGCCAGCTCTAGGCAGAGTCTGGGTAGTTCCATATTTGTTCAATTTCATCTCAAGGATGATCAAAGGAAATTGGTTACACCTGAGCTCAGTTCAGATTGTCATGGGGAGGTAGAGAATATTTACACAACACTTACTTAAATTAGATATTGCTGTATTTTATTTTAAATACATTTGACAAAATGTATAATAAAAATTGTCTTCACTTTGTCGTTATGGGGTATTGTGTGTAGATGGGTGAGATTTTTATTTATTTTGAATCCAGGATGTAACACAAGAAAATGTTAAATAAGTGAAGGGATATGAATACTTTCTGAAGGCACTGTGTTGTGTGATCTGTTTAGGGCCCTCCCCCCCTCCCCCCCTCCCCTCCCCTCCCCTCCCCCCCTCCCCTCCACCCCCTCCCCTCCCCTCCTCTCCTCTCCTCTCCCCTCCCATCCCCTGAACAAGGCAGTTAATCCACTGTTCCTAGGCTGTCATTGTAAATAAGAACTTGTTCTTAACAAACTTGCCTAGTTAAATAAAGGTTAAATAAACAGACCAGACAGACGGGGGAGAAAGCAGATGTCTGAGATTTTACTGAGAAGAGATACTGCACAACGCCAAAGCTAGTTTTAAATATGATACAACACCAGTGGATGTGTCACGAATGGCACCCTGTTCCCTGTATAGTGCACTACTTTGACTACAGCCGGGAAGGGACACTATAAAGGGAACAAGGTGCCATTTTGAGAAACAACCAGTCTGATCCAGGAGCTGGCTCACTGTTGATATAAACAGATATAAACTATTGAACTTCAACATTCAGGCAGTTAACACTCCAGCAACAAACCCTCACTACCCCATCTGCCCATCTTTATATGCATCTCATGCTCATTACCAAACTGATAAGGAATGAATGAATGAAAAGAAAATGAAAGAGAAAGAGAAGAAAGCCCAGACAGTGAGGGAGAGAGAGGAGTGGATGAAGGTACGCCTGGCGTCTGACCGGTCTGATACCGTTATCTCACCCTGGCATCGAGTAGAGTCGTGCCCCCGCGTGGGCCCTATCGCGCCCAACAACCCAGAAAAATGAGCTCAACATTGGATTGAGGGAGGAACTACAGGAAATGTGTCCGAAGAGAAAACGATATATACAAGATAAGTGATAAGATCAGTTCAGGGCGGTCTTTTGAAAACAAACACGTTTTGGAATGCACTTAAGATATGCTATTCTGTTCTTTATCAGGAAGTAGGAAGATACAGAGAGACAGGGATATTATGTTCTTTATCAGGAAGTAGGAAGACAGAGAGACAGGGATATTATGTTCTTTATCAGGAAGTAGGAAGATACAGAGAGACAGGGATATTATGTTCTTTATCAGGAAGTAGGAAGATACAGAGAGACAGGGATATTATGTTCTTTATCAGGAAGTAGGAAGATACAGAGAGACAGGGATATTATGTTCTTTATCAGGAAGTAGGAAGATACAGAGAGACAGGGATATTATGTTCTTTATCAGGAAGTAGGAAGATACAGAGAGACAGGGATATTCTGTTCTTTATCAGGAAGTAGGAAGATACAGAGAGACAGGGATATTATGTTCTTTATCAGGAAGTAGGAAGATACAGAGAGACAGGGATATTATGTTCTTTATCAGGAAGTAGGAAGATACAGAGAGACAGGGATATTATGTTCTTTATCAGGAAGTAGGAAGATACAGAGAGACAGGGATATTATGTTCTTTATCAGGAAGTAGGAAGATACAGAGAGACAGGGATATTATGTTCTTTATCAGGAAGTAGGAAGATACAGAGAGACAGGGATATTATGTTCTTTATCAGGAAGTAGGAAGATACAGAGAGACAGGGATATTCTGTTCTTTATCAGGAAGTAGGAAGATACAGAGAGACAGGGGGCGTGAATAGAGAGATACTTAAAGGCTGACATTATTTTATTTTACCTGGTAAGTCGACTGAGAACACATTCTCATTTACAGCAATGACCTGGAGAATAGTTACAGGGGAGAGAGAGGAGGGGATGAATGAGCCAATTGGAAGCTGGGGATGATTAGGTGGCCATGATGGTATGAGGTGACAGATTAGGAATTTAGCCAGGACACCTGTGCTGTCCTCTTAAATGCTGCCAGGAGTAAGTTCAGGAGTAAAAAATGTGCTTAACAAGTCGCATAATAAGTTGCATGGACTCAATCTGTGTTCAATAATAGTGTATAACATGATTTTTGAATGACTACCTCATCTCTGTACCCCACACATACAATTATCTGTGAGGTCCCTCTGTCTAGCAGTGAATTTAAAATACAGATTCAACCACAAAGACCATGGGGGGTTTTCCAATGACTCGCAAAGAAGGGCACCTATTGGTAGATGGGTAAAAAAAAAGCAGACATTAAATATCCCTTTGAGCACATTGAGGTGAAGTTATTAATTATACTTTGTGTATCAATATATCCAGTCACAACAAAGACACAGGTGTCCTTCCTAAACCATTTGTCGCAGAGGACGGACACCGCTCAGGAAGGAGGATTACCGCGTTCACCATGAGGACAATGGTGACTTTAAAACAGTCACAAAGTTTAATCCTCGTTCAGTCTGCTGTCTATCAGACACTGGGAGATGAATTCACCCTTTCAGCAGGGTAATAACCTAAAACACAAGGCCAAATCTATATTGGAGTTCATTACCAAGAATACAGTGAATGTTCCTGAGTGGCTGAGTTACAGTTTTGACTTAAATCTACTTGTAAATCTATGGCAAGACCTGATAATGGTTGTCTAGCAATGATCAACAACCAACTTGACAGAGCTTGAAGAATTTTTTTCAAGAATATGGGGCACAATCCAGGTGTGGAAAGTTCTGAGAGACTTACCCAGAATGATTCACAACTGTAATCGCTGCCAAAGGTCAATATCAATAAATGGAACACTCGTTCAGGAAGTTCTGCCGATTGGCTGAGCTGAACACCTTCACAGCCACCTGTCGCTCGTCCAACGATGTATTTACTCAGGGCTGTAAATATTTAAAATCAGGTTTTCACTTTATCATGAGGGCAGGGTATTGTGTGGAGATGGGTGAGAATAGTTTTTTAATCCATTTTGAATTCACGTTGTAAACCAACACATTTTGGAGTAAGTCAAGGGGTACGAAGACTTTCTGTATATCTAATATTTCTTTATTTTGTTTTATCAGTAGAAAGTTGTGCTTGTGTCAGATCAGAAATACCTTATTTACATAAGTATTCAGACCCTTTGCTATGAGACTCAGAACTGAGCTCAGGGCCATCCTGTTTCGTTTGAGATGTTTTCTACAACTTGATTGGAGTCCACCTGTGGTAAATTCAATTGATTGGACTTGATTTGGAAAAGGCACACACCTGTCTATATAAGGTCCCACAGTTGACAGTGCATGTCAGAGCCAAAACCAAGCCATGAGGTCAAAGGAATTGTCCGAAGAGCTCTGAGACAGGATTGTGTCGAGGCAAAGATCTGGGGAAGGGTACCAAAACATTTCTGCAGCATTGAAGGTCCCCAAGAACACAGTGGCCTCCATCATTCTTAGATGGAAGAAGTTTGGAACCACCAAGACTCTTGCTAGAGCTGGCCGCATAGCCAAACTGAGCAATTGGGGTGGCAGGTAGTCTAGTGGTTAGAGTGTTGGGCCAGTAACCGAAAAAAGGTTGCTAGATCAAATCCCTGAGCTGACAAGGTAAAAATCTGTTGTTCTGCCCCTGAACAAGGCCCACTGTTCCTAGGCCGTCATTGTAAATAAGAATGTGTTCTTATCTGACTTGCCTAGTTAAATAAAGGTACAATAAAAAAATAAAAAAATTAAATTGGGGGAGAAGGACCTTGGTCAGGGAGGTGAGCTCTGTGGAGATGAGAGAACCTTCCAGAAGGACAACCATCTCTGCCGCACTCCACCAATCAGGCCTTTATGGTAGAGTGGCCAGATGGAAGCCACTCCTCAGTGGAGTTTGTCAAAAGGTACCTTAAGGACTCTCAGACCATGAGAAACAGAATTCTCTGTTCTGATGAAAGCAAGATTGAACTCTTTGGCCTGAATGCCAAGAGTCACGTCTGGAGGAAACCTGGCACCATCCCTACGATGAATCATGGTGGTGGCAGCATCATGCTGTGGGGATGTTTTTCAGCGGCAGGGACTGGGAGACTAGTCAGGATCGAGGGAAAGATGAACGGAGCAAAGTACAGAGAGATTCTTGATGAAAACCTGCTCCAGAGTGCTCAGGACCTCAGACTGGGGTGAAGTTTCACCTTCCAACAGGACAATGACCCTAAGCACACAGGCAAGACATCTAATATCTCTGGAGAGAGGTTGAGAGGATCTGAAGAAAACAATGGAAGAAACTCCCCAAATACAGGTGTGCCAAGCTTGAGTGTCATACCCAAGAAGACTTGAGGCTGTAATCGTTGTCAAAGCTGCTTCAACAAAGTACTGAGTAAAGGGTCTGAATACTTATGTAAATGTGATATGTTTTTAAAAAAAAATTCACATGTCTAAAAAACTGTTTTTGCTTTGTCATTATGGGGTGTTGTGATGTCATTATGAGGTGTTGTGATGTCATTGTGGGGTATTGTGATGTCATTATGGGGTATTGTGATGTCATTATGGGGTATTGTGATGTCATTATTGGGTATTGTGTGTAGATTGATGAGGGAAAAAACTATTTAATCCAGTTTACAATAAGGCTGTAACGTAACAATGTGGAAAAAGTCAAGGGGTCTGAATACTTTCTAAATGTGTATATATATATATATATATACTGAACAAAAATATAAATATAAACGCAACATGTAGAGTGTTTTTCCCATGTTTCCTGAGATTAAATAAAAGATCCCAGAAATGTTTTATGTGCACGAAAAGCTTATTTCTCAAAAATTGTGTTTACATCCCTGTTAGTGAGCATTTCTGCTTTACCAAGATAATCCATCCACCTGACAGGTGTTGCATATCAAGGAGCTGATTAAACAGCATGATCATTACACAGGTGCGCCTTGTGCTCGGGGCAATAAAAAGCCACTCTAAAATGTGCAGTTTTCTCACACAACACAACGCCACAGATGTCTCAAGTTTTGATGGAGCATGTAATTGGCATGCTGACTGCAGGAATGTCCACCAGAACTGTTGCCAGAGAATTTAATGTTAATGGCTCTACCATAAGCCGCCTCCAACGTCATTTTAGAGAATTTGGCAGTACGTCCAACCGGGCCTCACAACCGCAGACTAAGTTTAACCAGCTCAGGACCTCCACATCCAGCTTCTTCAACTGTGGGATTGTCTGAGGAAGGACCGGTGGGTTGCTGAGGAGTATTTCTGTCTGTAATATTGTCTGAAACACTGCAGTTGTTGGGTGCGTTACCGGTGCAATTGTGCACATCTGAGAGCTAGCGATTTTGTTTAGTGTGTGTCTTTTTGTTTTAAGCTCAGGGTTGTGACGTGTGAAGTGTGATGATTTGTGTGAGTCGTCTTGACATGTGATTCAGCCTGTAGTTGTTGAGTATGTATACCTACGTTGTGTTGTATCTCTACAGTCTGTCAGATGCCAGTAGACCAGCAGAGGAGCACCATGGTCCCCCCCAGCATGGACCACAGCATATCCCCACTCACGGACCCCCCAATCCCCTTCACCTCTTCCCAGAACATACTGCTGTGAACATGCCAGATGGACATGGAGTCCCCCATCGCCTACAAGCTGTGCCTGTCTCCTGTGAGTAAAACAATTCACATATCCTGAAAAGTGTCACCTTGTAGCTAGTGAACTCAGATAGCATACATACACATACATACACTCTATCGAGTGCCAGGTGAGGTGTATATTGACTGTGTATCTCCTCCTACACTGTTGAGGTCCAGTGTGGCCCCATGTGGCTCAGGATGTAGACCATGGCACTTGCAACACCAGGGTTGTGGGTTTGATTCCCACGGGGGGGGTACCAGTATGAAAATGTATGCACTCACTACTGTCTGGATAAGTGCGTCTGCTGAATGACAAATGTGTTGTGGCATTGCTCTTCCTCTTTCTGTGTGTGGTTGTCATTTGGAGTAGGCCCCTTGCCTGGGATGGACACAGCCCTGGTACGAGATCAAGAATGTGAATCTGCGTCCCAGATGTTTGTCCAAGTAAGTGTCTGCACTTGTTTCCCTCCATCTGTTCTTCCCACTATCCATCACCAAGCAATCCAGCTCACTTTACTTACAAAATTACAGAAAATGATGTCATGGCTTTAGAAGCTTCTGATAGGCTAATTTATATAATTTGAGTCAATTGCAGGTGTACCTGTGGATGTATTTCAAGGCCTACCTTCAAACTCAGTGCCTCTTTGCTTGACATCATGGGAAAATCTAAAGAAATCAGCCAAGACATCAGAAAAAAATTGTAGACCTCCACAAGTCTGGTTCATCCTTGGGAGCAATTTCCAAACGCCTGAAGGTACCACGTTCATCTGCACAAACAATAGTACGCAAGTATAAACACCATGGGACCACGCAGCCGTCATACCGCTTAGGAAGGAGACGCGTTGTGTGTCCTAGAGATGAACGTACTTTGGTGCGAAAAGTGCAAATCAATCCCAGAACAACAGCAAAAGACCTTGTGAAGATGCTGGAGGAAACAGGTACAAAAGTATTTATATCCACAGTAAAACGAGTCCTATATTGACATAACCTGAAAGGCTGCTCAGCAAGTAAGAAGCCACTGCTCCAAAACTGCCATAACTTCTCAGGGCTGCGTGGGACGCTACCGTCCCACCCACGGTTCACACTATTCAACAGCCAGTGAAAAATCAGAGCGCCAAATTCAAAACAACAAAATGTCATAATTCAAAGTTCTCAAACATACAACTATTTTACACCATTTTAAAGATAAACCTCTCCTTAATCCAACCATATTGTCCGATTTCAAAAAGGCTTTACGGTGAAAGTTATGTTAGGACAGTGCCAACACAAGAAAAACCACACAGCCATTTTCCAAGCAGGAGAGGCGTCACAAAAACCAGAAATACAGCTAACATTAAGCTCTAACCTTTGACGATCTTCATCAGATGACACTCCTAGGACTCAATGTTACACAATACATGTATGTTTTGTTCGATAAAGTTCATATTTATATCCAAAAACCCCATTTTACATTGGCGCATGATGTTAAGAAAATATTTTTCCTCCAAAACTTCCGGTGAATGAACATAACAATTTACAAAAATACTCATCCTAAACGGTGATAAAATATTAAACTGTTATTCCAAAAATTATAGACAAACATCTCCTGAATGCAACCGCTGTGACAGATTTCAAAAAAGCTTCACGGGGAAAACACACTTTGCAATAATCTGAGTACGGCGCTCAGAAAAATACAACAGGCAATACAGATACCCGCCATTTTGGAGTCATCTAAAATCATAAATAGCATTATAAATATTCACTTACCTTTGATGATCTTCATCAGAAGGCACTTCCAGGAATCCCAGGTCCACAATAAATGTTGTTTTGTTCAATAAAGTCCATCATTTATGTCCAAATACCTCCTTCTTGTTCAGTAAGCTACTCCAAATGTAGGAAGCACGCCCAAAATTTCACGATGAAAAGTAAAAAAAAGTTATATTTACATTCGTTGAAACATGTCAAACATTGTCAAACATTGTATAGCATCAATCTTTAGGGCATTTTTAACATAAAACTTCAATAATGTTCCAACCGGACGAAAAACATTATGGAACACAGCGACCTCATCATGTGAACGTGCGCCACAAAACTCATGTCATTTTCTTAGTCACCAAATTCCCGGCCTTCTTGTTCGCTCTCTGTGTTCACCACAAAAGCCTGAAACTAGGTTCTAAAGACTGTTGACATCTTGTGGAAGCCTTAGAAAGTACAAAATGAACCCTAAGTCACTGTGTGTTAGATAAGCAATGACTTGAAAAGACTACAAGCATCAGATTTCCCACTTCCTGGTTGGATTTTTCTCAGGTTTTTGCCTGCCATATGAGTTCTGTTATACTCACAGACATCATTCAAACAGTTTTAGAAACTTCAGAGTGTTTTCTATCCAAATCTACTAATAATGTGCAAATATTTGACTCTGGGCCCGAGTATTAGGCAGTTTACTCTGGGCACATTTTTCATCCGAAATCGAAAATACTGCCCCCTATACCTTGACAGGATAAAAAAGCCAGACTACGGTTTGCAACTGCACATGGGGACAAAGATCGTACTTTTTGGAGAAATGTCCTCTGGTCTGATGAAACAAAATTAGAACTGTTTGGCCATAATGACCATTGTTATGTTTAGAGAAAAAGGGGGAGACTTGCAAGCCGAAGAACACCATCCCAACCGTGAAGCATGGGGGTGGCAGCATCATGTTGTGGGGGTGCTTTGCTGCAGGAGGGACTGGTGCACTTTACAAAATAGATGGCATCATGAGGGAGGAATATTATGTGGATATATTGAAGCAACATCTCAAGACATTAGTCAGGAAGTTAAAGCTTGGTCGCAAATGGGTCTTCAAAATGGACAATGACCCAAGCATACTTCCAAAGTTGTGGCAAAATGGCTTAAGGACAACAAAGTCAAACCCAGCTTAAACAATTTAAAGGCAATGCTGCTGTAATATTGCCTGTGTGTAGAGGAGTCAGGCGCAGGACAGCAGATGTGAGTAATAAACGTAATTTACTAAAATATTCACAAATACAACGCAAATATGCGAGCCCACAATAACGGACCGTATTACAAAACAAAACAATCACTCACTAATAAACATGGGGGAACAGAGGGTTAAATAATTAATAAGTAATTGGGGGAATGAAACCAGGTGTGTAAGACAAGGACAAAACAAATGGAAAATGAAAAGTGGATCGGCGATGGCTAGAAGGCCGGTGACGTCGAACGCCGCCCGAATAAGGAGAGGGACCGACTTCGGCGGAAGTCGTGACAGTACCCCCCTTGACGCGCGGCTCCAGCAGCGCTCCGACCTCGGAGGACGAGGCGCAGGGCGATCCGGATGGAGACTGTGGAACTCCCGCAGCAACGAAGGGTCCAAGATTTCCTCCACCGGCACCCAGCATCTCTCCTCCGGACCGTACCCCTCCCACTCCACGAGGTACTGAAGGCCCCTCGCCCAACGCCTCGAGTCCAGGATGGCTCTAACAGCATACGCCGGGGCCCCCTCGATGTCCAGAGGGGGCAGAGCAACCTCTCGCACCTCAGACTCCTGAAGTGGACCAGCCACCTCCGGCCTGAGGAGAGACACATGGAACGAGGAATTAATACGGTAATCTGGGGGAAGCTGTAACCTGTTGCATACCTCGATCAGTCTCCTCAGGACTTTGAATGGCCCCACAAACCGGGGACCCAGCATCCGGCAGGGCAGGCGGAGGGGCAGGTTTCAGGTCAAGACTCAGACCCGGTCCCCCTGTGCGAACACCGGGGCCTCACTGCGGTGGCGGTCGGCGCTCGCCTTCTGCCACCTCACGGCCCATTGCAGGTGCACATGAGCGGCGTCCCAGGTCTCCTCCGAGCGCTTAAACCATTTGTCCACCGGTACACACTGGAAGGGGGAGAGGTTAGTGGAGGAGTGGCGGAGCGAGTTCTGGGCCATCTCTGACCAGGGCACGAACGCTGCCCACTGCCCCGGCCGGTCCTGGCAATAAGACTTCAGAAACCTACCCACATTCTGGTTTACTCTCTCCACCTGCCCATTACTCTCTGGGTGAAAACCCGAGGTAAGGCTGATCGAGACCCCCAGATGTTCCATGAACGCCCTCCAGACCCTCGAAGTGAACTGGTGACCCCGATCAGGCACTATGTCCTCAGGCACCCCGTAGTGCCGGAAGACGTGTGTAAACAGAGCCTCCTCAGTTTGTAGGGCCGTAGGGAGACCGGGCAGCTGGAGGAGACGGCAGGACTTAGAGAAACGATCCACACCAACCAGGATTGTGGTGCTTCCCTGTGATGGGGGAAGATCAGTCAGGAAATCGATTGACAGGTGTGACCATGGCCGCTGTGGAACGGGTAAAAGGTGTAGCTTACCTCTGGGTAGGTGCCTAGGAGCCTTACACTGGGCGCACACCAAGCATGAGGAAACATACACCCTCACATCCTTAGCTAAAGTGGGCCACCAGTACTTCCCACTCAGACAGTGCAAAGTCCGACCGATGCCTGGATGACCAGAGGAGGGTGACGTGTGGGCCAAATAGATCAGCCGGTCACGGACAGCAGACGGAACGTATAGATGCCCACCAGGACACTGGAGTGGAACGTGCTCTGCACGCAACGCCTGATTAATATCCGCGTCCAGCTCCCACACTACCGGGGCCACCAGGCAGGAGGCCGGGAGTATGGGAGTGGGATCCATGGGCCGCTCCTCTGTGTCATACAGCCGGGACAGTGCATCTGCCTTACAGTTCTGGGAACCTGGTCTGTAAGAAAGGGTGAAAACAAAACGGGTGAAAAACATGGCCCACCTTGCCTGGCGAGGGTTCAGTCTCCTCGCCGCCCAGATGTACTCCAGATTGCGGTGGTCAGTCCAGATGAGAAAAGGGTGTTTAGCCCCCTCAAGCCAATGTCTCCACGCCTTCAAAGCCTTGACGACAGCCAACAGCTCCCGGTCCCCCACGTCATAGTTTCGCTCTGCCGGGCTGAGCTTCCTCGAGAAGAAGGAAGAGGGGCGGAGCTTCAGTGGCGTACCCGAGCGCTGAGAGAGCACGGCTCCTATTCCAGCCTCGGACGCGTCCACCTCCACTATGAATGCAAAAGAGGGATCCGGATGGGCCAGCAGAGGGAGCCCTCAGGTGACCAAAGGCCCTGTCTACCTCAACCGACCACTGCAAACGTACCGGGCCCCCCCTTCAGCAGTGAGGTAATGGGAGTCTGCCGCCTGACCAAAACCCCGGGTAAACCTCCGGTAGTAATTGGCAAACCCTAGAATCTGCTGCACCTCCTTTACCGTGGTGGGATTCGGCAAATTACGCACGGCTGAGATGCGGTCACTCTCCATCTCCACCCTGAGGTGGAAATGCGGTACCCTAGGAAGGAGACGGACTGTTGGAAGAACAGACATTTCTTAGCCTTGGCGTACAGGTCATGCTCCAACAGTCAACCAAGTACCTTGCGCACCAGGGACACATGCTTGGCGTGTGTAGCGGAGTATATCAGAATGTCATCTATATACACCACTACACCCTGCCTGTGCAGGTCCCTGAAAATGTTGTCTAAAAAGGCTTGGAAGACTGATGGAGCATTCATCAACCCGTACGGCATGACGAGGTACTCATAATGCCCTGAGGTCGTACTGAACGCTGTCTTCCACTCGTCTCCCTCCCGGATACGCACCAGGTTGTAAGCACTCCTGAGATCTAGTTTGGTGAAGAAGCGCGCCCCGTGCATTGACTCAATCGCCGTGGCGATAAGAGGTAGTGGGTAACTGTACCTCACAATTATCTGATTAAGACCTCGATTATCAATACACAGGCGCAGACCTCCATCCTTCTTCTTCACAAAAAAGAAACTCAAGGAGGCGGGGGAAGTGGAGGACCGAATGTACCCCTGACGCAGGGATTCGGAGACATATGTTTCCATAGCCACCGTCTCCGCCTGTGACAGGGGATACACGTGACTCCTGGGAAGTGCAGCGTCTACCAGGAGATTTATCTCACAATCCCCCCGTCGATAGGGTGGTAATTGAGTCGCCTTCTTTTTGGAGAAGGCGAGAGCCAAATCAGCATATTCGGGGGGAATGCTCATGGTGGAGACCTGGTCTGGACTTTCCATCGTAGTAGCACCTACGGAAATACCTGAACACCTCCTCGAACACTCTCGCGACAACCCCGTGAGAGCCCTCTGTAGTCATGAAACAGTGGGGTCATGACAAGCTAACCAGGGTAGGCCTAGCACCACGGGAAACGCAGGAGAGTCAATGAGAAAGAGACTGATTCTCTCCGTGTGAACCCCCTGCATCACCATGCCCAGAGGAGCAGTGGCTTCCCTAATCAACCCTGACCCTAATGGTCGACTATCTAAGGCGTGAACTGGGAAAGGTGTAGCCACAGGAATGATGGGGATCCCTAAACTATGAGCAAATAAACTGTCAATAAAATTCCCAGCCGAGCCTGAATCGACGATCGCCTTATGCTGGGAATGCGGGGAAAACTCAGGAAAAGTGATGAACAAAAACATGTGTGCAACAGAGGGCTCTGGGTGAGAATGGTGCTTTCTCACCTGGGGTGACGCCAGAGCGCCCTGCCTGTTGCCTCGATCCCCAGAGGAACCAACCCGGCACCGACCGGCAGTGTGACCTCTGCGGCCACAGATGGTGCACGAGACGGAACCTCCTCCGGTCTCCCTGAGCGCAGCACCTCCGAACTCCATGGGCATCGGATCAGTGGTGCTGGGGGATGGAACCAACAGACCCCGATCTGGACGTCCACGGGTAGCCAGCAGGTTATCAAGCCGAATGGACAGGTCCACCAGCTGGTCGAAGGTAAGGGTGGTGTCCCTGCAGGCCAACCCATGACAGACGTCCTCGCGCAAACTGCAGTGATAGTGGTCGATCAGGGCCCTGTCGTTCCATCCCGCCAGGGACCGAAAGTCCAAAGCGAACTCCTGTGCGCTCCTCGTCCCCTGCCGTAGGTGGAAAAGACGTTCACCCGCCGCTCTGCCCTCGGGCATGTGGTCGAAGACTGCCCGTAAACGACGGGTGAACTCCTCAAAGTGGTCCAACACCTCATCTCCTTCCACCCACACGGCATTGGCCCACTCCAGGGCTTTCCCTGAGAGGCATGAGACGAGGGCGGACACCCTCTCACGGCCCGAAGGAGCCGGGTGGACGGTTGCCAGGTATAAATCCAACTGCAGTAGGAACCCCTGGCAACGGGCAGCCGTCCCTGACTGGCTGACTGGCTTGCTGGTTGGCTGGCTGGCTGGTTGGCTGACTGGTTGGCTGACTGGTTGGCTGACTGACTGACTGACTGACTGACTGGCTGGCTGACTGGCTGACTGGCTGACTGGCTGGCTAGAAGATAGTTATTATTGATGGATTGTGGTCGTACCACCACAGATTTCTCCATGTTGCTAACCTCTATGGGCTAGTTGGGACGCTTGCGTCCCACCTACTCAACAGCCAGTTGAATCCTGTGGCGCGTTATTCAAATACCTTAGATATGATATTACTTCAATTTTTCAAAAATATGACTATTTTACACCATTTTAACCTCTATGGGCTAGGTGGGACGCTAGCGTCCCCCCCGTGGTGCACTCCATCAACAGCAGGTGCATTTCAAGAGCGGCAAATTTGAAACCAAATAAATGTCAAAATTCAAATTTTTCAAACATACAACTATCTTACACCCTTTGAAAGATAAACATCTCCTTAATCTAACCACGTTGTCCGATTTCAAAAAGGTTTTACGGCGAAAGCATAAAGTTAGATTATGTTAGGAGAATACATTGACAATAGCTGTGTGTAATGTTTTGTCAATTCAAAGACAGGGTCACCAAAACCCTAAAACCAGCTAAAATGATGCACTAACCTTTTACAATCTCCATCAGATGACACTCCTAGGACATTATGTTAGACAATGCATGCATTTTTAGTTCTATCAAGTTCATATTTATATCCAAAAACAGCGTTTTACTATGGCATTGATGTTGAGGAAATTGTTTCCCTCCAATAACCGGCAGTCAAGTCAGCACCACAAATTAAATAATTAAAATTAGAAAACATTGGTAAAATATTATATTGTCATTTAAAGAATTATAGATTTACATCTCTTGAACGCAATCAACTTGCCAGATTTAAAAATAACCTTACTGGGAAATCACACTTTGCAATAATCTGAGCACTGCGCCCAGAAAAATACGCGTTGCGATACAGACTAGCCGCCATGTTGGGGAGATCTAAAATCGAAAATACTATGTAAATAATCCATTACCTTTGATTCTCTTCATCAGATGTCACTTCCAGGTATCACAGGTCCATAACGAATGTAGTTTTGTTCAAAAAAGCTCATCATTTATGTCCAAAAATCTCCGTCTTGTTAGCACATGATCTAAGCCCGCCGGACTTCACTTCATGAACGAGGGGAAAAAATATATTTACGTTCGTTCAGACATGTCAAACGTTGTATAGCATAAATCATTAGGGCCTTTTTTAACCAGAACATGAATAATATTCAAGGTGGACGAATACATTCTCTTTTATAACGTATTGGAACGAGGGTACCCAACATGAACTCGCGCGCCAGAGTCTAATCGGCCATCACCGTTCCATGGCTCTTGTTCGGTCAGATCTCACAGTAAAAGACTCAAAACACTTTGTAAAGGCTGGTGACATCTAGTGGAAGCAATAGGAAGTGCCAAAACATTAATCAACCCCTGTGTGTTTCAATGGCATAGGCTTAAATGTAATTCAACACATCAGGTATCCACTTCCTGTCAGAAAATGTCTCAGGGTTTTGCCTGCCAAATGAGTTCTGTTATACTCACAGACACCATTCAAACAGTTTTAGAAACTTTAGGGTGTTTTCTATCCATATATAATAAGTATATGCATATTCTAGTTACTGGGTAGGATTAGTAACCAGATTAAATCGGGTACGTTTTTTTATCCAGCCGTGAAAATACTGCCCCCTAGCCCCAACAGGTTAAAGATAAGACTCTCGTTAATCTAACCACACTGTCCGATTTCAAAAAGGCTTTACAACGAAAGCAAAACATTAGATAATGTCAGCAGAGTACCCAGCCAGAAATAATCAGACACCCATTTTTCAAGCTAGCATATTATGTCACATAAACCCAAACCACAGCTAAATGTAGCACTAACCTTTGATGATCTTCATCAGATGACAACCCTAGGACATTATGTTATACAATACATGCATGTTTTGTTCAATCAAGTTCATATTTATATCAAAAAACTGCTTTTTACATTAGCATGTGACTAGCATGTGACTAGCATTCCCACCGAACACTGTCGGTGAATTTACTAAATTACTCACGATAAACGTTCACAAAAAGCATAACAATTATTTTAAGAATTATAGATACAGAACTCCTCTATGCACTCGATATGTCCGATTTTAAAATAGCTTTTCGGTGAAAGCACATTTTGCAATATTCTCAGTAGATAGCCCGGCATCACAGGGCTAGCTATTTAGACACCCAGCAGGTTTAGCACTCATCAAAGTCAGATTTACTATAAGAAAAATGTTATTACCTTTGTTGTCTTCGTCAGAATGCACTCCCAGGACTTCTACTTCAATAACAAATGTTGGTTTGGTCCAAAATAATCCATCGTTATATCCAAACAGCGGCGTTTTGTTCGTGCGTTCAAGACACTATCCTAAAGGGTAAATAAGGGTGACGAGCATGGCGCAATTCGTGACAAAAGAATTCTAAATATTCCATTATCGTACTTCGAAGCATGTCAACCGCTGTTTAAAATCAATTTTTATGCCATTTTTCTCATAAAAAAGCAATAATATTCCGACCGGTAATCTGCGTTTAGATAAACAGACAAAGGAAAAGAAAGCATTCGGTCGAAGCGGGCACGCGCCTAAGCCCATAGTACTCTGAGTGGCCACTTGCCAAAAGCGATAAAGTGTTTCAGCCAGAGCCTGCCTCGATATCGTTCAACTTTTTGCCGGGCTCTGAGACCCTATGGAAGACGTAGGAAGTGTCACGTTATTGCACAGATCCTGAGTCTTCAATAAAAAGAGCCAAGATGAAACACTACTTCTCAGACAGGCCACTTCCTGCTTGAAATCTTCTCAGGTTTTGACCTGCCATAGGAGTTCTGTTATACTCACAGACACCATTCAAACAGTTTTAGAAACTTTAGGGTGTTTTCTATCCAAAGCCAATAATTATATGCATATTCTAGTTACTGGGCAGGAGTAGTAACCAGATTAAATCGGGTACGTTTTTTATCCAGCCGTGTCAATACTGCCCCCTAGCCCTAACAGGCTAACAGGCTGGAAGACTAACTAACTCCAGGTTGTTTCCCAAATGTCTCCCTATCCCCTATATAGTGCAATACTTTTGACCAAAACCATATGAGCCCTGATTAAAACTAGTACACTATATTGGGTGCCATTTGGGACACAGCTGTTGGCTAGCTATCCCTCTAGATTATTCTATAAATGTAGTGTTAGGGAAGCTGTATGTCTCTCATCAGGTATGTCCCAAATGACATCCTTCTCCCCATACTGTATAGTGGACTACTTTAGACCAGAGCCTTAAGACACGCTGAGTCCCAAATGACATTCTTCTCTCCATACTGTATAGTGGACTACTTTAGACCAGAGCCTTAAGACACGCTGAGTCCCAAATGACATTCTTCTCCCCATACTGTATAGTGGACTACTTTAGACCAGATCCTTAAGTGCCCCTGGTCTAAAGTAGTGCACTATATAGGGAACGGGGTGCCGTTTGGGACTCATAAGGTCCAGTGGCTGAACAACTCATCTGAGCCCACTGTGATCAGTGGGATAAAAGGGATGAATAAAGATTGGTCTCCAATTACAGACCTGGCAAACAGGCCCTTACTAAATTATGTCTGATGCCAGGAATAGGTACGGCATGGTAGCAAGTTGCAACCATAAGACTCGTACCCAAATGGCACCCTATTTCCTATTAAAGTGTACTACTTTTGACCAGGGTCCAATAGGACTATGTAGGGAATAGGGTGCCAATTGGGACGTAGCCCTGCCTTCAGTTCCAGAACTCCCATGAATTTATTGATTGTAAATTTAAAAATCAACCACTAGTGTCAGTCGATGTTCTAACAAAGGAGGACAGGCTGCACCCCACACCTCCAACCAATCAAATGTGGTTACTCAACGTTTTTATCACGCCCATAAAATGGAATAATTGCCTCTTGTTATGTTGGGGCCTGCCGCCATCTTGAGTTTTTGAGCAATAGCTGAATTATTCTCTAATGTTGTAATTGAAGGGTCGTTCTTTCTGTAATGTTGTAACTCTATAATGTTGTAATTGAAGGGTCGATCTTTCTATAATGTTGTAACTCTATAATGTTGTAATTGAAGGGTCGTTCTTTCTGTAATGTTGTGATTGAAGGGTCGTTCTTTCATGTGGTAATTGAAGGGTCGTTCTTTCTATAGTCTTGTAATTGTAGGGTCGTTCTTTCATGTGGTAATTGAAGGGTCGTTCTTTCTATAATGTGGTAATTGAAGGGTCGTTCTTTCTGTAATGTTGTAATTGAAGGGTCGTTCTTTCTATAGTGTTGTAATTGAAGGGTCGTTCTTTCTATAATGTGGTAATTGAAGGGTCGTTCTTTCTGTAATGTTGTAATTGAAGGGTCGTTCTTTCTATAGTGTTGTAATTGAAGGGTCGTTCTTTCTATAGTGTTGTAATTGAAGGGTCGTTCTTTCTATAGTGTTGTAATTGAAGGGTCGTTCTTTCTATAGTGTTGTAATTGAAGGGTTGTTCTATAATGTGGTAATTGAAGGATCGTTCTTTATTTCTAATTTGACTCTCCTCTTTTTACTCTTTCTCTTTTTTTCTCTGTTTGTTCCTAGCACCGCCAGGCAGTCTGGGAGGCTGATGTGAAGGTGGTTAAAGGAGGAGGAGCAGGAGGAGGGAGCTCTTCCAGGGAGCTCCTGGGACAGACGGGAGGACTGTTACTAAGTGACTCCCTCTTCTCCAAAGAACTGGAGAACATGGGCAAACACCTCGCTGGTAGGCATCTGTCTGCGTGTGTATAGGTGTGTGTGTGTGTGTGTGTGTGTGTGTGTGTGTGTGTGTGTGTGTGTGGGGGGGGGGGGGGGGGTATTATTATACAGTGACAAAACACTGTGGGTCACTCAGATCAAACAGACACACATATGTGAAAGAGGAAGAACATGGGGAGAGAGAAAGACAGAATGAACCTAGCTCCTGCCAAATAATATATTTGGGTCCGGGAGCAGTTTGATTGGCTAACACACACACACACACACACACACACACACACACACACACACACACACACACACACACACACACACACACACACACACACACACACTGCTGTGAATTAACACATTTTAAGTTAATAAAAGCAGAACCAAAATATAAGGGCAGTCTCTGTGCCTTTCCAATCAGGCTTTGATCTATTTCCTCTCTTTAATAAATGACAGTTGACGTGATGTCATGTCTGGACAACTCTCTGAGACGGTCGTCACAGCTGACAGAGAGAGAGAGATTATAAATGTGTTAACTTGATGAAGGCAGTGACGTCTCTATCCGCAGTCACATCTAAGACATGTGTCACCCAGTTGTTTGTTTGTGCACGTCGCTCCATTTATCCGTGGGTCTCAAATGCTAACCTTTTTCCTATCTATTCCCAATGGATCCTGGTCTAAAGTAGTGCACTATAAAGGGAATATGGTGCAATATTAGGATGAGGACTCTACTTCGTGTACACCACAAAGTCTCTACATTCCAGGGTTATGTGAAGCATATCGGCCCCACTTAGCCTGTTAACGTTATCCAGAGGCACTCACAGCTGGTAAATATCTTATGACACGCACACACACACACACACACACACACACACACACACACACACACACACACACACACACACACACACACACACACACACACACACACACACACACACGTTGTTATTGTTTTAATAATCCTTGTGAGGACCAAATACTTGGATTCCCATTCAAAATCGTAATCTAATCCTAACCCTTAACCTAACCTTAACCCTAACCCTTAACCTAACCCTAACTCCTAACCAGGGGTTGGAACCAAAATTATTTTCCAAAGTGTTTTGTTCATAACAGAATCATAAAAAAATTTTGGTCCGTTCCACTGTTACGACCGGCAAAAAAATTAAAAATGAATCGTTTCAAACCCCAAAAAAGATATGGTTCCTTTCTGTTCCTTTTAAACCTCCTGAAATATATATTTTTTACATTTAGTTCGACATTAAATTTCCTAACCAATAGATGCAGTAAGGAGGTCAATGGAACTCGACCAACACAATGGAATTGCCATGGAAACGTGACGGGGGAAAGATTCCGGCCTGTTACAATACATAAATCATCACGGATTTGACAAATATCCACTTTGTTAGATCGGATTTGTTGATTGTCGCCAATCTGGTCAGTTCATCTATAAGACAAGACGAGTTTAGGGCATGAGATGCGACTGAAATTTTGCGAGTGGGGAGAGAGCGGGAGAGGGTTGAGGAGGAGGCTTGACATCTTGTTTTTAATCACATGCATTATCTGAATTAGGCCCACAAAATTTAACCTACGGAGGAGTGACTTCTATGAAGGAACTTTGAATGTCTTTGAACTTCAGAGAGTTGGTTTAACGTTGAACCTAGAGCTAGCTAGCTAGCTAACAAGCTTGTGTTTTGCAGAAGTAAAATAAAAACACGTCTTACCTTTTAGTAGCTAATAAATCCAATGTGAAACGTGATTACTATAGTATCCTTAACTTCTCTAGGGCTGGCGGGACGAAATTGTCCCACCTACGTAACAGCCAGTGGAATCCTGTGGCGCGTTATTCAAATACCTTAGAAATGCTATTACTTCAATTTCTCAAACATATGACTATTTTACACCATTTTAAAGACAAGACTCTCGTTAATCTAACCACACTGTCCGATTTCAAAAAGGCTTTACAACGAAAGCAAAACATTAGATTATGTCAGCAGAGTACCCAGCCAGAAATAATCAGACACCCATTTTTCAAGCTAGCATATAATGTCACAAAAACCCAGAAGACAGCTAAATGCACCACTAACCTTTGATGATCTTCATCAGATGACACACCTAGGACATTATGTTATACAATACATGCATGTTTTGTTCAATCAAGTTCATATTTATATCAAAAACCAGCTTTTTACATTAGCATGTGACGTTCAGAACTAGCAAACTTCTGGTGAATTTACTAAATTACTCACGATAAACGTTCACAAAAAGCATAACAATTATTTTAAGAATTATAGATACAGAACTCCTCTATGCACTCGATATGTCCGATTTTAAAATAGCTTTTCGGTGAAAGCACATTTTGCAATATTCTCAGTAGATAGCCCGGCATCACAGGGCTAGCTATTTAGACACCCAGCAAGTTTAACACTCACCAAAGTCAGATTTACTATAAGAAAAATGTTATTACCTTTGGTGTTCTTCGTCAGAATGCACTCCCAGGACTTCTACTTCAATAACAAATGTTGGTTTGGTCCCAAATAATCCATAGTTATATCCAAATAGCGGCGTTTTGTTCGTGCGTTCAAGACACTATCCGAAAGGGTAAATAAGGGTTACGAGCATGGCGCATTTCGTGACAAAAAAATTGTAAATATTCCATTACCGTACTTCGAAGCATGTCAACCGCTGTTTAAAATCCATTTTTATGCAATTTTTCTCGTAAAAAAGCGATAATATTCTGACCGGGAATCTGCATTTAGGTAAACAGACGAAAGAAAATAAAGCATGGGGTCGACTCGGGCACGCGCCTAAGCCCATAGTACTCTGATCGGCCACTTGCCAAAAGCGATAATGTGTTTCAGCCAGAGGCTGCCTCGATATCGTTCAGCTTTTTCCCGGGCTCTGAGAGCCTATGGGAGCCGTAGGAAGTGTCACGTTATAGCAAAGATCCTCAGTCTTCAATAAAAAGAGCCCAGATGAACTACAACTTGTCAGACAGGCCACTTCCCATATAGAATCCTCTCAGGTTTTTGCCTGCCATATGAGTTCTGTTATACTCACAGACACCATTCAAACAGTTTTAGAAACTTTAGGGTGTTTTCTATCCAAAGCCAATAATTATATGCATATTGTAGTTACTGGGCAGGAGTAGTAACCAGATTAAATCGGGTATGTTTTTTATCCGGCCGTGTCAATACTGCCCCCTAACCCCAACAGGTTTTAACTAGCATTGGACACTGGAATACGATTTTTGTGACAGACTGAGGGCTTTTGCATAGGTGCTGTGTTGCATTTTTTGACGGACGAGAAAAAAAATGCTTGGAATGTAAAAAACCGCTAATAACCAGTTCCAATGCTTTTAAAATAATGGTTCTGTTCCAGAACAGTATAGATCACATTCATTCGCGGTTCTGATTCTGTTCCTCTAAAATGTTTGTTCTTTTACAGTGTCACGTCCTGACCATAGAAAGATGTTATTTTCTATGGTAGAGTAGGTCAGGGCGTGACAGGGAGGTTTTTTCTGTTTTCTATTTTTATGTTGTCAGGGTCTAGTTTTGTATTTCTATGTTGGGTTTTGTTTTGGATGATCTCCAATTAGAGGCAGCTGGTCCTCGTTGTCTCTAATTGGAGATCATACTTAAGTAGGGTTTTTTTCCACCTGTGTTTGTGGGAGATTGTTTTTGAGTTAGTGTATGTTTCAACTCTGCGTCACGGTTTGTTGTTTTGTTCTTTAGTTTATGTTTATGTATTGCATAGTTTCACAGTGTAAATAAAATGTGGAACGACACACACACCGTGACATACAGTTTTTGGTTATTTTCCCTGTCCTGCTTCATAACCCTAATTGTAACCTTAACCTAACACCTAAGCCTAAAAAAAGCATTTTTCCTTCTGGGGACCGACGAAATAGCCCTACTTGTCAGACTTTTCCTGGTTTTACTATTTTTGTGAGGACTTCTATTCCCCACAAGGATAGTTCCCCCCCACACACTTCTGTGCCCCCCCCCCCCCCCCCCCCCCCCCCCCCCCCCACACACACACACATATGCTCATCTGCTCATTGGTAGCCTATTGTATGAGTCTTCCTCAGTGTGTGAGCGATTTCACCAGTAGAACAGCACCCTGGTTGGTACTCTGAGGGACACACGTGGATGTCCTGTGTTGGCAACATTTTGAGCTCTTAAAAATGAATAAAAGCTCTTAAAAAGACAACTGTTGATTATCTAAATTTTTACAGTAATAGACTAGTTTCCAACACTGTGAGAATGAGAAAGAAAATGTTTTCTCTTAGCCAGCAGCACAACACTGTAACACTGTAACACAGTACATAGTACACTGTAAAGTAGTACACTGTAACACAGTACATAGTACACTGTAAAGTAGTACACTGTAACATAGTACACTAACACTGTAACACAGTACATAGTACACTGTAAAGTAGTACACTGTAAAACTGTAACATAGTACACAGTAACATAGTAACACAGTACCTAGTACACAGTACATAGTAACACAGTAAACTGTTACACAGTACCCAGTAACATAGTAACACAGTAACATGCAGTACACCGTAACACAGTAACACAGTAACATAGTAACATAGTAACACAGTACACAGTAACACAGTAACACACAGTAACACAGTAACATAGTAACACAGTAACATAATAACACAGTAACATAGTACACAGTAACAGCAGCATACCACCCTTGATCCCACTGCTGACTTGCTTCTGAAGCTAAGCAGGGTTGGTCCTGGTCGGTCCCTGGATGGGAGGCCGGATGCTGCTGGAAGTGGTGTTGGAGGGCCAGTAGGAGGCACTCTTTCCTCTGGTCTAATAAAATATCCCGATGCCCCAGGGCAGACCTTTCCCCGTAGAGGGTGTCAGCTTTCGAATGGGACGTTAAATGCTTGTCCTGACTCTAAGATCCTGTGGCACATATTGTAAGTTTAAAGGTGTTAACCTCTGTGCCCTGGCTAAATATCCAATCTGACTACCATGGCCACATAATCATCCCCAGCTTCCAATTGGCTCATTCATCCTCCCTCTAACTGTTCCCCAAGTTGTTGCTGTAAATGAAAATGTGTTCTCAGTCAACTACCTGGTAAAATATCTATATCGACTCTGGTGGAGCCAGTCTTACCTATGGAGACTGTGTGTGAGGAGAGGAATGGAGAGCATACCTTGTACTGCCGTGGTAAAGACATCCAAAGTCAAGACTTACGTTAGTGTTGTGATTAATGGACTGATTACCATTTAAATGTTTTTTATTTTTTATTTTGTTTTATCTAAACCGACATTAATTATTATAACTTCTCTACCTACTGCACTGAGTTAGTGACTAAATAACACAGAGAACTGTACTCTGGCTTGCATTACAGGCACGAGAGAAGCCCTTGTGTTGACAACATGGCACACTTTGCATTCTTTTCGTTCTGAAACGCCCTCAAGCCATCAGATGTCTTTGATTTCTAGTTGTTTTACGCCGAGTTAGTCTGTTTGGCTGTATTGAAACAGAGCCTCTCCCCACCAGGCAGTTTAAGGGAGCTGTTGTACAACTCAATTCTTCTTCTTTCTAGCTGCTAATCTGTTCCATGATTCAACCCACCACCTCTCCTATTGTTTCATCTCTTACCCCAAGGATTATGTGGTGGTTGCCTTCGCTTTCTCCTTTTCCGTTTTAACAATTAAATGAGGCAAATCTATGTTATTTCATAATTGTCTTGGAAATTCTCTCACTCACTCACTCACTCACTCACTCACTCACTCACTCACTCACTCACTCACTCACTCACTCACTCACTCACTCACTCACTCACTCACTCACTCACTCACTCACTCACTCACTCACGGGGGACAATCATCATTAACCACACATAGAATCGGTCAGGAAACACACCTCCAAGACTGAAATCTCGTTTTCCTAATGAGCAACAGGAAAAACACACGTGCCAATCGGAGTGTTCAATTGCTCTTTAAACCCATGTTACAGCCATAAAGCTTCCCAAAACCCATGTTACAGCCATAAAGCTTCCCAAAACACATGTTACAGCCATAAAGCTTCCCATAATCCATGTTACAGCCATAAAGCTTCCCATAATCCATGTTACAGCCATAAAGCTTCCCAAAACCCATGATACAGCCATAAAGCTTCCCATAATCCATGTTACAGCCATAAAGCTTCCCATAATCCATGTTACAGCCACAAAGCTTCCCATAATCCATGTTACAGCCACAAAGCTTCCCATAATCCATGTTACAGCCATAAAGCTTCCCATAATCCATGTTACAGCCATAAAGCTTCCCATAATCCATGTTACAGCCATAAAGCTTCCCATAATCCATGTTACAGCCATAAAGCTTCCCATAATCCATGTTACAGCCATAAAGCCTCCCATAATCCATGTTACAGCCATAAAGCTTCCCATAATCCATGTTACAGCCATAAAGCTTCCCATAATCCATGTTACAGCCATGGATTATTTTGGACCAAACCAACATTTGTTATTGAAGTAGCAGTCCTGGGAGTGCATTCTGACGAAGACAACAAAGGTAATCAAACTTTTGTAATAGTAAATCTGATTTTGGTGAAGGCTAAACTTGCTGGGTGTCTAAATAGCTAGCCCGTGATGGCTGGGCTATGTACTTAGAATATTGTAAAATGTGCTTTCACCAAAAAGCTATTTTAAAATCGGACATATCGAGTGCATAGAGGAGTTCTGTATCTATAATTCTTAAAATAATTGTTATGCTTTTTGTGAACGTTTATCGTGAGTAATTTAGTAAATTATTAGTAAATTCCCCGGAAGTATGCTAGTTCTGAACGGCACATGCTAATGTAAAAAGCTGTTTTTTGATATAAATATGAACTTGATTGAACAAAACATGCATGTATTGTATAACATAATGTCCTAGGGTTGTCATCTGATGAAGATCATCAAAGGTTAGTGCTGCATTTAGCTGTGGTTTGGGTTTTTGTGACATTATATGCTAGCTTGAAAAATGGGTGTCTGATTATTTCTGGCTGGGTACTCTGCTGACATAATCTAATGTTTTGCTTTCGTTGTAAAGCCTTTTTGAAATCGGACAGTGTGGTTAGATTAATGAGAGTCTTGTCTTTAAAATGCTGTAAAATAGTAATATGTTTGAGAAATTGAAGTAATAGTATTTCTAAGGTATTTGAAAATCGCGCCACGGGATTCAACTGGCTGTTGCGTAGGTGGGACGAATTCGTCCCGCCTAGCCGCGAGGCTGGATATATCTACATAATTTTCCTCCCTCATGATGCCATCTATTTTGTGAAGCGCACCAGTCCCTCCGGCAGCAAAGCACCCCCACAACATGATGCTGCCACCCCCGTGCTTCACGGTTGGGATGGTGTTCTTCAGCTTGCAAGCTTCCCCCATTTTCCTCCAAACATAACAATGGTCATTATGGCCAAACATTTCTATTTTTGTTTCATCAGACCAGAGGACATTTCTCCAAAAAGTACGATCTTTTTTATGGCGGTTTTGGACCAGTGGCTTCTTCCTTGCTGAGCGGCCTTTCAGTTTATGACGATATAGGACTCGTTTTACTGTGGATATAGATACTTTTGTACCTGTTTCCTCCAGCATCTTCACAAGGTCTTTTGCTGTTGTTCTGGGATTGATTTGCACTTTTCGCACCAAAGTACGTTCATCTCTAGGAGACAGAACACGTCTCCTTCCTGAGCGGTATGACGGCTGTGTGGTCCCATGGTGTTTATACTTGCGTACTATTGTTTGTACAGATGAACGTGGCACCTTCAGGTGTTTGGAAATTGCTCCCAAGGATGAACCAGACTTGTGGAGGTCTACAATTTTTTTTCTGAGGTCTTGGCTGATTTCTTTTAATTTTCCCATCATTTCAAGCAAAGATGCACTGCGTTTGAAGGTAGGCCTTGAAATACATCCACAGGTACAACTCCAATTTACTCAAATGATGTCAATTAGCCAATCAGAAGCTTCTAAAGCCATGACATCATTTTCTGGAATTTTCCAAGCTGTTTAAAGGCACAGTAAACTTAGTGTATGTAAACTTCTGACCCACTGGAATTGTGATGCAGTGAATTATAAGTGAAATAATCTGTCTGTAAAGAATTGTTGGAAAAATGATTTGTGACATGCACAAAGTAGATGTCCTAACCGACTTGCCAAAACTATAGTTTGTTAACAAGACATTTGTGGAGTGGTTGAAAAACGAGTTTTAATGACTCCAACCTAAGTGTTTGTAAATTTCCAACTTCAACTGTATATTCTCATTCAAACATACATTTATGATCTGTCCCAAATGGCGCCCTATTCCATGTGCAGTCAAAAGTAGTGCACAAAAAAATGTAAATGCTGTTTGTTTTTGGAGAAGGTTCTGTTTGCCCATAAATGGTGGAAGTCGAGGTTTATCGAATACATGCTTCCGCTTCATGGTATTTATTAAATGTCACACGTACACGGTTTCCTGAAAATACTTAGAGTGCGTCCCAAATGGCACCCTTCTCCTTATATAGTACACTACGTTTGACCGGAGCCTATCGAGCACAAACCCTTTGAGGTGAGTCATTTCAGAAAATATACCTCTTGTATCGCTGAAAACCCAACAGCGTCAAAATCTGAAAAGGACAAAAACAGGGGGAGGAGAGGAGAGACGAGGAGAGGAGAGACGAGCAGAGCGGAGAGACGAGAGGAGAGACGAGAGGAGAGGAGAGACGAGGAGAGAGGAGAGGAGAGACGAGGAGAGAGGAGAGACGAGGAGAGGAGAGGAGAGACGAGGAGAGGAGAGATGAGACGAGAGGAGAGACGAGGAGAGAGGAGAGACGAGGAGAGGAGAGGAGAGACGAGGAGAGGAGAGATGAGATGAGAGGAGAGACGAGCGGAGAGACGAGCAGAGAGACGAGCGGAGAGACGAGCAGAGAGACGAGCAGAGAGACGAGCAGAGAGACGAGCAGAGAGACGAGCAGAGAGATGAGCAGAGAGGAGAGACGAGGAGAGGAGAGACGAGGAGAGGAGAGACGAGGAGAGGAGAGACGAGACGAGAGGAGAGACGAGACAAGAGACGAGAGGAGAGACGAGCAGAGAGACGAGCAGAGAGACGAGCAGAGAGGAGAGACGAGCAGAGATGAGTAGATGAATAGAGGAAAGACGAGAGACGAAACGAGGAGAAGAGAGACGAGAAGTGTCACGTTCGTCGTATGAAGGAGACCAAGGCGCAGCGTGCGTATCTTTCCACATCTTTATTTATATGTGAAACTATGCAAAACATACAATAAACTATAAACAAAATAACAAACCGTGACGAAGAGGTGCAACATGCACTAACTCAAAATATCTCCCACAAACAAAGGTGGGAAAAACAACTACTTAAATATGATCCCCAATTAGAGACAACGATGACCAGCTGCCTCTAATTGGGGACCATCCAAAAAACCCAACATAGAAAAACAGAAACTAGAACCAAACATAGAAAAAATAAACTAGATAAACCCCCCCAGTCACGCCGTTCGTGACAAGAAGAGAGACGAGGAAAGGAGAGACGAGGAGAGACGAAGAGATGAGGAGATGAGGCTACTCCCAGATGTTCTCCTTGGCAGTCGCATCCTCTCCTCACAAAGAAAACTGTTTTTGTAACTACCAATAAAGCAAATAATTATATTTTTTCTGATTTTCTGGCAGAACACTTCAACGCATCCTCAATGCTATTCCCTCTGTAGTACACTAATTCTGACCAGAGCCTATGGGTGCACTACATAGAAAATATGGCACCATTTAGGATGTAACCTTCGTACTATGTAGGCAATGTTTTTAATGCCATTCTGGAATTTGAATTGAAAGAGTCAATAAATATTGTTTTTTTATGACCAGTAAAAAAGGTTTTGAAGACAAACCATAATGACAAAAAGGAAAATGCAGCAGTCCCACACCCCTGATATGAAACCTGTGATCTCTGATGGTGTCTGTTATGAAACCTGTGATTTCTGATGGTGTCTGTTATGAAACCTGTGATCTCTGATGGTGTCTGATATGAAACCTGTGATCTCTGATGGTGTCTGTTATGAAACCTGTGATCTCTGATGGTGTCTGTTATGAAACCTGTGATCTCTGATGGTGTCTGATATGAAACCTGTGATCTCTAATGGTGTCTGATATGAAACCTGTGATCTCTGATGGTGTCTGTTATGAAACCTGTGATCTCTGATGGTGTCTGTTATGAAACCTGTGATCTCTAATGGTGTCTGTTATGAAACCTGTGATCTCTGATGGTGTTGATGTTTGCTAACACCTTGTATCTTCAGATATGTAGAGACTACCATGATATTAACATCAGTAGAGACTACCATGGTATTAACATCAGTAGAGACTACCATGATATTAACATCAGTAGAGACTACCATGATATTAACATCAGTAGAGACTACCATGGTATTAACATCAGTAGAGACTACCATGGTATTAACATCAGTAGAGACTACCATGGTATTAACATCAGTAGAGACTACCATGGTATTAACATTAGTAGAGACTACCATGGTATTAACATTAGTAGAGACTACCATGGTATTAACATTAGTAGAGACTACCATGGTATTAACATCAGTAGAGACTACCATGGTATTAACATCAGTAGAGACTACCATGACACACACTTTGTTTTGATTCCAACAACAGAGATCTGAACGTGTATGTGCATCCGCTGTATGTATGTGAAGGATTGAAAAGGATACTGATTTGAAACATCGCCCACTTTTACGAAGCTCTCTGGCCCCTGTTTAATGTCGTAACGTCCAGAGTCTTACCCTGCCAGATATGGTGGGCAGGAACATCACTGGACCCTACTTATAAATCTTGTTTGTTTGTCATTCGTTATGGTCGTTCTGTCTTTGTCTCTGTCCCCATTCAGAGGTGGAGAAGGACCTGACTAGGTTACAACTTCAGGGAAAATGTCACGTCCTGACCAGCAGAGGGAGTAATTGTATTAGTTTTGGTCAGGACGTGGCAGAGGTTTTGTGTTATGTGTAGGTTGGGTTGCTGGACTCTCAATTGGAGGCAGGTGTTTCTAGTTGCCTATGATTGGGAGTCCTATAAACAGGTGTGTGTTTTTGTTTGGGGTTGTGGGTAGTTGTTTTTGCATTGCTTTTCGTATAGCCTGCAAGACTGTTGTACTGTCGTGTTTCTTTGATTCTTGTTTTTGTATAGTGTTCACGTTCTTGATCAATTAAATTCTAAGATGAACACGAACTCCGCTGCGTATTGGTCTACTTTCTCAGATGAGGACTTCTCTGTTTCATCTGAGGACGAGGACAGTTGTGACAGAAAACTCTAGGTCCTAATGTCATTCTGCATTTATATTCCCAACCTGTCTGTCTCTGTCTCCCTTCAGAGGTGGAGA
The DNA here is from genome assembly GCF_965601325.2 of Salmo salar. Classification (NCBI taxonomy): domain Eukaryota; kingdom Metazoa; phylum Chordata; class Actinopteri; order Salmoniformes; family Salmonidae; genus Salmo; species Salmo salar. Next base: position 85,172,637 of record NC_138309.1, read on the forward strand.
AGGACCTGGCCAAGCTGGCAGAGCAGGGGAAACTAGCCCAGCGGAGTCCCAACAGCTCTCTTCTACCCACCCCCTTGTTCCACACCTCTCTCCCGGTCACACTCCCCAATACCTTCCCCTTACCCGGCCAGACTTCCAGACCTCAGTCTCCCATCCTCACCCGCTCAGCCAAGCCCAGCTCTATAGGTTATCCCCTGGTCAGTCCTAAACTCAGCCCCCTGCTTACCCGCAAGCCCACCTCCCTCACCATGACCGGCAGCCACCGGACTCATTCCCCCAGCAACCCCGGCAGCAGAACTACGACCCCCAGAACCCCCAGCAGCAGACCGATGACCCCCAACAGCCTGCTGACCTCCAAGTCGGCCATGACGGCCGTGACCCCAGGAGTCGGTGTTCACGGAGGTCACAGGGGTCATAAGGAGGTGACCTTCAGGAAGTCACGGAGCAGGCCGGTGACCCCAACCAGTCAGCCAACCCGACCCAGGCCCCTACTCACGCCTCCTGGGCTGAGTACAACAGATAGTCTGGGCAAGGCCTCCAGCCTCAAGGCCTATCTGTCAGAGGTTTGTTCAACATCAGCTGACTGATATAGTAATCATTTTGCATCATAAATAACAACTCATTATGATTTGTAGATCGGTCAATCAGTCACAATTTACCCACAATGCATCACAGATTTGATTCTGTTGAACACGGCCACACACTCCAGGTAAATGTTAGCCTGGTCACAGATCTTGTTTGTGTTGTGCACATACACACGCACACACGCACACACGCGCACACACACACACACACACACACACACACACACACACACACACACACACACACACACACACACACACACACACTTGTTTTACTCTCCTTGTGGGGAACCAAATAATTGATTGCCATTCAAAATCCTATTGTCCCAAACCCCCACCCTAAACCCTAATTCTAACCCTAAAATATAATTTTTACTTGTGGAGACGCCTTTCTAAGGCTGGGAATTCCCAGGGACCTCACGATACAATATGATCACTATAATCAGGTGCTGATACAATATGATCACTATAATCAGGTGCTGATACAATATGATCACTATACTCAGGTGCTGATACAATATGATCACTATACTCAGGTGCTGATACAATATGATCACTATACTCAGGTGCTGATACAATATGATCACTATACTCAGGTGCTGATACAATATGATCACTATACTCAGGTGCTGATACAATATGATCACTATACTCAGGTGCTGATACAATATGATCACTATACTCAGGTGCTGATACAATATGATCACTATACTCAGGTGCTGATACAATATGATCACTATTCTCAGGTGCTGATACAATATGATCACTATACTCAGGTGCTGATACAATATGATCACTATACTCAGGTGCTGATACAATATGATCACTATACTCAGGTGCTGATACAATATGATCACTATACTCAGGTGCTGATACAATATGATCACTATACTCAGGTGCTGATACAATATGATCACTATACTCAGGTGCTGATACAATATGATCACTATACTCAGGTGCTGATACAATATGATCACTATACTCAGGTGCTGATACAATATGATCACTATACTCAGGTGCTGATACAATATGATCACTATACTCAGGTGCTGATACAATATGTATTATGATTCTCCGAATTCTATACATATTGTGATTTGATGTTCCAAACATCGAGTCAAATGTTATTGGTCACATACACATGGTTAGCAGATGTTATTGGTCACATACACATGGTTAGCAGATGTTATTGGTCACATACACATGGTTAGCAGATGTTAATGCGAGTGTAGCGAAATGCTTGTGCTTCTAGTTCCGACCATGCTGTAATATCTGACAAGTAATCTAACAAATTCACAACAACTACCTTGTACACACAAATGTAAAATAATGAATAAGAATATGTACATATAAATATATGGATGAGTGATGGCCGTGAGGCATAGGCAAGATGTAATAGATGGTGTAGAATACAGTATATACATATGAGATGACTAATGTAGGATATGTAAACATTATTAAAGTGCCATTATTTAAAGTGACTAGTGATACCTTTATTAAGTCCATTTATTAAAGTGGCCAGAGATTTGAGTCTGTATGTAGGCAGCTGCCTCTCTATGTTAATGATGGCTGTTTAACAGTCTGATGGCCTTGAGATATAAGCTGTTTTTCAGTCTCTCGGTTCCAGCTTTGATGCACCTGTACTGACCTCGCCTTCTGGATGATAGTGGGGTGAACAGGCAGTGGCTCGGGTGGTTGTTGTCCTTGATGATCTTTTTGACCTTCCTGTGACATTGGGTGGTGTAGGTGTTCTGAAGGGCAGGTAGTTTGCCCCCGGTGATGCGGTGTGCAGACCACACTACCCTCTGGAGAGCCTTGCGGTTGAGGGTGGTGCAGTTGCCGTAACAGGCGGTGATACAGCCCGACAGGATGCTCTCGATTGTGCATCTGTAAAAGTTTGTGAGTGATTTAGATGACAAGCTGGATTTATTCAGCTTCCTGATGTTGAAGAGGTGCTGTTGCGCTTTGGGAAAGACGTATTCCTGGTCGTAATGTTGGTAAGTTGACGTTGCTCTTATATCCAATACTTCTTCCCAGCTGTATGCAATAACACTTGAGATTTCCTGGGCTAACACTGTAAGAAATAACACATAAAAAAATAAAAAATACTGCATAGTTTTCTAAGGACCTGAAGCGAGGCGACCACCTCTGCCGGCGCCATCTTGCTACATTTACATTTACGTAATTTAGCAGACGCTCTTATCCAGAGCGACTTACAAATTGGTGCATTCACCTTATGATATCCAGTGGAACAACCACTTTACAATAGTACATATATATCTGCTGCAGAGAGACAAGAGAGAGCATGAGAAAAGGAGTTTTGATCAGTCAGGGAAATAAAAGTGCTGAAAACATGTCAATCAATCAAATGCATTTATAAAGCCCTTTTTACATCAGCCAAAGTGCTATACAGAAACCCAGCCTAAAACCCAAACAGCAAGCTATGCAGATGTAGAAGCGCGGTGGCTAGGAAAAACTCCTTAGAAAGGAAGAAACCTAGAGAGGAACCAGGCTCTGAAGGGTGGCCAGTCCTCTTCTGGCTGTGCCGGGTGGAGATTATATTAGTACATGGCCAAGATGTTCAAACGTTCATAGATGACCAGCATGGTCAAATAATAATAATCACAGTGGTTGTAGAGGGTGCAACAGGTCAGCACCTCAGGAGTAAATGTCAGTTGGCTTTTCATAGCCAAGCATTCAGAGTTAGAGACAGCAGGTGCGGTATTTAAAAAGATTATGGAGAACAAGCTATAGGATGAACAGTACCGGAGTTTTGGCGCAGGTGCAGCCGACTAGCGCTTGCTAACGTTACCTACAGTATAAAAACAATTTGAATAATATTGCGATATGCAACTATCAATTTTCTCCCCATCACTACCCCTTTCTGAGGGTTTAATTAACCGCGGGGCAGGAATTTTGTGATTCCTCTCTATTTTTCAGACATTTACTTGAGGTTGACGCCTAGTGAGATGATCAAAAACACCAGCGAGCTGAACAGAGCGGAGAAGCCTGATTTCTGATTCACAAACACCAGGGAGCTGAACAGAGCGGAGCAGCCTGATTCTGATTCACAAATGATTGAAGCAAGAGCTGGGGGATCAATGAGAGAGGGAAATAGAGAGAATTTATTTGTGAATCCTTCCTCTTCCTGATGTAACTCTCCTTCCTCTTCCTGGTGTACCTCTCCTTCCTCTTCCTGATGTAACTCTCCTTCCTCTTCCTGGTGTACCTCTCCTTCCTCTTCCTGATGTAACTCTCCTTCCTCTTCCTGATGTACCTCTCCTTCCTCTTCCTTATGTACCTCTCCTTCCTCTTCCTGATGTAACTCTCCTTCCTCTTCCTGATGTAACTCTACTTCCTCTTCCGGATGTACCTCTCCTGCCTCTTCCTGATGTACCTCTCCTTCCTCTTCCTGATGTAACTTTTCTTCCTCTTCCTGATATACCTCTCCTTCCTCTTCCTGATGTAACTCTCCTTCCTCTTCCTGATGTAACTCTACTTCCTCTTCCTGATGTAACTCTCCTTCCTCTTCGTGGTGTACCTCTCCTTCCTCTTCCTGGTGTACCTCTCCTTCCTCTTCCTGATGTAACTCTCCTTCCTCTTCCTGATGTAACTCTCCTTCCTCTTCCTGATGTAACTCTCCTTCCTCTTCCTGATGTACCTCTCCTTCCTCTTCGTGGTGTACCTCTCCTTCCTCTTCCTGGTGTACCTCTCCTTCCTCTTCCTGATGTAACTCTCCTTCCTCTTCCTGATGTACCTCTCCTTCCTCTTCGTGGTGTAACTCTCCTTCCTCTTCCTGGTGTACCTCTACTTCCTATTCCTGATGTACCTCTCCTTCCTCTTCCTGGTGTACCTCTCCTTCCTCTTCCTGGTGTACCTCTCCTTCCTCTTCCTGATGTAACTCTCCTTCCTCTTCCTGATGTAACTCTACTTCCTCTTCCTGGTGTACCTCTCCTTCCTCTTCCTGGTGTAACTCTCCTTGCTCTTCCTGATATAACCCTCCTTCCTCTTCCTGATGTAACTCTCCCTCCTCTTCTTGATGTAACTCTCCTTCCTCTTCCTGATGTAACTCTCCTTCCTCTTCCTGATGTAACTCTACTTCCTCTTCCTGGTGTAACTCTCCTTGCTCTTCCTGGTGTAACTCTCCTTCCTCTTCCTGATGTACCTCTACTTCCTCTTCCTGATGTACCTCTACTTCCTCTTCCTGATGTAACTCTCCTTCCTCTTCCTGATGTACCTCTCCTTCCTCTTCCTGATGTACCTCTACTTCCTCTTCCTGATGTACCTCTACTTCCTCTTCCTGATGTACCTCTACTTCCTCTTCCTGATGTACCTCTACTTCCTCTTCCTGATGTACCTCTACTTCCTCTTCCTGATGTACCTCTACTTCCTCTTCCTGATGTACCTCTACTTCCTCTTCCTGATGTACCTCTACTTCCTCTTCCTGATGTAACTCTACTTCCTCTTCCTGATGTACCTCTCCTTCCTCTTCCTGATGTACCTCTACTTCCTCTTCCTGATGTACCTCTACTTCCTCTTCCTGATGTACCTCTCCTTCCTCTTCCTGATGTACCTCTACTTCCTCTTCCTGATGTACCTCTACTTCCTCTTCCTGATGTACCTCTCCTTCCTCTTCCTGATGTACCTCTACTTCCTCTTCCTGATGTACCTCTACTTCCTCTTCCTGATGTACCTCTCCTTCCTCTTCCTGATGTACCTCTACTTCCTCTTCCTGATGTACCTCTCCTTCCTCTTCCTGATGTACCTCTACTTCCTCTTCCTGATGTAACTCTGCTTCCTCTTCCTGATGTAACTATTATTCCTCTTCCCAATGTAACTTTTTTATGTAATTTTTGATGTAACTCTTCTTCCTTGAAACACAGCCTTGTGTCCCAAATGAGACACTACTCCCCCACATAGTGCACTACTGTTGACCAGGGCCCATGGACCACAAAAGTAGTGCAATACAGTATATAGGGAATAGGGTGCACCCTACATAGAGGCTGACTCACTGGCTGACTGGCTGGCTGACTGCACTGGCTGACTGGCTGGCTGTACTGGCTGACTGGCTGGCTGTACTGGCTGACTACACTGGCTGGTTGGCTGACTGGCTGACTGACTGGCTTACTGACTGGCTGACTGACTGGCTGGCTGTACTGGCTGACTGCACTGGCTGGTTGGCTGGCTGACTGACAGGTTGGCTGTACTGGCTGACTGACTGACTGTACTGGCTGACTGTACTGGCTGACTGGCTGGCTGACTGCTGACTGTGCTGTCTGACTGACTGGCTGGCTGACTGACTAGCTGACTGTACTGGCTGACTGGCTGACTGGTTGGTTGGCTGACTGTACTGGCTGACTGACTGGCTGACTGACTGACTGGCTGACTGGCTGACTAACTGGCTCACTGGCTGTCTGTACTGGCTGACTGTACTGGCTGACTGTACTGGCTGACTGTACTGACTGACTGTACTGGCTGACTGCACTGGCTGGTCGGCTGACTGACTGGCTGACTGTCCTGGCTGGCTGTACTGGCTGACTGTACTGGCTGGCTGCACTGGCTGACTGTACTGGCTGGATGGCTGGCTGACTGACAGGTTGGCTGTACTGGCTGGCTGACTGCTGACTGTGCTGTCTGACTGGCTGACTGACTAGCTGATTGTACTGGCTGGTTGGCTGACTAGCTGACTGTACTGGCGACTGGCAGACTGGTTGGTTGGTTGGCTGACTGTACTGGCTGACTGACTGGCTGACTGGCTGACCGACTGGCTGACTGGCTGACTAACTGGCTCACTGGCTGGCTGTACTGGCTGACTGTACTGGCTGGCTGGCTGACTGGTTGGTTGGCTGACTGTACTGGCTGACTGGTTGGTTGGTTGGCTGACTGTACTGGCTGACTGACTGACTGGCTGACTAACTGGCTCACTGGCTGGCTGTACTGGCTGACTGTACTGGCTGGCTGGCTGACTGACTGACTGGCTGACTAACTGGCTCACTGGCTGGCTGTACTGGCTGACTGTACTGACTGACTGTACTGGCTGACTGTACTGGCTGACTGACTGGCTGGCTGTCCTGGCTGGCTGTCCTGGCTGGCTGTACTGGCTGACTGTACTGGCTGGCTGGCTGACTGGTTGGTTGGTTGGCTGACTGCACTGGCTGACTGACTGACTGGGTGACTAACTGGCTCACTGGTTGGCTGACTGGCTGACTGACTGGCTTACTGACTGGCTGACTGACTGGCTGGCTGTACTGGCTGACTGCACTGGCTGGTTGGCTGGCTGACTGACAGGTTGGCTGTACTGGCTGACTGACTGACTGACTGACTGTACTGGCTGACTGTACTGGCTGACTGGCTGGCTGACTGCTGACTGTGCTGTCTGACTGACTGGCTGGATGACTGACTAGCTGACTGTACTGGCTGACTGGTTGGTTGGCTGACTGACTAGCTGACTGACTGGCTGACTGACTAACTGGCTGACTGGCTGACTAACTGGCTCACTGGCTGTCTGTACTGGCTGACTGTACTGGCTGACTGTACTGGCTGACTGTACTGACTGACTGTACTGGCTGACTGCACTGGCTGGTCGGCTGACTGACTGGCTGACTGTCCTGGCTGGCTGTACTGGCTGACTGTACTGGCTGGCTGCACTGGCTGACTGTACTGGCTGGATGGCTGGCTGACTGACAGGTTGGCTGTACTGGCTGGCTGACTGCTGACTGTGCTGTCTGACTGGCTGACTGACTAGCTGATTGTACTGGCTGGTTGGCTGACTAGCTGACTGTACTGGCTGACTGGCAGACTGGTTGGTTGGTTGGCTGACTGTACTGGCTGACTGACTGGCTGACTGGCTGACCGACTGGCTGACTGGCTGACTAACTGGCTCACTGGCTGGCTGTACTGGCTGACTGTACTGGCTGGCTGGCTGACTGGTTGGTTGGCTGACTGTACTGGCTGACTGGTTGGTTGGTTGGCTGACTGTACTGGCTGACTGACTGACTGGCTGACTAACTGGCTCACTGGCTGGCTGTACTGGCTGACTGTACTGGCTGGCTGGCTGACTGACTGACTGGCTGACTAACTGGCTCACTGGCTGGCTGTACTGGCTGACTGTACTGACTGACTGTACTGGCTGACTGTACTGGCTGACTGACTGGCTGGCTGTCCTGGCTGGCTGTCCTGGCTGGCTGTACTGGCTGACTGTACTGGCTGGCTGGCTGACTGGTTGGTTGGTTGGCTGACTGCACTGGCTGACTGACTGACTGGGTGACTAACTGGCTCACTGGCTGGCTGTACTGGCTGACTGTATTGACTGACTGTACTGGCTGACTGTACTGGCTGACTGACTGGCTGGCTGTCCTGGCTGGCTGTCCTGGCTGGCTGTACTGGCTGACTGTACTGGCTGACTGCACTGGCTGGTTGGCTGACTGGCTGACTGACTGGCTGAATGTCCTGGCTGGCTGTACTGGCTGACTGTACTGACTGACTGTACTGGCTGTAGTTGCTGACTGGCTGGCTGACTAGCTGACTATACTGGCTGACTGGCTGGATGGCTGACTGTACTGGCTGACTGGCTGACTGGCTGGATGGCTGACTGTACTGGCTGACTGGCTGACTGGCTGGATGGCTGACTGGCTGGATGGCTGACTGTACTGGCTGACTGGCTGACTGGCTGGATGGCTGACTGTACTGGCTGACTGGCTGGATGGCTGGCTGGCTGACTGGCTGGATGACTGGCTGGCTGACTGGCTGACTATACTTGCGGACTGGCTGACTGGCTGGGTGGTTGACTGGCTGGATGGCTGACTGTACTGGCTGACTGGCTGGATGGCTGGCTGGCTGACTGGCTGACTGGCTGGATGACTGGCTGGCTGGCTGGCTGGCTGACTGGCTGACTGTACTGGCTGACTGGCTGACTGTACTGGGAAAACTTCATCACCTTTTAACACTGAAAAACTAGACCACATAGAACCCTTCAGAAGGGACACGGGGCAATTTATTTATTCAAGTTTGGCCCGGAGGACTGTACTCTGAGGTATACTTGGTTCTTTAAGAAAATAAAACCAGCTGTAGAACTAATGGGGCTGACATTGGCGTCAGCCAACGCTCAGTGTCTTTAGCTGGGTTCACTGAGGTTTTCTCCCTGTGACAGGCTGCTCCTTCTCCACGGGCCAGTGTACCTTTCCTTGTAATACCATTAGTAGTGTTTAGAGCCTTTAAAAGCTAGAGCGAGAAAGAGAGAGAGAGAGAGAGAGACGTTCTCTTTTTTCAATGGCCAAGACTTTTAGAAATCATAAAAAACCAAAGGAGGACCAAGGCACTCTTCATATAATCAATCAAAATGCCTTTATTTGTATGGCCCAAGGGCAGCTGGGTAGCTAGCTATGCTCTCCCCTTGACGAAGGCCGTGCAGCTGAAACATGTCAGAGTTTTAAAACTGTGTTTCCATTGAACGTGCCATACAAATAAAGGCATTTAAAATCATTATATGAAGAGTGTCTTTGTCCTATTTTCTTTCTGATGATCAATTTACCCCTTTTACCGAAGGAGCCCCTTCTGTCTACTAAAACCTACTGTTGTTTACCTTAGTACCTTCTGTCTACCAAAACCTACTGTTGTTTACCTTCTGACTACCAAAACCTACTGTTGTTTACCTTCTGACTACCAAAACCTACTGTTGTTTACCTTCTGTCTACCAACACCTACTGTTGTTTACCTTCTGTCTACCAACACCTACTGTTGTTTACCTTCTGACTACCAAAACCTACTGTTGTTTACCTTCTGTCTACCAACACCTACTGTTGTTTACCTTCTGTCTACCAAAACCTACTGTTGTTTACCTTAGTACCTTCTGTCTACAAAAACCTACTGTTGTTTACCTTTTGTCTACCAAAACCTACTGTTGTTTACCTTCTGTCTACCAAAACCTACTGTTGTTTAGCTTAGTACCTTCTGTCTACAAAAACCTACTGTTGTTTACCTTAGTACCTTCTGTCTACCAAAACCTACTGTTGTTTACCTTCTGTCTACCAACACCTACTGTTGTTTACCTTAGTACCTTCTGTCTACCAAAACCTACTGTTGTTTACCTTAGTACCTTCTGACTACCAAAACCTACTGTTGTTTACCTTCTGACTACCAAAACCTACTGTTGTTTACCTTCTGTCTACCAGAACCTACTGTTGTTTACCTTAGTACCTTCTGTCTACCAAAACCTACTGTTGTTTACCTTAGTACCTTCTGACTACCAAAACCTACTGTTGTTTACCTTCTGTCTACCAAAACCTACTGTTGTTTACCTTCTGACTACCAAAACCTACTGTTGTTTACCTTAGTACCTTCTGTCTACCAAAACCTACTGTTGTGTACCTTAGTACCTTCTGTCTACCAAAACCTACTGTTGTTTACCTTCTGTCTACCAAAACCTACTGTTGTTTACCTTCTGACTACCAAAACCTACTGTTGTTTACCTTAGTACCTTCTGTCTACCAAAACCTACTGTTGTTTACCTTAGTACCTTCTGTCTACCAAAACCTACTGTTGTTTACCTTAGTACCTTCTGTCTACCAAAACCTACTGTTGTTTACCTTAGTACCTTCTGTCTACCAAAACCTACTGTTGTTTACCTTAGTACCTTCTGTCTACCAAAACCTACTGTTGTGTACCTTAGTACCTTCTGTCTACCAAAACCTACTGTTGTTTACCTTAGTACCTTCTGCCTACCAAAACCTACTGTTTACCTTAGTACCTTCTGTCTACCAAAACCTACTGTTGTTTACCTTCTGTCTACCAAAACCTACTGTTTACCTTAGTACCTTCTGTCTACCAAAACCTACTGTTGTTTACCTTCTGACTACCAAAACCTACTGTTGTTTACCTTAGTACCTTCTGACTACCAAAACCTACTGTTGTTTACCTTCTGTCTACCAAAACCTACTGTTGTTTACCTTAGTACCTTCTGTCTACCAAAACCTACTGTTGTTTACCTTAGTACCTTCTGTCTACCAAAACCTACTGTTGTTTAGCTTAGTACCTTCTGTCTACCAAAACCTACTGTTGTTTACCTTAGTACCTTCTGTCTACCAGAACCTGTTGTTTACCTTAGTACCTTCTGTCTACCAAAACCTACTGTTGTTTACCTTCTGACTACCAAAACCTACTGTTGTTTACCTTCTGTCTACCAACACCTACTGTTGTTTACCTTCTGTCTACCAACACCTACTGTTGTTTACCTTCTGACTACCAAAACCTACTGTTGTTTACCTTCTGACTACCAAAACCTACTGTTGTTTACCTTCTGACTACCAAAACCTACTGTTGTTTACCTTCTGTCTACCAACACCTACTGTTGTTTACCTTCTGACTACCAAAACCTACTGTTGTTTACCTTTTGTCTACCAAAACCTACTGTTGTTTACCTTCTGTCTACCAAAACCTACTGTTGTTTAGCTTAGTACCTTCTGTCTACCAAAACCTACTGTTGTTTACCTTCTGTCTACCAACACCTACTGTTGTTTACCTTAGTACCTTCTGTCTACCAAAACCTACTGTTGTTTACCTTAGTACCTTCTGACTACCAAAACCTACTGTTGTTTACCTTCTGACTACCAAAACCTACTGTTGTTTACCTTCTGTCTACCAGAACCTACTGTTGTTTACCTTAGTACCTTCTGTCTACCAAAACCTACTGTTGTTTACCTTAGTACCTTCTGTCTACCAAAACCTACTGTTGTTTACCTTAGTACCTTCTGTCTACCAAAACCTACTGTTGTTTACCTTAGTACCTTCTGTCTACCAAAACCTACTGTTGTGTACCTTAGTACCTTCTGTCTACCAAAACCTACTGTTGTTTACCTTCTGACTACCAAAACCTACTGTTGTGTACCTTAGTACCTTCTGTCTACCAAAACCTACTGTTGTTTACCTTCTGTCTACCAAAACCTACTGTTGTTTACCTTAGTACCTTCTGACTACCAAAACCTACTGTTGTTTACCTTAGTACCTTCTGTCTACCAAAACCTACTGTTGTTTACCTTAGTACCTTCTGTCTACCAAAACCTACTGTTGTTTACCTTAGTACCTTCTGTCTACCAAAACCTACTGTTGTTTACCTTAGTACCTTCTGTCTACCAAAACCTACTGTTGTTTACCTTAGTACCTTCTGTCTACCAAAATCTATTGTTTACCTTAGTACCTTCTGTCTACCAAAACCTGTTGTTTACCTTCTGTCTACCAAAACCTGCTGTTGTTTACCTTAGTACCTCTGTCTACCAAAACCTGTTGTTTACCTTCTGTCTACCAAAACCTACTGTTGTTTACCTTAGTACCTTCTGTCTACCAAAATCTATTGTTTACCTTAGTACCTTCTGTCTACCAAAACCTACTGTTGTTTACCTTAGTACCTTCTGTCTACCAAAACCTGTTGTTTACCTTCTGTCTACCAAAACCTACTGTTGTTTACCTTAGTACCTTCTGTCTACCAAAACCTACTGTTGTTTACCTTAGTACCTTCTGTCTACCAAAATCTATTGTTTACCTTAGTACCTTCTGTCTACCAAAACCTACTGTTGTTTACCTTAGTACCTTCTGTCTACCAAAACCTACTGTTGTTTACCTTAGTACCTTCTGTCTACCAAAACCTACTGTTGTTTACCTTCTGTCTACCAAAACCTACTGTTGTGTACCTTAGTACCTTCTGTCTACCAAAACCTGTTGTTTACCTTCTGTCTACCAAAACCTACTGTTGTTTACCTTAGTACCTTCTGTCTACCAGAACCTGTTGTTTACCTTAGTACCTTCTGTCTACCAGAACCTGTTGTTTTTACCTTAGTACCTTCTGTCTACCAAAACCTACTGTTGTTTACCTTAGTACCTTCTGTCTACCAGAACCTGTTGTTTACCTTAGTACCTTCTGTCTACCAGAACCTGTTGTTTACCTTAGTACCTTCTGTCTACCAAAACCTACTGTTGTTTACCTTCTGTCTACCAACACCTACTGTTGTGTACCTTAGTACCTTCTGTCTACCAAAACCTGTTGTTTACCTTCTGTCTACCAAAACCTACTGTTGTTTACCTTAGTACCTTCTGTCTACCAGAACCTACTGTTGTGTACCTTAGTACCTTCTGTCTACCAGAACCTGTTGTTTACCTTAGTACCTTCTGTCTACCAAAACCTACTGTTGTTTACCTTAGTACCTTCTGTCTACCAAAACCTACTGTTGTTTACCTTAGTACCTTCTGTCTACCAAAACCTACTGTTGTTTACCTTAGTACCTTCTGTCTACCAAAACCTGTTGTTTACCTTAGTACCTTCTGTCTACCAAAACCTACTGTTGTTTACCTTAGTACCTTCTGTCTACCAAAACCTACTGTTGTTTACCTTCTGTCTACCAAAACCTACTGTTGTGTACCTTAGTACCTTCTGTCTACCAAAACCTGTTGTTTACCTTCTGTCTACCAAAACCTACTGTTGTTTACCTTAGTACCTTCTGTCTACCAGAACCTGTTGTTTACCTTAGTACCTTCTGTCTACCAGAACCTGTTGTTTACCTTAGTACCTTCTGTCTACCAAAACCTACTGTTGTTTACCTTAGTACCTTCTGTCTACCAAAACCTACTGTTGTTTACCTTAGTACTTTCTGTCTACCAAAACCTGTTGTTTACCTTCTGTCTACCAAAACCTACTGTTGTTTACCTTAGTACCTTCTGTCTACCAGAACCTGTTGTTTACCTTAGTACCTTCTGTCTACCAGAACCTGTTGTTTACCTTAGTACCTTCTGTCTACCAAAACCTACTGTTGTTTACCTTAGTACCTTCTGTCTACCAAAACCTACTGTTGTGTACCTTAGTACCTTCTGTCTACCAAAACCTACTGTTGTTTACCTTAGTATCTTCTGCCTACCAAAACCTACTGTTTACCTTAGTACCTTCTGTCTACCAAAACCTACTGTTGTTTACCTTCTGTCTACCAAAACCTACTGTTTACCTTAGTACCTTCTGTCTACCAAAACCTACTGTTGTTTACCTTCTGACTACCAAAACCTACTGTTGTTTACCTTCTGTCTACCAAAACCTACTGTTGTTTACCTTAGTACCTTCTGACTACCAAAACCTACTGTTGTTTACCTTCTGACTACCAAAACCTACTGTTGTTTACCTTCTGTCTACCAAAACCTACTGTTGTTTACCTTAGTACCTTCTGTCTACCAAAACCTACTGTTGTTTACCTTAGTACCTTCTGTCTACCAGAACCTGTTGTTTACCTTAGTACCTTCTGTCTACCAAAACCTGTTGTTTACCTTAGTACCTTCTGTCTACCAAAACCTACTGTTGTTTACCTTAGTACCTTCTGTCTACCAAAACCTACTGTTTACCTTAGTACCTTCTGTCTACCAGAACCTGTTGTTTACCTTAGTACCTTCTGTCTACCAAAACCTACTGTTGTTTACCTTAGTACCTTCTGTCTACCAAAACCTACTGTTGTGTACCTTAGTACCTTCTGTCTACCAAAACCTACTGTTGTGTACCTTAGATCTTCCCATCCATCTTTTGTCGACTTTTAGAAATCAGTTGAGTTTCTTTTTAGTTTTGGTTCTTTGTTTTGCTAACAGACATCTAGCGGTAGGTAGTATCAAATGGATATTTTCCAGAAGAATGTGTTTTTCTCTCGTTTTGCTCTGAACTTTGGCCCAGTTCATGCTGTATACCTACGTTTGTAAATGAAACTACTTATAGTACTGAGCCATCCATTACGATGATTCAATTATTCTCTATAAATATGTATCTCCTTAATTCCAAGCAAGTTGTGTATAGAGTATACATGCTTGTTATGTTACTACAGCCAGACGTCATCCATAGACAACCTAAATACTGTACATCTGTGGATTATCTCTATTAAATATATATATATTTTTTAATCCTCAATTCAACATTAACATGGCTGTAACCTGCTCTCGTTGTCCTCTCTCTGTTGTGTACCTACAGCAGGAATTAACCCTGTAAATGTCTCTCTGTCCTCTCCTCTCTAGGATGAGTTCTACCAGCAGCTACAGCCTATCAGACAGCCATGACACATTCCCATTGACACAGAGAGTGACATCCTGGAACCCCTTGAGCAGGACCATTGTGAGTGACTGTGGCTGGCCTTCGTCCTGCCTTTACCTTATACAGATGATTTCAGGAAAATATTCAGACCCCTTGACTTTTACCACATTTTGTTTTAAGTTACTGTCGCGGGTGTCGTAGAGATTGGACCAAAACGCAGCGGGAACGTGTAAACTCATCTTCTTATTTTATTAAAGAAGGAAAAACAAAAGAAACACGTATACAAAAACAACAAACGACACTAAACAGTCCCGTCAGGTACACAGACACAAAACAGGAAACAACTACCCACAAATCCCATAGAAAAAAACACCCCTCACCCCACCCCTCTTCAATTAGAAGCAACGAGGAGCAGCTGCTTCCAATTGAAGGTCAACCCAATCAACACCACATAGAAATAGACATACTAGAACTAACATAGAAATAGACTAACAAGAACATAGCCCAACAAACCCCGAAACACTCTAACAAACACCCCCTGCCACGCCCTGACCAAACTACAATAACAAACAACCTATTTTACTGGTCAGGACGTGACAGTTACAGCCTTATTTTAAAATGGATGAAATACATTTAAAAATCTCATCAATCTACACATGATACTCCATTATGACAAAACTACAACAGGTTTTTAGATTTTTTTTGCAAATGTATAAAATATTTAAAACAGAAGTACCTTATTATTAATCAGACTCATTACTATGAGACTCGAAATTGAGCTCAGGTGCATACTGTTTCCATTGATCATCCTTGAGATGTTTCTACAACTTGATTGGAGTCCACCTGTGGTAAATTAAATTGATTGGACATGATTTGGAAATGCACACACCTGTCTATATAAGGTCCCACAGTTGACAGTGCATGTCAGAGCAAAAACCAAGCCATGAGGTCGAAGGAATTGTCCATAGAGCTCAGAGACAGGATTGTGTCGAGGCACACATCTGGGGAAAGGTACCAAAACATGTCTGCAGCATTGAAGGTCCCCAAGAACACATTGGCCTCCATCATTCTTAAATGGAAGAAGTTTGGAAACACTAAGACATTTCCTGGAGCTGGCCGTCCAGCCAAACTGAGCAATCGGGGGAGAAGGGTCTTGTTCTGGGAGGTGACCAAGAACCCTGTGGTCACTCTGTCTACCAAAACCTACTATTGTAGAGTTCCTCTGTGGAGATGGGAGAACCTTCCAGAAGGACAACCATCTCTTCAGCACTCTACCAATCAGGCCTTTATGGTAGAGTGCTCCCCCGGGTGGCGCAGAGGTCTAAGGCACTGCATCTCAGTGCTAAAGGCGTCACTGCAAACCCTGGTTCGATTCCAGGCTGTATCACAATCGGCCGTGATTGGGTGTCCCATAAGGCGGCGCACAATTGGCCCAGCGTCATCCGGGTTTGGCAAGTGTAGGCCGTCATTGTAAATCAGAATTTGTTCTTAACTGACTTGCCTAGTTACATAAAGTTTAAATCAAATGGAAAATAAACAGCTGCCAGACAGAAGACTCTCCTCAGTAAAAGGCACATGAGCCAAAAGAGATGATCTGAATAGAAGAATGGGAGAAACTGTCACGCCTGTCGTAGAGAGGGGCAGACCGAAGTGCTGCGTGAGTGTAGTTCCACATTTTATTTACTCTGTGAAACTCATGCAATACATCAAAATAACTGAATAGACAAAAACAACAAACCGTGACGCAGAGGAGAACAAACACTACTCAAAAAGAATCACCCACAAAACCCAGGAAGAAAAACCCCTACTTAAATATGATCTCCAATTAGAGACAACGAGGACCAGCTGCCTCCAATTGGAGATCATCCCAAACAAGCCAGCATAGAAATACAAAAACTAGAACCTAAGAACATAGAAATAGAAAACATAGAAAAGCCCAAAACACCCCCTGTCACGCCCTGACCTACTCTACCATAGAAAATAACATCTTACTATGGTCAGGACGTGACAGAAACTCCCCAAATACAGGTGTGCCAAGCTTGTAGCGTCATACCCAAGAAGACTAGAGGCTGTAACCGCTGCCAAAGGTGCTTCAACAAAGTACTGAGTAAAGAGTCTGAATACTTATGTAAATGTGATGTTTTAGTTTTTAATTCTTTATAAATTTGCCAAAAAAATGTAAAAACATATTTTTTTCACTTTGTCATCATGAGGTATTATGTATTCCTGATGAGGGGGGGAGTAATTCATTCTAGAATAAGGCTGTAACCTAACACAATGTGAAAAAAGTCAAGGGGGCTGAAAACTTTTCGAATGCACTGTACTTCTCCCTCTCTTTCTCTGTGCTTTCTCTCTTTTTGTCTATTTCTCTACCTTCCTCTCTTCCTCTTTATCCTATTGGCTGGTTCTTTCTTGTTGTCTTCTCTGTCCCGTACTGACTTACAGGTGAAATCAACTTTCCTCAGCATTCTAGTGTAAAACTTCCTCCAACCTATTCTCATGAAGTGTGTGGTATTCTAGTGGTCCACAGTATAACTGACTACATTGTTAATACCATTGGGTGTACCACATCATTTCTTTAGTTCAATTTATTAATGTCAATACTCCAATTCTGAGTGATTTATTATACAAAGTATGACTTTCCATGGGCCTAAAAATGAGATTTAGGTAGCCTGTTAAATTCAGTACAAACACATAAGAGTTTAGGCTATACAACAGGGTAATTTAGGAGTGGATAAGGCTGTTGACATTGTCTAAAATTACATTTCTAGGTGTCATCAGAGAGATTTATTCACGTTATTAAGAGCTAATCGATGGACGTGAATTACTCCATGGAATCTCATAAATAGTTATAGGAGTTTGGCTTGAGTACCTCTCTCTCGCTCTCTCTCTCTCTCCTCTCTCTCTCTCTCTCTCTCTCTCTCCTCTCTCTCTCTCTCTCTTACTCTCTCTCTCTCTCTCTCTCTCTCTCTCTCTCTCTTACTCTCTCTCTCTCTTTCTCTCTCTCTCTTTCTCTCTCTCTCTCGCTCTCTCTTACTCTCTCTCTCTCTCTCTCTCTCTCTCTCTCTCCTCTCTCTCTCTCTCTTTCTCTCTCTCTCTCGCTCTCTCTTACTCTCTCTCTCTCTCTCTCTCTCTTTCTCTCTCTCTCTCTCTCTCCTCTCTCTCTCTCTCTCTCTCTCTCTCTCCTCTCTCTCTCTCTCTCTCTCGAACATGACATGACATGACATTATTGGATCAGGGGTGCGTCCCAAATAGCACCCTGTTCCCTATCCAGTGCACTACTCATGACCAGGGCCCTATGGGACGCAGCCTCTGTTCTAGTGTACGCCTCACAGGTAGTGCACTATGTGGGGAATAGGGTGCCATTTGGGTCGTACAATCCATCTTTAATCATTAGATCATACCTCCCTTGATATTCAGCTCTATAAACCAGATTAATGTAGTAATATGTCATCCTATAATGATATGTAATAATATACTAATGTAATTATATATTCATATCTAATAATATAATGATATGCACTAATGTAATGATATGTAATACTATTCAAATGTAATAATATATTCATATCTAATAATATACTAATTTGTTATAATATAATGATATGTAATAATATACTAACATGTAATACTATTACTAATATGTTATAATGATATGTAATAATATACTAACATGTAATAATATTACTAATATGTTATAATATAATGATATGTAATAATATACTAATATGTAATAATATAATGATATGTAATAATATACTAATATGTTATAATATACTATTATGTAATACTATACTAATATGTAATACTATAATGATATGTAATAATATACTAATGTGTAATAATATACTATTATGTAATAATATACTAATATGTAATACTTTAATGATAATAAATAATATACTAATATGTAATACTTTAATGATATGTAATACTATAATGATATGTAATGCTTTAATGATAAGTAATAATATACTAATATGTAATAATATACTAATATGTAATACTTTAATGATATGTCATAATATACTAATATTTAATACTTTAATGATATGTAATAATATACTAATATGTAAATATATACTAATATGTAATACTAGAATGATATGTAATAATATATGAATATCTAAAAAATATATTTGTATCTAATAATATACTAATATGTAATAATATGCTAATATGTAATAATATACCAATATGTAATAATATATGAATATCAAAAAATATATTTAAATATAATAATATAGTAATATGTAATAATATATTAATATGTGATAATATAATACTATATTAATATGTAATATATTTAAATGTAATAATTTCAATATGTAATCATATAGCAATATGTAATAATGTATTAACATGATAACATAGTACTATGTAATGCTATAGTAATATGTAATAATATAGTGATATTTAATACTATATGAATATGTAATATATAGTAATATATTATGTAATAAGGTAATAATATATTAATATCTAATAACATGGTAATATGTAATAGCATATTATTATGTGATAATATAGTAATATATTCAGAATATTATAATATTATAATCATATGTAATCATATATTAATATATAATAATATATTAATATGTAATAATATAGTACTGTACCAATGTATGACTATGTAATAATATATTAATATGTACTAATATAGTAATATATTATGTAATAAGATAATACTATATGCATATCTAATAATATAGTTTTGTAATAATACATTATGATGTCATAATATAGTCACATATTAATAATATAATAATATAATATTAATATGTAATCATATATCAATATGTAGTCGTATATTAATATCTAATATTGTAATATGCAATGTATTAATATGTAATACTATAGTAATATACCAATATATTAATATGTAATAATTTAGTCATATGTAAAATATAATACTGTGTATTACTATAGACTGATACTGCCAAGATAACTCCTCAGGTTCTTCCAACCCGTCCACTGAGGTCCCGTCCCTCTATCAAACCGTCAAACTCAAGCTCTCTTAACTTTTCTGTTGAGAGTTGCGTATCGCCCCATCCTCAGAGATGGTGTTCAGATCATGATATTGGACAAACGCGTCACACATGTGCTTGAGGGTGGCCTTGTGGTTATTAAGACCCATATAGGATTTCCCTGTTGGCGTGGGTATGAACCCTGGCACCTAACGGCCCTACGCTCTCCATCCCTCTACCGCCCCTTCATTAAATAGCTAACTTCTTCAATGTGGGTCTGTTGTGTTGCCTAAGTGCGCTAGTAAAGCTCATCATCATACCAAACTATTTTCTACTTGGAGTCAATTCATCTTAATTTATGTATCAAGCCAGATGGAACTAAATCTGTCAATAGTACCCTACAAAACACCAGTCTCAACGTCAACAGTGAAGAGGCGACTCCGGGATGCTGGCCTTCTAGGCAGAGTTCCTCTGTCCAGTGTCTGTGTTCTTTTGCCCATCTTGATCTTTTCTTTCTTTTTGGCCAGTCTGATATATGGATTTTTCTTTGCAACTCTGCCTAGAAGGCCAGCATCCCAGAGTCGCCTCTTCACTGTTGACGTTGCGACTGGTGTTCTTCAAAGGTAAGGCATGAATTAAATCGTTATTTCTGATTTCTGAAAACTGATTTTCATGTGTTGGTATGCTGGGCGCTGTTCTCAGATTATCGCATGGTTTGCTTTCGCCGTAAAGCCTTTCTGAAATCTGACACGGTGGCTAGATTAACAAGAAGTTGAGCTTTAATTTGGTGTATTGCACATGTGAATGTATGAAAGTTAAATATTTGTAATAATTTTTGGGGAATTTGGCGCCTTGCCATTTCACCGGATGTTGTCAAATCGATCCCGTTAACCGGATTTGAGCCATAAGAAGTTTTAACTAGGCATGTCATTTAAGAACAAATTCTTATATACAATGACGGTCTACACCGGCCAAACCCAGACGATGCTGGGTCAATTGTGATGCCGCCCTATGAGACTCAGAATCACAGCCGGTTGTGATACAGCCTGGAATCTAACCAGGGTGTCTGTAGTGACGCCTCTAGCACTGAGATGCAGTGCCTTAGACGGCTGCGCCACTCGGGAGCCCAAACTACTTAATTTATGAAACTCTACTGCATGAATTAAGAGTTTAGTGTACTGTGTGTATACGCTTGCCAATAGAGTTATCTTGTTGGAGGTTATGTTAGGTCTTAGTTAGAATACCCCTGAATTCACTACACAATGTTGTCACAGTGGAGACGGGATGAGTCTAATTGACCATCTCTCACCTTTTCCATGGGTTTCGTAATGGATAAATATATACAGTTACGTTGTAGACTAATGTGTTATTGTCTGTTCTGATCCATTCACAGGTGGGGTACGGGATGCCAATAAAAGACCAGTGTTCTCAGGTAAACATTTTAAATGCATGTTTCAAGTGTACCTGTCTGTCCCAATCAACCATCTTCACAATAATAACATTACCCAATCAACCTTCTTCAGAACAATAAGGGTACCCAATCAACCTTCTTCAGAACAATAAGGGTACCCAATCAACCTTCTTCAGAACAATAAGGGTACCCAATCAACCTTCTTCAGAACAATAAGGGTACCCGATCAACCAGTCATAATCAACCAGCATCTGTCATAAAACACCTTTTGAAAATTGTAACATATTTACTTTTTATTCTTTAAGCAGAACATATTTCCACTCAGAATTATACCAACGTGGTCTACCGGACCACCAACTGCCTTATACATTACCAGGTAGTAGTCCTGGATTATGATATATTGTGTGGATTATATTGTATGGATTATATTGTATGGATTATATTATGATAACATGATTATGTGGATCAAAAAACCCAGCTGGTATATATTAATAAAAAAAAAACAATAACATATTTCTACTTAACTCTTTAAAGTGTAACATAATTTACACTCAAAAGCATAACAATCTACGAAGTCTTGCGTTACTACCAGATAACAGCAGTTCTGGATTAAATATATTATTATATGGGTCAACAAGCCATCCAATAGCACCATAACATCAGCCATTATTTTTACCTTTATTTAACTTGACAAGTGAGTTAGGAACAAATTGTTATTTTCAATGATAGCCTAGTAACAGTGGGTTAACTGCCTTGTTCAGGTGGCAGAACAACAGATTTGAACCTTGTCAGCTCAGGGATTCGATCTCGCAACCTTTCGGTTACTAGTCCAACGGTCGAACCACTAGGCTACGCTGCCGCCCCTACAGTATGCTTCTCATTAGTAGTGTATATACCAATCACTTTGGGTTGAGACCTCTTTACCCCATTAGACATACAAAAGACATCTTTATTTGACATGTCTGTCCGCCACTGACCTCACTCAGATTCCCCGGCAACCACCGCAGTGTACATTGCCCCCGGAAACCACCAATGGGTGACTCAGAAGCCTCCACTTTCCTTTATTGACCCACCAATTAGCCGCTAGTGGGCTTGGTATTGCCGTTGCCGGACGTCAGCCATTTTGGAGAGGGGGAGAAAGAGGGGGGCGGGGAGGAGAGTGGAAGAGGGAGGAGGGAAGAAATGGGGAAAAGGGAGCCAGAGCGTGAGGGGGGAGAAAGAGGGAGAGAGAGAGAGAATGTCAAAGAAAGAGGGAAGGAAGGAGAAAGACTGGGGGAAACTGAGATGCAGGCCCCTTCCACACACAAAAGCCAAAGCTTTTGACTCTGTTAATCACCACATCCTCATCGGCAGACTCAGTAGCCTTGGTTTCTCAAACGATTGCGTCGCCTGGTTCACCAACTACTTCTCTGACAGAGTTCAGTGTGTCAAATCGGAGGGCCTACTGTCTGGACCTCTGGCAGTCTCTATGGGGGTACCACAGGGTTCAATTCTTGGGCCAACTCTTTTCTCTGTATACATAAATGATGTCGCTCTTGCTGCTGGTGAATCTCTGATCCACCTCTACGCAGACGACACCATTCTGTACACTTCTGGCCCTTCTTTGGACACTGTGTTAACAACCCTCCAGACGAGCTTCAATGCCATTCAACTCTCCTTCCGTGGTCTCCAACTGCTCCTAAACACAAGTAAAACTAAATGCATGCTCTTCAACCGATTGCTGCCTGCACCTGCCCGCCTGTCCAGCATCACTTCTCTGGACGGTTCTAACTTAGAATTTGTGGACAACTACAAATACCTAGGTGTCTGGTTAGACTGTAAACTCTCCTTCCAGACTCACATCAATCATCTCCAATCCAAAGTGAAATCTCGAATTGGCTTCCTATTTCGCAACAAAGCATCCTTCACTCATGCTGCCAAACATACCCTCGTAAAACTGACCATCCTACCAATCCTCGACTTCGGCGATGTCATTTACAAAATAGCTTCCAATACCCTACTCAACAAGCTGGATGCAGTCTATCACAGTGCCATCCGTTTTGTCACCAAAGCCCCATATACTACCCACCACTGCGACCTGTACGCTCTCGTTGGCTGGCCTTCGCTTCATAATCGTCGCCAAACACATTGGCTCCAGGTCATCTACAAGACCCTGCTAGGTGAAGTCCCCCCTTATCTCCGCTCACTGGTCACCATAGCAGCACCCACCTGTAGCACGCGCTCCATGCAGGTATATCTCTCTGGTCACCCCTAAAGCCAACTCCTCCTTTGGTCGTCTCTCCTTCCAGTTCTCTGCTGCCAATGACTGGAACGAACTACAAAAATCTCTGAAACTGGAAACACTTATCTCCCTCACTAGCTTTAAGCACCAGCTGTCAGAGCAACTCACAGATCACTGCACCTGTACATAGCCCATCTATAATTTAGCCCAAACTACTACCTCTTCCCCTACTGTATTTATTTATTTTATTTATTTTGCTCCTTTGCACCATATTATTTATATTTTATCTCTGAACTTTCTTCAAACTACAAATCTACCATTCCAGTGTTTTTCTTGCTATACTTTATTTACTTTGCCACCATGGCATTTTTTTGCCTTTACCTCCCTTATCTCACATCATTTGCTCACATTCTATATAGTCTTTTTTTTTCTACTGCATCATTGATTGTATGTTGTTTTACTCCATGTGTAACTCTGTGTTTTTGTATGTTGTCGAACTGCTTTGCTTTATCTTGGCCAGGTCGCAATTGTAAATGAGAACTTGTTCTCAACTTGCCTACCTGGTTAAATAAAGGTGAAATAAATAAAAATAAATAAAAACATCGTGTCAAGGCTTTACAGAGTTTACAGAGGTTTAACACTGTGAATCCTATCGAACATCTGTGGAAAGACTTGAAGATTGCTGTTCACCGCCGCTCCCCATCTAATTTAACAGATCTTGAGAAAATCTGCAAGGAAGAATGGGGTTTAACACTGCAGACAGCGTCAAGGCTTTACAGGGTTTAACACGCTGCAGACAGCGTCAAGGCTTTACAGGGTTTAACACTCTGCAGACAGCGTCAAGGCTTTACAGGGTTTAACACTGCAGACAGCGTCAAGGCTTTACAGGGTTTAACACGCTGCAGACAGCGTCAAGGCTTTACAGGGTTTAACACTCTGCAGACAGCATCAAGGCTTTACAGGGTTTAACACTGCAGACAGCGTCAAGGCTTTACAGGGTTTAACACTCTGCAGACAGCGTCAAGTCTTTACAGGGTTTAACACTCTGCAGACAGCGTCAAGGCTTTACAGGGTTTAACACTCTGCAGACAGCGTCAAGGCTTTACAGGGTTTAACACTGCAGACAGTGTCAAGGCTTTACAGGGTTTAACACTCTGCAGACAGTGTCAAGCCTTTACAGGGTTTAACACTGCAGACAGCGTCAAGTCTTTACAGGGTTTACAGGGTTTAACACTCTGCAGACAGCGTCAAGGCTTTACAGGGTTTAACACTCTGCAGACAGCGTCAAGGCTTTACAGGGTTTAACACTCTGCAGACAGCGTCAAGGCTTTACAGGGTTTACAGGGTTTAACACTGCAGACAGCGTCAAGGCTTTAGAGGGTTTACACTCTGCAGACAGCGTCAAGGCTTTACAGGGTTTACAGGGTTTAACACTCTGCAGACAGCGTCAAGGCTTTACAGGGTTTAACACTCTGCAGATGGGCTCTTCAGATGGGCATAGCTGATAGACGTGCCCAAGATGACACAATGCTCTAAACACAGCCAAATTCAGATGGGCATAGCTGATAGACGTGCCCAAGATGACACAATGCTCTAAACACAGCCAAATTCAGATGGGCATAGCTGATAGACGTGCCCAAGATGACACAATGCTCTAAACACAGCCAAAGGGACTTCTACGAAGTATTGACTCAGTGGTGTGAATACATAAGTAAATTAGATATTTATGTATTTAATAATCAATACATTTGCATAATAAAATCTAACAACAGGTTTTCACTTTGTCATTATGTGTGTAGATGGGTGACAAAAAATATTTATTTAATCCATTTTAAATTCAGGCTGTAACACAACAAAATGTGGAATAAGTCAAAGGGTGTGAATACTTTTCTGAAGGCACTGTATAGTGCACTACTTTTGACCAGCGCCCAATAGGGAATAGGGTGCCAATTGGGACGGGGCCAGAGAGTGTCTGATTGGTTAGAGGAGGTTGTCTGCAGTTCTGCCTTATTATGGCGCTAGCTTGTCAACACGTTCTGCAGTTCCCAGAGAGAGAGAGAGAGAGAGAGAGAGAGAGAGAGAGAGAGAGAGAGAGATATGCCATGAACTAACACTGCAATGGTAACCATGACAAACCACCAACAATCCAATGCTGTAACCATGACACTCGACCCAAACCCCAAAGCTGGGTGCTGATGTCACGGTTCCCCTATCACTCATCTCCCAGAATTTATAGCTTCAAATACCGCCCTCTGGTTGCCCCTCTCTCTCGGTCCAAACTCAACCAATTAACCAGGCTTCATTCTCATTTTTCTCCTGATATTTATGTTTGACATGTTCAAATATTAAAGGCTGTTTTATTGTAATAGCTCAGGCTTTTATTCCTTGTTAGCGGTTGTTGAATTGCTTGCGTCTGAATCTTGGTTTCTAAGGAGACTGATTTAGTGTTTTCATCTTTGTGTGTTTTGTTTTACAGGCCTGTAAGGATGAAAACCAGAGAAAGAGACATTGATCCAATCAAATAATTATGCAAAACCACTGGGGCATTTTCAATATTGTGTACAGAGACCATTATTTTATATATATATATATATATATATATATATATATATATATATATATATATATATATATATATATATATATATATATATATATATATATATATATATAAAAAGATTGTATACTTTTTCCATAGAAGTTGATATTTCTTAGACTATGTAGCCCTTATAAAGATGTTTGAACTATTGTGGGAAAATATGATGACTTTAGAGTATGAAGTAAAACTAAATATTAACTTTTAACTATTTGGGTTAGGTTTTTTAGCTTGCTTACCTCGTTTAGCGATCTGAAAGAAATTAAAAAAAAGCGTTTTGTGGTTGTCAAACATTTTTCTTGAAGCTAGATTCATTTTTTGTGACGGTAGCATATGTACTGTATATGATGCAATCTCTGTTATTAAAGTTAAGTGTGTTTTCAAGGGGAAAAGCTTTCAAAGGAATATAATAACGGAACCAAAAAAAAATCCACTTTGATTGGAAGATTATTTTCCACATGGTTTTAGAGTATTGTAGTTTTCAAGGGACGCTGTTACATTTACATTCATGTTGTCTGTGAGGAGGATATTTGTCATGCTTACACACCTGTCTGTTAATCAGTTGCAGGTTGTTTTCTAAATCACCACCAATAAATTGACCACTTATTTAATCCTGGTATACACTGATATGTTTATCCACACGGTTCCTTTCTCAGCTATATGTTCATTTTCTACCCGTACACTATGTTACATTTCTAGCTATACTGAACAAAAATATAGAGAGTTGATCCAATGTTTCATGAGCTGAAGAAAAAAAAGATCACAGAAATGTTCCATACGCACAAAAATAATATTTCTCTCAAATTTTGTACACAACTTTGTTTACATCCCTGTTATGGAACATTTATCATTTGCCAAGATAATCGATCCACTTGACAGGTGTGGCATATCAAGAAGCTGATTAAACAGCAAGATCCTTACACAGCTGCACCTTGTGCTGGGGACAATAAAAGGCCACTGTAAAATGTGCAGTTTTTTCACACAACACAATACCACGAATGTCTCAAGTTTTGAGGGAGCGTGCAATTGGCATGCTGAATGCAGGAATGTCCACCAGAGTTGATGCCAGATAATTGAATGTTAATTTCTCTACCATAAGCCTCATCCAACGTCGTTTTAGAGAATTTGGCAGTATGTCCAACCGGTCTCACAACCGCAGACCAGGTGTAACCACGCCAGCCCAGGACCTCCACATCCGGCTTCTTCACCAGCAGGATCGTCTGAGACCAATCACCTGGACAGCTGATGAAACAGGAAGATTTCTTTCTGGAATAAAGCCCTTTTGTGGGGAAAAACTAATTCTGATTGGCTGGGCTTGTTTCCCCAGTGGGTGGGCTTGGATTC
The DNA here is from genome assembly GCF_965601325.2 of Salmo salar. Lineage (NCBI taxonomy): Eukaryota > Metazoa > Chordata > Actinopteri > Salmoniformes > Salmonidae > Salmo > Salmo salar. The sequence goes on from NC_138309.1 coordinate 85,199,804, forward strand.
CAAGTGGGTGGGCCTATGCCCTCACATGCCCACCATTGGTTGCGCCCCTGCCCAGTCATGTAAAAGTCATAGATCAGGGCCTAATGATGTAAAAAAAAAAATCCTTATATGAAACGTAACTCAGTAAAATCGTTGAAATTGTTGCTTGTTGTGTTTATATTTTTGTTTCAGTATATATGACTTTTGTAACACTGTTGACTGACATGAAAATACTTACAAGCCTGATGTAAAATCTTTAAATGTATATCAAAAGACTGTATTTTTTTTTATGCACTGACTGAACCATTGAATAAAAACCTTGAAGTGATTGATTCTATGTTTTTACATAATTAAACACTATCGTAACACTTCAATTATTTATTCAGACAGACCTGGGTTCAAAAACTATTGTAAATCATTTCAAAAATATTTTAACTGTGCTTGATTGAACTTCTCTGTTGCATTGGAATCAATAGAACAGCGCAAACTTCACCAGACTGGCACTTCATTTGCTAAAGCAAATACTGAAATTATTCGAAAGATTTAAAATAGTACTTGAACCCAGGTCTGCAACCAGATGGTCTGTGTGTGTGTGTGTGTGTGCGTGTGTGTGTGTGTGTGTGTGTGTGTGTGGTGTGTGTGTGTGTGTGTGTGTGTGTGTGTGTGTGTGTGTGTGTTAGACATGTCTCAGCACTAGCTGCGGTTATGAGCAGAACCGTTCTCACTGACCAGTTGCATTTCTAACAATTTCGTGTTTGTCTGGGCGTGTGGAAGTGAAACTGTGGCTGTCTGAGAGTGGAGACGTCAGATTCAGGTTTGCATGCGCAAAGGCTCACACACACACACCCAGACACACCCACACACACACCCACACACACACCCAGACACACCCACACACACACCCAGACACACCCAGACACACACACACCCACACACACACCCAGACACACCCAGACACATGCCAGGACCCATACACACACCCAGACCCAGACACACACCCAGACACACCCAGACAAACACCCAGACCCAGACACACCCCCAGACCCACACACACACCCACACCCAGACACACCACAGACAGTATGCTGGTTTGAGTGTGAGAAGGCAAACCCTGCTCCAGCCTATCTGAACACCTTGTTCAAACGTGGCTCGACGTGTCTCAACAAACTGCTCAATGCTGCTCCACGTTGCTCCATGCTGCTCCATGTTGCTCCATGCTGCTCCATGCTGCTCCATGTTGCTCCATGCTGCTCCATGTTGCTCCATGCTGCTCCATGCTGCTCCATGCTACATGCTGCTCCATGCTACTCAATGCTGCTCCTTGTTGCACCATGTTGCTCCTTGTTGCTCCATGCTGCTCCATGCTGCTCCATGCTGCTCCATGTTGCTCCATGCTGCTCCATGTTGCTCCAAGCTGCTCCATGCTGCTCCATGTTGCTCCATGCTGCTCCATGTTGCTCCATGTTGCTCCATGCTGCTCCATGTTGCTCTATGCTGCTCCATGCTGCTCCATGCTGCTCCACACCAAACCCTCACAACACTTGTTTGAACTCCCTCAGTCTCCCTCCCCACTCCTTCCCTTCCCCTCCCTCCCTCCCTCCCCTCCCTCCCTCCCTCCCTCCCTCCCTCCCTCCCTCCCTCCCTCCCTCCCTCCCTCCCTCCCTCCCTCCCTCCCTCCCTCCCTCCCTCCCTCAGTCTCCCTCCCCAACCTTTCCTCCCTCCCTGTCCCTACCTTAGTCTCTTCTTCCCTCCCTCCCTCCCTCCTCCCCTCCCCTAATCTCTCCTTCTCTCCGTCCCCCCTCCTTCCCTCCTCATCGTCCCCCTCCCGGCCTCTGTCCCTCCCTCTGTCCACCCGTCCATCCCTCCGTCCCTCCCTCCATCCCTCCCTCCGCCTCTCCCTCCATCCATCCCTCCATCCCTCCCTCCGTCCCTCCCTCCGTCCCTTCCTCTGTCCCTCCGTCCCTCCCTCCCTCCCTCCGTCCATCCCTCCATCCCTCCGTCCATCCCTCCGTCCCTCCCTCCCTCCGTCCCTCCATCCCTCCGTCCATCCCTCCGTCCCTCCCTCCGTCCCTCCCTCTGTACCCCCGTCCAATCCCTCCGTCCCTCCCTCTGTCCCCCGTCCATCCCTCCGTCCCTCCCTCCGTCCGTCCCTCCCTCTGTCCCCCATCCATCCCTCCGTCCCTCCCTCCGTCCCTCCCTCTGTCCTCCCGTCCCTCCCTCCGTCCCTCCCTCCGTCCGTCTGTCCCTCCCTCTGTCCGTCCCTCCCTCCGTCCCTCCCTCCGCCCCTTCCTATGTCCCTCCCTCCGTCCCTCCCTCTGTCCCTCCCTCCGTCCCCCCGTCCCTCGGTCCCTCCCCCGTCCCTCCCTCCCTCTATCCCTCCCTCTGTCCCTCCCTCTATCCCTCCCCCTGTCCCTCCCTCTGTCCCTCCCCCCGTCCCTCCCTCTATCCCTCCCTCCGTCCCTCCCCCCGTCCCTCCCTCTCAGGATGTGGTCCACCGGCTGTGACCCTATTCCCTATATAGTACACTTTGACCAGGACCCTCTAGGGTGATATTTGGGACACATGTTGAGGGTTGGTTCTGTACAGGGATATGTCAACACCACCATCAGCAGCCTCCCCCTGTGTTAAAACACGCACACACACACACACACACACGCACGCACGCACGCACGCACGCACGCACGCGCACACACACACACACACACACACACACACACACACACACACACACACACACCATAAAGCATGGTATGCAGACTAAAACGTCCTGGGTATTTCCTCAGAATGTTTATTCAGCGGGAAGGGTGGTAGATGTGGATTTTCAAAAGGATCCTTGCCACGAAGGATGTGTAAGAGTCTGTTGATTTGGCTGAATCAAGATATAAGGGTGTGTTGATTTGGCCGAATCAAGATATAAGGGTGTGTTGATTTGGCTGAATCAAGATATAAGGGTGTGCTGATTTGGCCGAATCAAGATATAAGGGTGTGTTGATTTGGCCGAATCAAGATATAAGGGTGTGTTGATTTGGCTAAATCAAGATATAAGTGTGTGTTGATTTGGCTAAATCAAGATATAAGGGTGTGTTGATTTGGCCGAATCAAGATATAAGGGTGTGTTGATTTGGCCGAATCAAGATATAAGGGTGTGTTGATTTGGCTAAATCAAGATATAAGGGTGTGTTGATTTGGCTAAATCAAGATATAAGGGTGTGTTGATTTGGCCGAATCAAGATATAAGGGTGTGTTGATTTGGCCAAATCAAGATATAAGGGTGTGTTGATTTGGCCGAATCAAGATATAAGGGTGTGTTGATTTGGCCGAATCAAGATATAATTGTGTGTTGATTTGGCCGAATCAAGATATAAGTGTGTGTTGATTTGGCCGAATCAAGATATAAGGGTGTGTTGATTTGATGTAATTAAACAACATTTTACATAAATGTGGCCTCAGGTGTGAAATGAGATCAACATCTTTTATATTCCTTTGGTTAAAAACCGATAAATACATCCTAAACGGCGCCATAGTCCCTATATAGTGCACTACTTTGACTTGAACCCTATGGGTAGTGCACTATATAGGGGGATAGGGATTAGGGTGCTCTTTGGGACGTACAAAATCTCTTTGTTTGATTGCCATCCGTAATGTTTTAGTTCGCAGCCACACTATTATTTAGCCAAGTTACGCACAGTTCCTTTTTAGTATCAATATTTTCTCATACTACATACGTTTCCCTTTTCTCGGTTGTGCTCCATGAGAAACTACAAATTAAAAACGTCTGTGTGGCAGCTAGCGATTTTAACAGATATCCTTCAATGCGCTCGTTGACTCCATACATATTTGTCTGTGTCATAAACAATAAATATGACTGACATGCGTCACAAATGGCAGCCTATACCCTACATAGTGCACTACTTTAGACCAGAGTCCTATGGTCAAAGTCACACGGTGATGCCCTCATCCTATCCATATTGCTTTGGTAAAAATCATTGCTTTGTTGTCACACTGTATGGATGAGATGAGCAGGTCCCAGGCCTTGTTACAAAGGCAACTCCCCAAATCTGCCTCCCATTTATAGTGGAGGCAGAATGATCCTGGCTCACAGCATTAATACATTTATAGTGGAGGCAGAATGATCCTGGCTCACAGCATGAATACATTTATAGTGGAAGCAGAATGATCCTGGCTCACAGCATTAATACATTTATAGTGGAGGCAGAATGATCCTGGCTCACAGCATTAATACATATATAGTGGAAGCAGAATGATCCTGGCTCACAGAATTAATACATTTATAGTGGAAGCAGAATGATCCTGGCTCACAGCCTTAAATACATATATAGTGGAGGCAGAATGATCCTGGCTCACAGCATTAATACATATATAGTGGAAGCAGAATGATCCTGGCTCACAGAATTAATACATATATAGTGGAAGCAGAATGATCCTGGCTCACAGCCTTAAATACATATATAGTGGCGGCAGAATGATCCTGGCTCACAGCATTAATACATATATAGTGGAGGAAGAATGATCCTGGCTCACAACATTAAATACATTTATAGTGGAGTCAGAATGATCCTGGCTCACAGCATTAATACATTTATAGTGGAAGCAGAATGATCCTGGCTCACAGAATTAATACATATATAGTGGAGGCGGAATGATCCTGGCTCACAGCATTAATACATTTATAGTGGAGTCAGAATGATCGTGGCTCACAGCATTAATACATTTATAGTGGAAGCAGAATGATCCTGGCTCACAGCATTAATACATTTACAGTGGCGGCAGGCGATGACCTCATTTCAAGATGGCTGCTACCTACATCCAGGTTAGCGGTGTGAAACATAAACGACAATAATCACGGAATATGTTGATACTGTGCATCATCCTTTGACATTTTTGAGCTTATGCCGTTTGTGGTAGATGGTGGCAGATTGTGGTAAATTGCTTCATTCTGGAAACAATGGCTGACACTTAAATAACCTGCCGTAGAATTCTGCGGCAGCCGGCAAAGGTGTGCTGCAGTAGGCTGAAACTTTTAAAGGAAGAACCGCTGTACATGTACACGCCGAAAAGCCGGGACTCCACAGATCATGAGGATATCTTATTTGTCTGCCTGTGACCTACCGTCGTTGACCACCAGCCCCAAGAGTCAAAAAATGTTTATTTTACATAACGTTTTCACCAAACAGCAAACATCTTACAAGGTAAGCTTCCATTTGGTCTGTGTTTGAGCAATAGCTACATGGGGTGTATTTTTCAACTGGTTCTACAGTACAGTTTCAATTCAAAGGAATGTTCCGGAACGTTAAAACGTTCTAAACGTAGCCCCGGTATTAATGGCGATGCTACAAACACAGCTGGGAGGGTGTGGACTTTAATGACTCAATCAAGGTTTGTTAATGACCCAATCAGATACAAGCAATGGCCAATTTAAAAAATATAAAATAAAATAGGTGAATGCATGAGTTCAGTAGCACCAACCCAATAGTTTAGTCTTCTCAACGGCTTGGTATAGTGAGCCGACACAAACGAAGGCTGAGAGAAAGCGTTCACACAACAACATATAACATTGGTAATCCTGAGGAAAAGAAGATGAAGAGATTCCCTCACTTCCGGGACTGATACGTGGTTTCTGCTGACTGTAGTATTGGTCACACCATTCAGCCTTGTGTGCATTGCCATTGCTCCTTCGAATTTCAGAGATACCGGTTTTGACCGCTTTTTTTCCTGGCACAAGCAGTGGGATACAGCTCAAAAATGGAATAGATACGAATCGTTAAGTTTTCTGGGAACTAATCTGACCTTTACGACAGTATTATTTTTGTTGAACACAAGCCAATGCTGCCATGTGACACATTTTATATCAGACACTTTCGTAAACGTAGCACATCTGACTTCACTGAGCTCTGTCAATGTGATCATGAAACGTCTTGTACTATGTGCAGAAATCTAATGGCCTTTGTTGGCTTTGACATGACTTTTACTATATATTGGAGCCTTTGAAACAAATCAGAAAATACCTGAAAAAAATACATATTGAAGACAATGAGTTTATGGTTTTGGTTTGATTTGATTTGATTGCTTGATTGAAAATACATAGGGCCTATTCAGCGGCCAACAATCCAGAAACCACATTTAATGACTTTGGATGACATGATTTATAAGCGATGACATCCTCTTGGATCTTATGTTAGTGTAGATGCCGATTGTACACCAGATAATAAGATATAACCACATGTTTTCTGTACAGGTTTGCCTCTACAAAAAACATTGCCATAGATTTTCCAACTAACCTGGAGTTGGCTATACTACCAAAAACTGTGTGTTCTCCTTCTCCGTGGCCGACGTGAGTAAAACATTTAAACGTGTTAACCCTCACAATGCTGCCGGCCCAGACGACATCCCTTGCTGCGTCCTCAGAGCATGTCCAGACCAGCTGGCTGGTTTGTTTACGGACATATTCAATCAATCCTTATCCCAGTCTGCTGTTCCCACATGCTTCAAGATGGCCACCATTGTTCCTGTTCTCAAGAAAGCTAAGGTAACTGAATTAAATGACTATCGCCTCATAGCACTCACTTCCGTCATCATGAAGTGCTTTGAGAGACTAGTCAAGGATCATATCATCTCCACCCTGCCTGACACACTAGATCCACTCCAATTTGCTTACCGCCCTAATAGGTCCACAGACGATGCAATCGCCATCACACTGCCTTATCTCATCTGGACAAGAGGAATACCTATGTAAGAATACTGTTCATTGACTACAGCTCAGCATTTAACACCATAGTACCCGTCAAACTCATCATTAATCTCGAGACCCTGGGTCTGCACCCTGCCCTGGGCAACTGGGTCCTGGACTTCCTGACGAGCCGCCCCCCAGGTGGTAAAGTTAGGAAACAACACCTCCACTCCGCTGATCCTCAACACTGGGGCCCCACAAGGGTGCGTTCTCAGCCCCCTCCTGTACTCCCTGTTCACCCATGACTGCGTGGCCATGCACGCCTCCAACTCAATCATCAAGTTTGCAGACGACACTACAGTGGTAGGCTTGATTACCAACAACGACGAGACGGCCTACAGGGAGGAGGTGAGGGCCCTCGGAGTGTGGTGTCAGGAAAATAACCTCTCACTCAACGTCAGCAAAACAAAATAGATGATTGTGGACTTCAGGAAACAGCAAAGGGAGCACCCCCTTATCCATGTTGACGAGACAGTAGTGGAGAAGGTGGAAAGTTTTAAGTTCCTCGGTGTACATATCATCGACAAACTAAAATGGTCCACTCACACAGACAGCATGGTGAAGAAGGTGCAACAGGGGCTGGTCACCCAAAACCCTCACTAACTTTTACAGATGCACAATCGAGAGCATCCTTTCGGCTGTATCACCGCCTGTTACGGCAACTGCACCACCCTCAACCGCAAGGCTCTCCAGAGGGTAGTGAGGTCTGCACAACGCATCACCGGGGGCAAACTACCTGCCCTCCATGACACCTACAATACCTGATGTCACAGGAAGGTCAAAAAGATCATCAAGGACAACAACCACCCGAGCCACTGCCTGTTCACCCCGCTATCATCCAGAAGGCGAGGTCAGTACAGGTGCATCAAAGCTGGGACGGAGAGACTGAAAAACAGCTTCTATCTCAAGGCCATCAGACTGTTAAACAGCCATCACTAGCACAGACAGGCAGCTGCCTACATACAGACTTGATATCATTGACGACTTTAATAAATTGAACACTAGTCACTTTAATAATGCCATTTTTTAAGAATGTTTACATATCTCACATTACTAATCTCATATGTGTATACAGTATCCACTATCTATTAATTACTATCTACTGCATCTTAGCCTCTCTGTCACTGCTCATCCATATATTTTATACTTATATATTCTCATCCCATTCCTTTACTAAATTGTTAGATATTAGGTTTTGTAGTGGAATTGTTAGATATTACCTGTTAGATATTGCTGCACTGTCAGATCTAAAAGCATAAGCATATCTCTACACTCACAATAACATCTGCTAACCATGTGTATGTGACCAATAGCATCTGCTAACCATGTGTATGTGACCAATAACATCTGCTGACCATGTGACCAATAACATCTGCTGACCATGTGTATGTGACCAATAAATAAAATGTGATTTGATTTTGAGTTCTTGATTCGGCCAAACATGTATATTCCAAACTGTCCAGTTGCAGCTGGTTTGTTTGAATTTAGAAAATGCTCCGTTATTAAAATACATGTTTTGCTCCATGAAGTAATCCAACAATGTGTACGCCACCATTTTGTCTATTTCTAATATGCTCTTCTTGATCGAGACAGTTGAGTTATCGTGACGTGTGACACTTTGGTGTGGACCCATCTGTCTCAATCAACTATTGGCTTGGCTTTATACATTGTTGAAGGACAAGTGTATTATGGCAGACAAGTCTCCTGTCCATGTCTCCTATCCTGTCTAAGTGATTTTCCCAAATGGTCTGTGATCAACAGTAGTGCACTACGAGGGAATAGGGTGCCGTTTTGGATCAACAGTAGTGCACTACGAGGGAATAGGGTGCCATTTTGTATCAACAGTAGTGCACTACGAGGGAATAGGGTGCCATTTTGGATCAACAGTAGTGCACTACGAGGGAATAGGGTGCCATTTTGGATCAACAGCAGTGCACTACGAGGGAATAGGGTGCCGTTTTGGATCAACAGTAGTGCACTACGAGGGAATAGGGTGCCATTTTGGATCAACAGTAGTGCACTACGAGGGAATAGGGTGCCATTTTGGATCAACAGCAGTGCACTACGAGGGAATAGGGTGCCATTTTGGATCAACAGTAGTGCACTACGAGGGAATAGGGTGCCATTTTGGATCAACAGTAGTGCACTACGAGGGAATCGGGTGCCATTTTGGAAGCCGACTTTATCTTGTCCGTACTCCTTGGCTAGATCCTGTGATTCTGTCTAGTTTCTGTCTCGTCTGCGTCCACAGTCCACACCCAGATAAATAGTGGATTTCGTCGGGACTTTGAGTGATTTTCTCTGGAAGGAGATCGTTGTGTTTCTACACTATCATCCATCCAAATCCGCCAGATGATTATAGTGTAAATTGATATACAGAATTATATTCTAAAGTCTGTCTGATTGAGAAGCTTTTCCTTCAGCTGTGTTCGAAGGTTGAAAGGAAGGTTACATAGATGGAGTTGTCTGTCTGAGTGGCAGGTGGTGCAGAGGTTGAGTCTCAGACTGAGTGACTCACACAAACTCAGCACTCTCTGTCTGTCTCATTCTCTGGGTCTCTCTCTCTCTGTCTCTCTGTGTCTCGGTCTCTCTCTCTCTGTGTCTCTCTCTGTCTCGGTCTCTCTCTCGGTCTCTCGGTCTGTCTCGGTCTCTCTCTCTCTCTGTCTCGGTCTCTCTCTCTCTCTCTCTCTCTCTCTCTCTCTCTGTCTCTCTCTGTCTCGGTCTCTCTCTCTCTCGGTTTCTCTCTCTTTCTCAGTCAATTCAATTCAATTCAATTCAATTCGCTTTATTGGCATGACGTAACAATATACATATTGCCAAAGCTTATTTTGGATATTTACAATATAAAAATAAATAAAAAATGACAATCAAATATTGTCAACGGGACAACAGTAACAACAATAACCAAGGGTCAAAATAACCATATATTCAACAATAACAATAATCATACAGTAGAGGACATGTGCAGGTTTATTGGTCTGTCAGACACTGTCCCTCAACTTATGGCAGGCAGCAATGTAGTGCGCTGCCAACCCACAGCTCTCTGCGTCCTCCCCCAACAGGACGGGTAGCCTATCCTCATCAGAGAGGTCTTTGAAACCTTGAATAAGGGTTTCAAATTTGGGGAAATGTCACTCTCTAATTGTTTTATATTTTTTACATTTTGTCAGGAAATGCAGCTCCGTCTCAGGTTCTGCTGTGGTGCAGTGGCTGCACAGCCTTTCCTCTACAGGGAGCCAGGTTTTCCTGTGTCTACCCTTCTCAATAGCAAGGCTGTGCTCACTGAGCCTGTACTTTGTCAAGGTTTTTCTAAGGTTTTGATCAGTAACCATGGTCAAATAGTTAGCCACGGTGTACTGTCGATTTAGGGCCAGATAGCACTGCATTTTGCTTTGTGTTTGTGCTTGTGTTTCCCAATAAGCAATGTAGTTTTGTTTTAACTGTGTTGTAATTTGGTTTATTCTGATTGATTGGATGTTCTGGTCCTGAGGCTTCAGTGTGTTAGTAGAACAGGTTTGTGAACTCAGCCCCAGGACCAGCTGGATGAGGGGACTCTTTTCTTTGCTCAGCTCTTGGCATTGCAGGGCTTGGTAATGATATGAGAGGGGGTCACTGTATTTTAGATGTTTCCAAAACTTAATTGCTCTTTTTTGAGTTTTTATTATTAGTGGATATTGGCCTAATTCTGCCCTGCATGCATTGTTTGTAGTTTTCCTCTGGACACGTAGGAGAATCTTACAGAACTCTGCATGTAGGGTTTCAATGGGGTGTTTGTCACATTTGATGAAATCTTGTTTTGCAAGGGGACCCCACACCTCGCTGCCATGAAGTGCAATAAGTCTCTCTCTGTGTCTCTCTCTGTCTCGGTCTCCCTCTCTTTCTCTCTGTGTGTGTGTCTCTCTCTGTCTCTCTCTCTCTCGCTCTGTGTCTCTCTGTGTCTCGGTCTCTTTCTCTCTGTCTCGGTCTCTCTCTGTCTCGGTCTCTCTCTGTCTCGGTCTCTCTCTGTGTGTGTCTCTCTGTCTCTCTCTCTGTCTCTCTCTCTGTGTCTCTGTCTCGGTCTCTCTCTCTCTCTCTCTCTCTGTGTCTCTCTCTGTCTCGGTCTCTCTCTCATTCTCTCTCTGTGTGTGTCTCTCTCTCTCTGTCTCTCTCTCTCTCTCTCTCTCTCTTGCTCTCTCTGTGTCTCTCTGTCTCTGTCTCTCAAGTTTGTAGAATCATCAACCCTGTATTGCTGGTATTATTGTTGTAAAAGATCTAAACTGGGTCCTGTGGTGCACCGTCTCCTGGAAATGCTTTCACGTGTGTTAGTGGTGTTTTATCTGGAGAAACAGAATCTGATGGCAGAGAGACAAAGGTCTATTTAATGTCATGACTTTTATACCTATTGTAAAGTGCCATTGACAGATCTTATTCGCTCTCTCCCAAACTATCTGGTAAACTCTTCTTGAGCTAGCGTGTGTGTCCGTGTGATACCTAAACATCTGAGCCTACTTTTTGAATTTAATTTCATCCAAATAGTTTTACTGTGTGTGTGTGTGTGTGTGTGTGTGTGTGTGTGTGTGTGTGTGTGTGTGTGTGTGTGTGTGTGTGTGTGTGTGTGTGTGTGTGTGTGTGTGTGTGTGTGTGTGTGTGTGTGTGTGTGTGTGTGTGTGTGTGTGTGTGTGTGTGTGTGTGTGTGTGTGTATTTTCCTGTCCCATTATATTCCAGTCCTAAAGCCAGAGGAGCCTCACTCAAGATCCAGCCAGATCTCATCTCTTTTAAGTTCATTTACATACAGTGAGGGAAAAAAGTATTTGATCCCCTGCTGATGTTGTACGTTTGCCCACTGACAAAGAAATGATCAGTCTATAATTTTAATGGTAGGTTTATTTGAACATTGAGAGACAGAATAATAACAAAATAAATCCAGAAAAACGCATGTCAAAAATGTTATAAAATGATTTGCATTTTAATGAGGGAAATAAGTATTTGACCCCTCTGCAAAACATGGCATAGTACTTGGTGGCAAAAACCCTTGTTGGCAATCACAGAGGTCAGACGTTTCTTGTAGTTGGCCACCAGGTTTGCACACATCTCAGGAGGGATTTTGTCCCACTCCTCTTTGCAGATCTTCTCCAAGTCATTAAGGTTTCGAGGCTGACGTTTGGCAACTCGAACCTTCAGCTCCCTCCACAGTTTTTCTATGGGATTAAGGTCTGGAGACTGGCAAGGCCACTCCAGGACCTTAATGTGCTTCTTCTTGAGCCACTCCCTTGTTGCCTTGGCCGTGTGTTTTGGGTCATTGTCATGCTGGAATACCCATCCACGACCCATTTTCAATGCCCTGGCTGAGGGAAGGAGATTCTCACCCAAGATTTGAAGGTACATGGCCATCGTCCCTTTGATGCGGTGAAGTTGTCCTCTCCCCTTAGCAGAAAAACACCCCCAAAGCATAATGTTTCCACCTCCATGTTTGACGGTGGGGATGGTGTTCTTGGGGTCATAGGCAGCATTCCTCCTCCTCCAAACATGGCGAGTTGAGTTGATGCCAAAGAGCTCAATTTTGGTCTCATCTGACCACAACACTTTCACCCAGTTGTCCTCTGAGTCATTCAGATGTTCATTGGCAAACTTCAGACGGGCATGTATATGTGCTTTCTTGAGCAGGGGGACCTTGCGGGCATTGCAGGATTTCAGTCCTTCACGGCGTAGTGTGTTACCAATTGTTTTCTTGGTGACTATGTTTCCAGCTGCCTTGAGATCATTGACAAGATCCTCCCGTGTAGTTCTGGGCTGATTCCTCATCGTTCTCATGATCATTGCAACTCCACAAGGTGAGATCTTGCATGGAGCCCCAGGCCGAGGGATATTGACAGTTCTTTTGTGTTTCTTCCATTTACGAATAATCACACCAACTGTTGTCACCTTCTCACCAAGCTGCTTGGCGATGGTCTTGTAGCCCATTCCAGCCTTGTGTAGGTCTACAATCTTGTCCCTGACATCCTTGGAGAGCTCTTTGGTCTTGGCCATGGTGGAGAGTTTGGAATGTGATTGATTGATTGTTTCTGTGGACAGGTGTCTTTTATACAGGTAACAAACTGAGATTAGGAGCACTCCCTTTAAGAGTGTGCTCCTAATCTCAGCTCGTTACCTGTATAAAAGACACCTGGGAGCCAGAAATCTTTCTGATTGAGAGGGGGTCAAATACTTATTTCCCTCATTAAAATGCAAATCAATTTATAACAATTTTGACATGCGTTTTTCTGGATTTTTTTGTTGTTATTCTGTCTCTCACTGTTCAAATAAACCTACCATTAAAATTATAGACTGATCATTTCTTTGTCAGTGGGCAAACGTACAAAATCACTAGGTGATCCAATACTTTTTCCCCCCACTGTACATCATGATGCATCATGGGAAACCACTGTTTATAAGGGATACATCATGATGCATCATGGGAAACCACTGTGTAAAAGTTGCAGTGAATTTACTGCACCTCCACATGGCTTTCTATTAAAGATGTATTATGTTTTATACTGTTTCATTTTAATTTGCTGCCAGCTTTGTCTCTTATTTCTTATTCTTGTTTTATTTTTCAAAGCTTTGGAAGGAGAGAACGGCTAGTGTGCCAGAAACTCATACTTGGCTTCATCTCTTTTTATTTGACAGTATGTGTTTGTGTCACAGGGGTCGTGGAATGGAGACCAAGACGCAGCGTGGATAGTGCTTATCTTTTTATCTTTTAATGAAGACACTTTAACAAAATAACAAAAACGACCAACACAGTCCCGTCAGGTACACTTAGACTAAACGGAAAACAACTACCCACAACCCCAAAGGAAAAACAGGCTGCCTAAGTATGGCTTCCAATCAGAGACAATGAAAGACACCTGCCTCTGATTGGAAACCATACCCGGTCGAAAATGAAAACCAACACATAGAAATAGATAACTAGAACAAACCCACATAGAAACAGAAAACCCAAAATACATACAAAACAAACTCCCCTGCCACGCCCTGACCATTCTACTATGGCAAATGACCTCTTTCACTGGTCAGGACGTGACAGTACCCCCCCCCCAAAGGTGCAGACCCCAACTGCACACCAAACCAAAAACCCACAAAAACAACCCTAAACAAAAAGGGAGGGAAGGGAGGGTGGCCTCCGTCAATGACGGCTCCGGTGCTACACCCAGACCTTCCGCCAATCCTCCAGCTACGGAGGTAGCTCCGGCTCCAGGCGTAGCCCCTGTTCTGCCCGCAGATCCCTCTGCTTCTGGATCCCTGACCTGTGGATCATTACCAGAGGTTTTGCGCTGCCGACCACCGCTGAAGGCTTTGGGTTGCAGACCACCGCTGAAGGCTCTGGGTTGCAGGCCCCCGCTGAAGGCTCTGGGCTGCAGACCACCGCTGAAGGCTCTGGGCTGCAGACCATCGCTGAAGGCTCTGGGTTGCAGACCACCGCTGAAGGCTCTGAGATGCAGACCACCGCTGCAGGCTCTGGGCTGCAGACCACTGCCGAAGGCTCCGGGCTGAGGAGCGTCGTCGGAGGCTCCGGGCTGAGAAGCGTCGCTGGAGGCTTCGGGCTGAGAAGCGTCGCTGGAGGCTCCGGGCTGAGGAGCGGAGGGCGTACTTGGGGACGAGTGCGCGGAGCAGCCCCTGGACGTACTGGGCCATGGAGGCTTACTGGAGGTCTGGTGCTTGCGGCTTGCACAACCCGTCCTGACTCAATGCTGACGCTAGCCCGGTAAGGGCGAAGCGCCGACACAGGATAAACTGGGCTGTGCTGGGGAATGAGGGGTACAGTGCGTGGAGCAGGCGTAGGATATACCGGGCCAAGGATTCTCACTGGAGGTCTGACGCTTACAGCTAGCATAACCCATCCTGGCTCAACGCTGACGCTAGCCCGGCAAGGGCGAAGCGCTGGCGCAGGACGAACTGGGCTGTGCTGGGGAATGCGGGGTATCGTGCGTGCAGCAGGCGTAGGATATATTGGGCCGAGGAGCCACACTGGAGGCCAGATACGTTGAGCCGGCGCACTTTTACCTGGCTGCCGGCTAACTGTCGCACGACAACGTTGAGGAGCCTGTATCGACCGCACCGGACTGTGAGTGCGTATGGGCGACATAGTGCGCATTACTCCATACTGCATTGCTCTAGCCCTCTGTGCGTCGTGGAATGGAGACCAAGACGCAGCGTGGATAGTGCTCATTTTTTTTTATCTTTTAATGAAGACACGTTAACAAAATAACAAAAACGACCAACACAGTCCCGTCAGGTACACTTAGACTAAACGGAAAACAACTACCCACATAGAAACAGAAAACCCAAAATACATACAATACAAACCCCCCTGCCACGCCCTGACTATACTACTATGGCAAATGACCTCTTTCACTGGTCAGGACGGGACAGTTTGTGGTTAAAACCTCTTAGAATAATTTTCCCGTTCAAGAGCGTTGTGTCTTATAGGAGGCATCTGGTTTGAAGGCAGCAAGACGTTGTATTTATTGGTTCCATCTAGGCCTGTATGAGTGTCCCATATCCAAATGTTATAGGCTGTGTCCCAAAAGGCACCCCATTCACGATATGAGCTCTGGTCATATATAAGGCCATTCATCTCCTCTCCCAGTCAAGTCATATAGGTAGCTAGCTGCCTGGGAGAGGCCAATGCACATTCATGTCTAGGGGGGATGTAGGATTAGAGAGTAATGTTACCTGTAATAATAATGTAATCAGATTACAGATACTTAAAAAAAGAGGATTAGATTACTTTTAAATTCAGAAAGGATGTTTGTTAAAAAGAAATTGTTCAAATCAGCATTGACAAAAGGTGCAAGTTATTTTAATGCCTGACAGTCTGACCCCCAATCAGAGTCCACTATGATGACACACCAAATGATGACCACCAATCAGAGTCCACTATGATGACACACCAAATGATGACCACCAATCAGAGTCCACTATGATGACACACCAAATGATGACCACCAATCAGAGTCCACTATGATGACACACCAAATGATGACCACCAATCAGAGTCCACTATGATGACACACCAAATGATGACCACCAATCAGAGTCCACTATGTTGACACACCAAATGATGACCACCAATCAGAGACCACTATGATGACACACCAAATGATGACCACCAATCAGAGACCACTATGATGACACACCAAATGATGACCACCAATCAGAGACCACTATGATGACACACCAAATGATGACCACCAATCAGAGACCACTATGATGACACACCAGATGATGACCACCAATCAGAGACCACTATGATGACACACCAAATGATGACCACCAATCAGAGACCACTATGATGACACACCAAATGATGACCACCAATCAGAGACCACTATGATGACACACCAAATGCATTTTGATGGATCACTGGAAAAGAGCAGGAATAGGCTTTTGTAGGCTACAGTCCAAGCTATGACTTCCAATGGTGCGACTGCTGTCCAAAAGTTATCCAACTTGAATAAAAGCTTGGAGGACAGCAGTGGTGTAATCTACGGGCGATGCGGATATCACTTATCACGCATTAATGTGAATCACACCACTGCTCTCTCATTTAGCTAGTATTATTGATATCTACATTGGTGTGAATCACACCACTGCTCTCTCATTTAGCTAGTATTATTGATATCTACATTGGTGTGAATCACACCACTGCTCTCTCATTTAGCTAGTATTATTGATATCTACATTGGTGTGAATCACACCACTGCTCTCTCATTTAGCTAGTATTATTGATATCTACATTGGTGTGAATCACACCACTGCTTTCTCATTTAGCTATTTGCGGCTCATGGGTTGTGGTTGTTGTGGATGTCTGTTCATAAATGTATGTGTGTATTTTAACCCAATAGTGATTGAATTGAAAACGTTTAATTAAGCTGCCTATCAATCATTGTTTTTGAGACCAGAGGACAGCCAGTGAAAAATGCACTCTTGCAACAGCTGTATAGTACTGATCCCAGCCTATAGAATAACAGCTGTATAGTACTGATCCCAGCCTATAGAATAACAGCTGTATAGTACTGATCCCAGCCTATAGAATAACAGCTGTATAATACTGATCCCAGCCTATAGAATAACAGCTGTATAGTACTGATCCCAGCCTATAGTATAACAGCTGTATAGTACTGATCCCAGCCTATAGAATAACAGCTGTATAGTACTGATCCCAGCCTATAGAATAACAGCTGTATAGTACTGATCCCAGCCTATAGTATAACAGCTGTATAGTACTGATCCCAGCCTATAGAATAACAGCTGTATAGTACTGATCCCAGCCTATAGAATAACAGCTGTATAGTACTGATCCAAGCCTATAGAATAACAGCTGTATAGTACTGATCCCAGCCTATAGTATAACAGCTGTATAGTACTGATCCCAGCCTATAGAATAACAGCTGTATAGTACTGATCCCAGCCTATAGAATAACAGCTGTATAGTACTGATCCCAGCCTATAGTATAACAGCTGTATAGTACTGATCCCAGCCTATAGAATAACAGCTGTATAGTACTGATCCCAGCCTATAGAATAACAGCTGTATAGTACTGATCCCAGCCTATAGAATAACAGCTGTATAATACTGATCCCAGCCTATAGAATAACAGCTGTATAGTACTGATCCCAGCCTATAGAATAACAGCTGTATAGTACTGATCCAAGCCTATAGAATAACAGCTGTATAATACTGATCCCAGCCTATAGAATAACAGCTGTATAGTACTGATCCCAGCCTATAGAATAACAGCTGTATAGTACTGATCCCAGCCTATAGAATAACAGCTGTATAATACTGATCCCAGCCTATAGAATAACAGCTGTATAGTACTGATCCCAGCCTATCAATTAAAAGTTCCTCCATTCTAAACTCATCCATGGTATTGTGCTCCAGTCCAAACCGTCAACAATGAGTTTCATTTAAGATGACCTCAAGTTGTGGCTTTTATTGCTCAATCAAATTTGTGCTGATTAAAAAACAGACACATGCTCGCACAGTTTTGATAGATTTAAACAGCTGCAAATGATCCGAGTTAATCAAACAAAAAACATAAACAAAATGCCTATAGCAAATGCAGCTTTATGACGTAACGTTACATTTATCACACGCAAATAAGGACTTTTCTGTAATGCTCAAAGCAGGCCCTTCCATTTTTTGACAGAAAGTCGTTTTCATTTCAAGTTAAATGGGCAAAGCATTTTATAACAGGAAACACCTTTCAAGTGTTACTGGAACATTCAGTATCGGTCCAACACGCTGTTTGCCGAGTTCAGAATGTCGCGGAAGTGGTGGGAGAGACTTAAGGTAGTAGGGCCACCGGGAAAGGATACAAAAAATATATATTTAACATTTTATTTAACTAGACAATCAGTTAAGAACAAATTCTTATTTACAATGACGGCCTACCCCGGCAAAACCGGGACGACGCTGAGCCAATTGTGAGCCGCCCTATGGGACTCCCAATCACGGACGGTTGCGATACAGCCCAGGATCAAACCAGGGTCTGTAGTGCCTTAGACCGCTGCGCCACTCGGGAGCGCTAATTCTTACCCTACGAGGTCTGGAGATGGTTTTCTGTTCTACCTGATCATTAATTGCACCCACCTGGTGTCCTAGAGCCTAGAGAATAGGGTGCCATTGGGGAGACTGGTGTTGAGGGAGTAAGGTTACCATGTTAGTGAAAACTTAGCTGTGTGTCTGTGTGTGTTAGTGTCTGTGTGTGTTAGTGTCTGTGTCTCTGTGTCTCTCTGTGTCTCTCTGTATCTCTCTGTGTGTCTCTGTGTGTCTCTGTGTCTGTTTGTCTGTGACTGTGGAGTAGAGACAGATTGATTATGGCAGAGTGAGTAACATGGGAAGTATTCTCTACTCTCCCCGATCACCATGACAACTTTGTTTCTTCATCAATGTCCCTGATGACACCCCCCCCCCCCCCCCCCCCCCAGCGAAGGGAAGGGAACAGAGAATGAGAATTAACCTCAAAATGCTTCAGCTTGTAGAAGTGCTCATGTTTTGTTGGCTTAAGATGATAAGTACATTAGTGTGACTGCGGGAAGCGATTCAGTGACTTTCTTTCTCATCACTTTTTCACGGTACTTTGTAGAGCTACAACAAGTTCATGAAAATGACTCAGGGTTTTTACTTTGGCTGTACTTTGGCTGTACTTTGGCTGTACAAACACTGTCCGGGTTTTCTGGGACTCGGTTTCTATTTCCTTGACGAGAGGAAGGAGCAAGAGAGCGAAGGTGGGGGATGGATGTTTAAAACAGCTGTCGTAACTCACTCTCCTTTCTTACTCAAACAGACTCAAGTACGCTCGACACACACACATTTATGTCCCACACACACACACACACACACACACACACACACACACACACACACACACACACACACACACACACACACACACACACACACACACACACACACACACTGCCACCGCGAGGACAGCTCAAACCTCCCCTGTGATTTACTTCTTTGTAGGAGCGTCTGTAACATTTATTTCACAGATTGACTTCCTCTGACCCTTCAGCAGGTAGTGCGTTGACTTCCTCTGACCCTTCAGCAGGTAGTTGACAGATTGACTTCCTCTGATCCTTCAGCAGGTAGTTGACAGATTGACTTCCTCTGATCCTTCAGCAGGTAGTTGACAGATTGACTTCCTCTGATCCTTCAGCAGGTAGTTGACAGATTGACTTCCTCTGATCCTTCAGCAGGTAGTTGACAGATTGACTTCCTCTGACCCTTCAGCAGGTAGTTGACAGATTGACTTCCTCTGATCCTTCAGCAGGTAGTTGACAGATTGACTTCCTCTGATCCTTCAGCAGGTAGTTGACAGATTGACTTCCTCTGATCCTTCAGCAGGTAGTTGACAGATTGACTTCCTCTGAACCTTCAGCAGGTAGTTGACAGATTGACTTCCTCTGATCCTTCAGCAGGTAGTTGACAGATTGACTTCCTCTGATCCTTCAGCAGGTAGTTGACAGATTGACTTCCTCTGATCCTTCAGCAGGTAGTTGACAGATTGACTTCCTCTGATCCTTCAGCAGGTAGTTGACAGATTGACTTCCTCTGATCCTTCAGCAGGTAGTTGACAGATTGACTTCCTCTGATCCTTCAGCAGGTAGTTGACAGATTGACTTCCTCTGATCCTTCAGCAGGTAGTTGACAGATTGACTTCCTCTGATCCTTCAGCAGGTAGTTGACAGATTGACTTCCTCTGACCCTTCAGCAGGTAGTTGACAGATTGACTTCCTCTGATCCTTCAGCAGGTAGTTGACAGATTGACTTCCTCTGATCCTTCAGTAGGTAGTTGACAGATTGACTTCCTCTGATCCTTCAGCAGGTAGTTGACAGATTGACTTCCTCTGATCCTTCAGCAGGTAGTTTGACTTCCTCTGACCCTTCAGCAGGTAGTTGACAGATTGACTTCCTCTGACCCTTCAGCAGGTAGTTGACAGATTGACTTCCTCTGATCCTTCAGCAGGTAGTTTGACTTCCTCTGATCCTTCAGCAGGTAGTTGACAGATTGACTTCCTCTGATCCTTCAGCAGGTAGTTGACAGATTGACTTCCTCTGATCCTTCAGCAGGTAGTTGACAGATTGACTTCCTCTGATCCTTCAGCAGGTAGTTGACAGATTGACTTCCTCTGACCCTTCAGCAGGTAGTTGACAGATTGACTTCCTCTGATCCTTCAGCAGGTAGTTGACAGATTGACTTCCTCTGATCCTTCAGTAGGTAGTTGACAGATTGACTTCCTCTGATCCTTCAGCAGGTAGTTGACAGATTGACTTCCTCTGATCCTTCAGCAGGTAGTTGGAGACACGAATTCACAGGTTATTCCTTATTCCAGAATAAAAAGCGGGGGTCAAAAGGTTACGCTAGTAGTTAGCCTACTACTCTGCCATTTGAGTTGACATTGGAATGGAATTAACATTATTCTGGCTCGGAGATGGAAGTCTAAACATTTTGTTGATAGACTGTTTAAGGCAGGGATAGGCAACCTGGACATGTGGGTAAGCAGACCTGCAAGCAACTACTGGACCATCATGATGAGTTCAGATGTTTTGTGGCCCTGGTTTGTGCATTGTGGTACTATCATTTGTTTTTCAACAGTACAATGACCCAACACACCTCCAGGCTGTGTAAGGGCTATTTGACCAAGAAGGAGAGTGATGGAGTGCTGCATCAGATGACCTGGCCTCCACAATCACCCGACCTCAACCCAATTGAGATGGTTTGGGATGAGTTGGACCGCAGAGTGAAGGAAAAGCAGCCAAGAAGTGTTCAGCATATGTAGGAACTCCTTCAAGACTGTTGGAAAAGCATTCCAGGTGAAGCTGGTTGAGAGAATGCCAAGAGTATGCAAAGTTGTCATCAAGGCAAAGGGTGGCTACTTTGAAGAATCTTAAATATATTTTGGTTTGTTTAACACTTTTGTGGTTACTACATGATTCCATATGTGTTATTTCATAGTTTTGATGTCTTAACTATTATTCTACAATGTAGAAACCGATGATTAAACTGTGGGTTTTCACAACCGAAGAATTTCCGCACAAACAGTCAGAAACCGTCTCAGGGAAGCTCATCTGCGTGCTCGTCGTCCTCACCAGGGTCTTGACCTGACTGCAGTTCGGCATCGTAACTGACTTCAGTGGGCAAATGCTCACCTTCGATGGCCAAGTGGCACGTTGGAGAAGTGTGCTTTTCATGGATTAATCCAAATTTTAGCTGTATTGGGCATGTGGCAGTCATGTGGGCGAGCGGTTTGCTGATGTCAACACTGTGAACAGAGGGCCCCGTTGTGGTGGTGGGGTTATTGTGTGGGCAGACATGAGCTACAGACAACGAACACAACTGCCTTTTTATTGCTGACAATTTGAATGCACAGAGATACCGTGACGAGATCCTGAGGCCCCATTTTCATGCCATTCATCCGCCACCATCACCTCATGTTTCAGCATGATAATGCAAGGCCCCATGTCACACGGATCTGTACACAATTCCTGGAAGATGAACCTATCTCAGTTCTTCCATGGCCTGGATACTCACCAGACATGTCACCCATTGAGCATGTTTGGGATGCTCTGGATCGACGTGTACGACAGCGTGTTCCAGTTCCTGACTATATCCAACAACTTCGCAAGGCCATTGAAGAGGAGTGGGTTAACATTCCACAGGTCACAATCAGCAGCCTGATCAACTCTATGAGAAGGAGATGTGTCGAGCTACATGAGGCAAATGGTGATCACACCAGACACTGACTGGTTTTCTGATCCACTCCCTTACCTTACATTTTTTTATCTGTGACCAACAGATGCATATCTGTATTCCCAGTCATGTGAAATCCATAGAT
Organism: Salmo salar; assembly: GCF_965601325.2. Classification (NCBI taxonomy): domain Eukaryota; kingdom Metazoa; phylum Chordata; class Actinopteri; order Salmoniformes; family Salmonidae; genus Salmo; species Salmo salar. The sequence goes on from NC_138309.1 coordinate 85,221,901, forward strand.
TAGGACCTAATGAATTCATTTCAATTGACAGATTTCCTTATACGAACTGTTACTCAGTAAAATCTTTCAAATTGTTGCATTTATATTTTAGTTAAGTGTATTTTCTCTGAACATTTCCATGGAACTGAGAGGTGCTTGTTCTGTGAGAGAGAGAGAGAGAGAGAGAGAGAGAGAGAGAGAGAGAGAGAGAGAGAGAGAGAGAGAGAGAGAGAGAGAGAGAGAGAGAGAGAGAGTTGAGAAGTGGCTATGTTGAACCGTGCCAATCTTCCACTAGAGGGCACATTCAGATGACGTGGCATTGCTGAAGGGGCTGTCATGTTATATATAATGGCATGCCTATAGGCAGCATTATCAAGAGTGTTGAACCCTGGCCTCAGTTATGGTTAGTACTCTCCTCCTGTATGTTAATATTTAGGGCTGGGGCTGGCCTCTACTGTGTCAGGTCGAATGCATGGAAATGCCCAAAAACACATGCCACTTGTATAAGTATCTCTCAATGAGGCTAAAATGAAACCAACACACTTTGAGTGTGTATTCCTCTGTGTGGGAATAAGGTTCTTCTCTCACTGTGTTGGGAATAAGGTTCTACTCTCACTGTGTTGGGAATAAGGTTCTACTCTCACTGTGTTGGGAATAAGTTTCTACTCTTTCTGTATTGGGAATAAGGTTCTACTCTTTCTGTGTTGGGAATAAGGTTCTACTCTTTCTGTGTTGGGAATAAGGTTCTTCTCTCACTGTGTTGGGAATAAGGTTCTACTCTCACTGTGTTGGGAATAAGGTTCTACTCTCACTGTGTTGGGAATAAGGTTCTACTCTCACTGTGTTGGGAATAAGTTTCTACTCTTTCTGTGTTGGGAATAAGGTTCTACTCTCTCTGTGTTGGGAATAGGTTCTACTCTTTCTGTGTTGGGAATAAGGCTCTACTCTCACTGTGTTGGGAATAAGGTTCTACTCTTTCTGTGTTGGGAATAAGGGTCTACTCTTTCTGTGTTGGGAATAAGGTTCTACTCTTTACTGTGTTGGGAATAAGGTTCTACTCTTTATGTGTTGGGAATAAGGTTCTACTCTTTATGTGTTGGGAATAAGGTTCTACTCTTTCTGTATTGGGAAGAAGGTTCTACTCTTTCTGTGTTGGGAATAAGGTTCTACTCTTTATATGTTGGGAATACATTTCTACTCTTTCTGTATTGGGAAGAAGGTTCTACTCTTTCTGTGTTGGGAATAAGGTTCTACTCTTTCTGTATTGGGAAGAAGGTTCTACTCTCTTCGTGTTGGGAATAAGGTTCTACTCTTTCTGTGTTGGGAAAAAGGTTCTACTCTCTCTGTGTTGGGAATGAGGTTCTACTCTCTCTGTGTTGGGAATAGGTTCTACTCTTTCTGTGTTGGGAATAAGGCTCTACTCTCACTGTGTTGGGAATAAGGTTCTACTCTTTCTGTATTGGGAAGAAGGTTCTACTCTTTCTGTATTGGGAATAAGGTTCTACTCTTTCTGTGTTGGGAAGAAGGTTCTACTCTTTCTGTATTGGGAATAAGGTTCTACTCTTTCTGTGTTGGGAATAAGGTTCTACTCTTTATGTGTTGGGAATAAGGTTCTACTCTTTCTGTGTTGGGAATAAGGTTCTACTCTTTCTGTGTTGGGAATAAGGTTCTACTCTTTATGTGTTGGGAATAAGGTTCTACTCTTTCTGTATTGGGAAGAAGGTTCTACTCTCTTCGTGTTGGGAATAAGGTTCTACTCTTTCTGTGTTGGGAAAAAAGGTTCTACTCTTTCTGTGTTGGGAATAAGGTTCTACTCTTTCTGTATTGGGAAGAAGGTTCTACTCTTTCTGTGTTGGGAATAAGGTTCTACTCTTTATGTGTTGGGAATAAGGTTCTACTCTCACTGTGTTGGGAATAAGGTTCTACTCTCACTGTGTTGGGAATAAGTTTCTACTCTTTCTGTGTTGGGAATAAGGTTCTACTCTCTCTGTGTTGGGAATAGGTTCTACTCTTTCTGTGTTGGGAATAAGGCTCTACTCTCACTGTGTTGGGAATAAGGTTCTACTCTCACTGTGTTGGGAATAAGGTTCTACTCTCACTGTGTTGGGAATAAGGTTCTACTCTTTCTGTGTTGGGAATAAGGTTCTACTCTCACTGTGTTGGGAATAAGGTTCTACTCTTTCTGTGTTGGGAATAAGGTTCTACTCTCTCTGTGTTGGGAATAGGTTCTACTCTTTCTGTGTTGGGAATAAGGCTCTACTCTCACTGTGTTGGGAATAAGGTTCTACTCTTTCTGTGTTGGGAATAAGGTTCTACTCTTTCTGTATTGGGAAGAAGGTTCTACTCTTTCTGTGTTGGGAATAAGGTTCTACTCTTTCTGTGTTGGGAATAAGGTTCTACTCTTTCTGTATTGGGAATAAGGTTCTACTCTTTCTGTGTTGGGAATAAGGTTCTACTCTTTCTGTGTTGGGAATAAGGTTCTTCTCTCACTGTGTTGGGAATAAGGTTCTACTCTCACTGTGTTGGGAATAAGGTTCTACTCTCACTGTGTTGGGAATAAGGTTCTACTCTCACTGTGTTGGGAATAAGTTTCTACTCTTTCTGTGTTGGGAATAAGGTTCTACTCTCTCTGTGTTGGGAATAGGTTCTACTCTTTCTGTGTTGGGAATAAGGCTCTACTCTCACTGTGTTGGGAATAAGATTCTACTCTTTCTGTGTTGGGAATAAGGGTCTACTCTTTCTGTGTTGGGAATAAGGTTCTACTCTTTCTGTGTTGGGAATAAGGTTCTACTCTTTATGTGTTGGGAATAAGGTTCTACTCTTTATGTGTTGGGAATAAGGTTCTACTCTTTCTGTATTGGGAAGAAGGTTCTACTCTTTCTGTGTTGGGAATAAGGTTCTACTCTTTATATGTTGGGAATACATTTCTACTCTTTCTGTATTGGGAAGAAGGTTCTACTCTTTATGTGTTGGGAATAAGGTTCTACTCTTTCTGTATTGGGAAGAAGGTTCTACTCTCTTCGTGTTGGGAATAAGGTTCTACTCTTTCTGTGTTGGGAAAAAAGGTTCTACTCTTTCTGTGTTGGGAATAAGGTTCTACTCTTTCTGTGTTGGGAAAAAGGTTCTACTCTTTATATGTTGGGAATAAAGTTACTCTTTCTGTATTGGGAAGAAGGTTCTACTCTTTCTGTGTTGGGAATAAGGTTCTACTCTTTATGTGTTGGGAATAAGGTTCTACTCTCACTGTGTTGGGAATAAGGTTATACTCTCACTGTGTTGGGAATAAGGTTCTACTCTCACTGTGTTGGGAATAAGGTTCTACTCTTTCTGTGTTGGGAATAAGGTTCTACTCTCACTGTGTTGGGAATAAGTTTCTACTCTTTCTGTGTTGGGAATAAGGTTCTACTCTCTCTGTGTTGGGAATAGGTTCTACTCTTTCTGTGTTGGGAATAAGGTTCTACTCTTATGTGTTGGGAAAAGGTTCTACTCTTTCTGTGTTGGAATAAGGTTCTACTCTTTCTGTATTGGGAAGAAGGTTCTACTCTTTCTGTGTTGGGAATAAGGTTCTACTCTTTATGTGTTGGGAATAAGGTTCTACTCTCACTGTGTTGGGAATAAGGTTCTACTCTCACTGTGTTGGGAATAAGTTTCTACTCTTTCTGTGTTGGGAATAAGGTTCTACTCTCTCTGTGTTGGGAATAGGTTCTACTCTTTCTGTGTTGGGAATAAGGCTCTACTCTCACTGTGTTGGGAATAAGGTTATACTCTCACTGTGTTGGGAATAAGGTTCTACTCTCACTGTGTTGGGAATAAGGTTCTACTCTTTCTGTGTTGGGAATAAGGTTCTACTCTCACTGTGTTGGGAATAAGTTTCTACTCTTTCTGTGTTGGGAATAAGGTTCTACTCTCTCTGTGTTGGGAATAGGTTCTACTCTTTCTGTGTTGGGAATAAGGCTCTACTCTCACTGTGTTGGGAATAAGGTTCTACTCTTTCTGTGTTGGGAATAAGGTTCTACTCTTTCTGTATTGGGAAGAAGGTTCTACTCTTTCTGTGTTGGGAATAAGGTTCTACTCTTTCTGTGTTGGGAATAAGGTTCTACTCTTTCTGTATTGGGAATAAGGTTCTACTCTTTCTGTGTTGGGAATAAGGTTCTACTCTTTCTGTGTTGGGAATAAGGTTCTTCTCTCACTGTGTTGGGAATAAGGTTCTACTCTCACTGTGTTGGGAATAAGGTTCTACTCTCACTGTGTTGGGAATAAGGTTCTACTCTCACTGTGTTGGGAATAAGTTTCTACTCTTTCTGTGTTGGGAATAAGGTTCTACTCTCTCTGTGTTGGGAATAGGTTCTACTCTTTCTGTGTTGGGAATAAGGCTCTACTCTCACTGTGTTGGGAATAAGGTTCTACTCTTCCTGTGTTGGGAATAAGGGTCTACTCTTTATGTGTTGGGAATAAGGTTCTACTCTTTATGTGTTGGGAATAAGGTTCTACTCTTTATGTGTTGGGAATAAGGTTCTACTCTTTCTGTATTGGGAAGAAGGTTCTACTCTTTCTGTGTTGGGAATAAGGTTCTACTCTTTATATGTTGGGAATACATTTCTACTCTTTCTGTATTGGGAAGAAGGTTCTACTCTTTCTGTGTTGGGAATAAGGTTCTACTCTTTCTGTATTGGGAAGAAGGTTCTACTCTTTCTGTGTTGGGAATAAAGGTTCTACTCTTTCTGTGTTGGGAATAAGGTTCTACTCTTTCTGTGTTGGGAAAAAGGTTCTACTCTTTATATGTTGGGAATAAAGTTACTCTTTCTGTATTGGGAAGAAGGTTCTACTCTTTCTGTGTTGGGAATAAGGTTCTACTCTTTATGTGTTGGGAATAAGGTTCTACTCTCACTGTGTTGGGAATAAGGTTCTACTCTCTCTGTGTTGGGAATAAGGTTCTACTCTCTCTGTGTTGGGAATAAGGTTCTACTCTTTCTGTGTTGGGAATAAGGTTCTACTCTCTCTGTGTTGGGAATAAGGTTCTACTCTTTCTGTGTTGGGAATAAGGTTCTACTCTCTCTGTGTTGGGAATAGGTTCTACTCTTTCTGTGTTGGGAATAAGGCTCTACTCTCACTGTGTTGGGAATAAGGTTCTACTCTTTCTGTGTTGGGAATAAGGTTCTACTCTTTCTGTATTGGGAAGAAGGTTCTACTCTTTCTGTGTTGGGAATAAGGTTCTACTCTTTCTGTGTTGGGAATAAGGTTCTACTCTTTCTGTATTGGGAATAAGGTTCTACTCTTTCTGTGTTGGGAATAAGGTTCTACTCTTTCTGTGTTGGGAATAAGGTTCTTCTCTCACTGTGTTGGGAATAAGGTTCTACTCTCACTGTGTTGGGAATAAGGTTCTACTCTCACTGTGTTGGGAATAAGGTTCTACTCTCACTGTGTTGGGAATAAGTTTCTACTCTTTCTGTGTTGGGAATAAGGTTCTACTCTCTCTGTGTTGGGAATAGGTTCTACTCTTTCTGTGTTGGGAATAAGGCTCTACTCTCACTGTGTTGGGAATAAGGTTCTACTCTTTCTGTGTTGGGAATAAGGGTCTACTCTTTCTGTGTTGGGAATAAGGTTCTACTCTTTCTGTGTTGGGAATAAGGTTCTACTCTTTATGTGTTGGGAATAAGGTTCTACTCTTTATGTGTTGGGAATAAGGTTCTACTCTTTCTGTATTGGGAAGAAGGTTCTACTCTTTCTGTGTTGGGAATAAGGTTCTACTCTTTATATGTTGGGAATACATTTCTACTCTTTCTGTATTGGGAAGAAGGTTCTACTCTTTCTGTGTTGGGAATAAGGTTCTACTCTTTCTGTATTGGGAAGAAGGTTCTACTCTCTTCGTGTTGGGAATAAGGTTCTACTCTTTCTGTGTTGGGAAAAAGGTTCTACTCTCTCTGTGTTGGGAATGAGGTTCTACTCTCTCTGTGTTGGGAATAGGTTCTACTCTTTCTGTGTTGGGAATAAGGCTCTACTCTCACTGTGTTGGGAATAAGGTTCTACTCTTTCTGTATTGGGAAGAAGGTTCTACTCTTTCTGTATTGGGAATAAGGTTCTACTCTTTCTGTGTTGGGAAGAAGGTTCTACTCTTTCTGTATTGGGAATAAGGTTCTACTCTTTCTGTGTTGGGAATAAGGTTCTACTCTTTATGTGTTGGGAATAAGGTTCTACTCTTTCTGTGTTGGGAATAAGGTTCTACTCTTTCTGTGTTGGGAATAAGGTTCTACTCTTTATGTGTTGGGAATAAGGTTCTACTCTTTCTGTATTGGGAAGAAGGTTCTACTCTCTTCGTGTTGGGAATAAGGTTCTACTCTTTCTGTGTTGGGAAAAAAGGTTCTACTCTTTCTGTGTTGGGAATAAGGTTCTACTCTTTCTGTGTTGGGAAAAAGGTTCTACTCTTTATATGTTGGGAATAAAGTTACTCTTTCTGTATTGGGAAGAAGGTTCTACTCTTTCTGTGTTGGGAATAAGGTTCTACTCTTTATGTGTTGGGAATAAGGTTCTACTCTCACTGTGTTGGGAATAAGGTTCTACTCTCACTGTGTTGGGAATAAGTTTCTACTCTTTCTGTGTTGGGAATAAGGTTCTACTCTCTCTGTGTTGGGAATAGGTTCTACTCTTTCTGTGTTGGGAATAAGGCTCTACTCTCACTGTGTTGGGAATAAGGTTCTACTCTCACTGTGTTGGGAATAAGGTTCTACTCTCACTGTGTTGGGAATAAGGTTCTACTCTTTCTGTGTTGGGAATAAGGTTCTACTCGTTATGTGTTGGGAATAAGGTTCTACTCTTTCTGTATTTGGAAGAAGGTTCTACTCTTTCTGTATTGGGAATAAGGTTCTACTCTTTCTGTGTTGGGAATAAGGTTCTACTCTTTCTGTATTGGGAACAAGGTTCTACTCTCTTCGTGTTGGGAATAAGGTTCTACTCTTTCTGTGTTGGGAAAAAGGTTATACTCATTCTGTATTGGGAAGAAGGTTCTACTCTTTCTGTGTTGGGAATAAGGTTCTACTCTTTATATGTTGGGAATAAAGTTATACTCTTTCTGTATTGGGAAGAAGGTTCTACTCTTTCTGTGTTGGGAATAAGGTTCTACTCTTTATATGTTGGGAATAAAGTTATACTCTTTCTGTATTGGGAAGAAGGTTCTACTCTTTCTGTGTTGGGAATAAGGTTCTACTCTTTATATGTTGGGAATAAAGTTAAACTCTTTCTGTATTGGGAAGAAGGTTCTACTCTTTCTGTGTTGGGAATAAGGTTCTACTCTTTATATGTTGGGAATAAAGTTATACTCTCTCTGTGTTGGGAATAAGGTTCTACTCTCTCTGTGTTGGGAATAAGGTTCTACTCTTTCTGTGTTGGGAATAAGGTTCTACACTCTCTGTGTTGGGAATAGGTTCTACTCTTTCTGTGTTGGGAAAAAGGTTCTACTCTTTCTGTGTATGGAATAAGGTTCTACTCTTTCTGTGTATGGAATAAGGTTCTACTCTCTCTGTGTTGGAAATAAGGTTCTACGCTCTCTGTGTTGGGAATGATGTTCTACTTTCTCTCTCTCTCTGTGTTGTGAATAAGGTTCTCCTTCTGTGTTGGGAATAAGGTTCTGCTATTTCTGTGTTGGGAATAAGGTTCTACTCTCTCTGTGTTGGGAAAAAGGTTCTACTCTCTGTGTGTACGGAATAAGGTTCTACTCTTTCTGTGTACGGAATAAGGTTCTACTCTTTCTGTGTTGGGAATACGGTTCTACTCTCTCTGTGTTGGGAATAAGGTTATACTCTTTATGTGTTGGGAATAAGGTTATACTCTTTATGTGTTGGGAATAAGGTTCTACTCTCTCTGTGTTGGGAATAAGGTTCTCTCTCTGTTTTGGGTATGAGGTTGTCTCTCTGTGTTCTAGTTTTACACTTTGTGCATTATGTAGGGAATAGGGAATAGGGAATAGGAATATTATGTAGGGAATAGGGAATAGGGAATAGGGAATATGAATATTATGTAGGGAATAGGTTAACATTTGGGATGGTGTAACAGCTCTATAACTGATAACATGCCATCCTTCTATTCTACTGGACATCATGTTTAATGGTCAACTGGGTTTAGGATACTACGCTGAGTGATTCCTCTCACTAAATGTTATCCATATAATAGTCCTTTTGGAGAAAGGATTGTTTACATATAGTTGACATGTGTATTCTAAAAGCATAATTGAGAAATAATTGATCAAATTTGGCATATTTCTGACAATTTGGCCCTACACAGGCCTCCTTTAAGACTGTTTCAGCTGTAGGTGTTGTCATATGAAGCTTTACTGCTTGCTGTTAATTATGAGTAGTAGTTTGATTTAAAAAATATATATATATATATATATATATATATATATACAGTATATATACAGTTATATACAGTTATATACAGTTTTGATTTGGTAAATGTTTCTATATATTGTTAAACATAATATACTCCACAGGCATATCAAAGTTCCAGAGTGGGATCACTACTAGTTTTAAAATGATTACATTTCATAAAAATCCCCCAAATCATGGCCTGTTTTAGGTGTGGGTTGTGTGAGGAATCACATTATAGCATCCCTATGATGACATTGGACATTCATTTCTCATAGCATTTGATCCATATCATTTAGCCATTTAGTTGACCACCACTAAACACTGTTAGTAGGGCTGGGAATTTTGCCAGGGACCCCACGATATAATCACAATACATAGGTGTCGATACGATATGTATTGTTATCGTCACGATTCTGTATGTTTATTTATATATTTCACCTTTATTTAACCAGGTAGGCTAGTTGAGAACAAGTTCTCATTTGCAACTGCGACCTAGCCAAGATAAAGCAAAGCAATTCGACACATACAACAATACAGAGTTACACATGGAATAAACAAAACATACAGTCAATAATACAGTAGAACAAAAGAAAACAAAAAGTCTATATACAGTGAGTGCAAATGAGGTGAGATAAGGGAGTTAAGGCAATAAATAGGCCATGGTGGCGAAGTAATTACAATATAGCAATTAAACACTGGAATGGTAGATGTGCAGAAGATGAATGTGCAAGTAGAGATACTGGGGTGCAAAGGAGCAAGATAAATAAATAAATACAGTATGGGGATGAGGTGGATAGATGGGCTGTTTACAGGTGCAGTGATCTGTGAGCTGCTCTGACAGCTGGTGCTTAAAGCTAGTGAGGGAGATATGAGTCTCCAGCTTCAGAGATGTTTGAAGTTCGTTCCAATCATTGGCAGCAGAGAACTGGAAGGAAAGACGACCAAAGGAGGAATTGGCTTTGGGGGTGACCAGTGAGATATACCTGCTGGAGCGCGTGCTACGAGTGGGTGCTGCTATGGTGACCAGTGAGCTGAGATAAGGCGGGGCTTTACCTAGCAGAGACTTGTAGATAACCTGTAGCCAGTGGGTTTGGCGATGAGTATGAAGCGAGGGTCAACCAACGAGAGCGTACAGGTCGCAGTGGTGGGTAGTATACGGGGCTTTGGTGACAAAACGGATGGCACTGTGATAGACTGCATCTAATTTGTTGAGTAGAGTGAGTAGAGTATTGGAGGCTATTTTATAGATGACATCGCCAAAGTTGAGGATCGGTAAGATGGTCAGTTTTATGACGGTATGTTTGGCAGCGTGAGTGAAGGATGCTTTGTAGGAAGCCGATTTTGGATTGTAGATGCTTAATGTGAGTCTGGAAGGAGAGGTTACAGTCTAACCAGACACCTAGGTATTTGTAGTTGTCCACATATTCTAAGTCAGAACCGTCCAGAGTAGTGATGCTGGACGGGCGGGCAGGTGCGGGCAGCGATCGATTGGATAGCATGCATTTAGTTTTACTTGCATTTAAGAGCAGTTTGAGGCCACGGAAGGAGAGTTGTATGGCATTGAAGCTCGTCTGGAGGTTAGTTAACACAGTGTCCAAAGAAGGGCCAGAAGTATACAGAATGGTGTCGTCTGCGTAGAGGTGGATCAGAGAATCACCAGCAGCAAGAGCGAAATCATTGATGTGTACAGAGAAGAGAGTCGGCCCGAGAATTGAACCCTGAGGCACCCCCATAGAGACTGCCACAGGTCCGAACAACAGGCCCTCCGATTTGACACACTGAACTCTATCAGAGAAGTAGTTGGTAAACCAGGTGAGGCAATCATTTGAGAAACCATGGCTGTCGAGTCTGCCAATAAGAATGCGGTGATTGACAGAGTCAAAAGCCTTGGCCAGGTCGATGAAGATGGCTGCACAGTACTTTCTTTTATCGATGGCGGTTATGATATCGTTTAGGACCTTGAGCATGGCTGAGGTGCACCCATGACCAGCTCTGAAACCTGATTGCATAGCGGAGAAGGTACGGTGGGATTCGAAATGGTCGGTGATCTGTTTGTTAACTTGGCTTTCAAAGATCTTAGAAAGACAGGGTAGGACTGATATAGGTCTGTAGCAGTTTGGGTCTAGAGTGTCACCCCTTTGAAGAAGGGGATGACCGCGGCTGCTTTCCAATCTTTGGGAATCTCAGACGATACGAAAGAGAGTTTGAACAGGCTAGTAATAGGGGTTGCAACAATTTCGGCAGATAATTTTAGAAAGAGAGGGCCAGATTGTCTAGCCCGGCTGATTTTGTAGGGGTCCAGATTTTGCAGCTCTTTCAGAACATCAGCTATCTGGATTTGGGTGAAGGAGAAATGGTGGGGGCTTGGGTGGGTTGCTGTGAAGGGTGCCGGGCAGTTGACCGGGGTAGTGGTAGCCAGGTGGAAAGCATGGCCAGCCGTAGAGAAATGCTTATTGGTATTCTCAATTATAATGGATTTAATGGTGGTAACAGTGTTTCCTACCCTCAGAGCAGTGGGCAGCTGGGAGGAGGTGCTCTTATTCTCCATGGACTTTACAGTGTCCCAGAACTTTTTTGATTTTGTACTACAGGATGCACATTTCTGTTTGAAAAAGCTAGCCTTAGCTTTCCTAACTGCCTGTGTATATTTGTTCCTAACTTCCCTGAAAAGCTGCATATCACGGGGGCTATCCGATGCTAATGCAGTAGGCCACAGGATGTTTTTGTGCTGGTCAAGGGCAGACAGGTCTGGAGTGAACCAAGGACTATATCTATTCCTGGTTCCATTTTTTTTGGAATGGAGCATGCTTGTTTAAGATGGTGAGGAAGGCACTTTTAAAGAATAACCAGGCATCCTCTACTGTCAGGATGAGGTCAATATCCTTCCAGGATACCCGGGCCATGTCAATTAGAAAGGCCTGCTCGCAGAAGTGTTTTAGGGAGCGTTTGACAGTGATGAGTGGAGGTCGTTTGACCGCTGACCCATTACGGAAGCAGGCAATGAGGCAGTGATCGCTGAGATCTTGATTGAAAATGGCAGAGGTGTATTTGGAGGTAATGTTAGTTAGGATGATATCTATGAGGGTGCCCGTGTTTACGGATTTGGGGTTGTACCTGGTAGGTTCATTGATAATTTGTGTGAGATTGAGGGCATCAAGCTTAGATTGTAGGATGGCCGGGGTGTTAAGCATGTCCCAGATTAGGTCACCTAGTAGCACGAGCTCAGGAGATAGATTGGGGGCAATCAATTCACATATGTATTGTATGTATTGTTATTCTCACCATTCTGTATGTATTGTTATTCTCACCATTCTGTATGTATTACTGTTCTCACCATTCTGTCTGTATTGATATTATCACCATTCTGTATGTATTGCTATTCTCACCATTCTGTATGTATTGTTATTTGATACTGTGATTTTTTTTGTGATTCGACGTTCCAAACATATTGCTAACTATATGTCTGCTGCAGAGGGACAAGAGAGAGCCATGACAAAATCACTTTTGATCAGTCACGGAAATAAAAGTGGTAAAGGGCTCCCAAATTAAAAAAGAAGATGAAGAACATGGGATCATGGGAAATCAAAAGAAATCAGCCAAGACCTCAGAAAAAAAATTGTAGACCTTCACAAGTCTGGTTCATCCTTGGGAGCAATTTCCAAATGCCTGAAGTTACCACGTTCATCTGTACAAACAATAGTACACAAGTAGCGACATAATCTGAAAGGCTGCTCAGCAAGGAAGAAGCCAATGCTCCAAAACCGCCATAAAAAAGCCAGACTACGGTTTGTAATTGCACATGGGGACAAAGATCGTACTTTTTGGAGAAATGCCCTCTGGTCTGATTAAACAAAAATAGAACTGTTTGGCCATAATGACCATCGTTATGTTTGGAGGAAGAAGGGGGAGGCTTGCAATCCGAAAAACACCATCCCAACTGTGAAGCACGGGGGTGGCAGCATCATGTTGTGGGGGTGCTTTGCTGCAGGAGGGACTGGTGCACTTCACAATATAGATGGCATCATGAGGGAGGAAAATGATGTGGATATATTGAAGCAACATCTCAAGACATCAATCAGGAGGTTAATGCTTGGTCGCAAATGGGTCTTCCAAATGAACAATGACCCCAAGCATACTTCCAAAGTTGTGGCAAAATGGCTTAAGGACAACAAAGTCAAGGTATTGGAGTGGCCATCACAAAGCCCTGACTTCAATCCTATAGAAAATTTGTGGGCAGAACTGAAAAAGCGTGTGCGAGCAAGGAGGCCTACAAACCTGACTCAGTTACATCAGCTCTGTCAGGAGGAATGGCCCAAAATTCACCCAACTTATTGTGGGAAGCTTGTGGAATGCTACCCAACACATTTGACCCAACTTAAACAATTTAAAGGCAATGCTACCAAATAGTACTTGAGTGTATGTAAACTTCTGACCCACTGGGAATGTGATGAAAGAAATAGAAACGGAAATAAATCATCCTCTCCACTATTATTCTGACATTTCACGTTCTTAAAATAAAGTGGGGATCCTAACTGACCTAAGACAGGGAATTTTTACAAGGATTAAATGTCAGGAATTGTGAAAAACTGAGTTTAAATGTATTTGGCTGAGGTGTATGTAAACTTCCGACTTCAACTGTATAGTCAAAATTATTATTCCGATATGTACTGTAACTGTATCGATTTTTTTCCCCCCATCACTATTAGCCTGTGGAATCAAATCTCTTAACACTTTAAGTGACCATGTAATGTAACACAAATACTCTATCTCCCTACATAACTTCCATGTAATGTTTTAAAGGCACTTCGGATTACAATTTCCTCCTACTAAGATACACACACTGTGAGCAAACACACAGTAACATTTAAAATTGACAGGAACTCCAAATACTGCAATGGGAACACTTGTCAGTGTAAATATCATTATTCTAGGGTCGCTACATATGATTTTCAGTCACTTTCTGACTGCACTTCTTTAGATTTGAACGAAACCTTCCATATATGTTTCCATACATCTTTGCCCATGGTAGAAGTGGTCAGAAGTCACTTTTTGGACCTAAATGCCCAAAACATTCAGGAGATAGAGGACTTTGATATCCCTGGAAAAGATAAACGGTTGACTTTGATATCCCTGGAAATGGGACAATTTGGTAAAAAAAGGTTAAAAAAATAATCATTTGAAGGATTTCTCACAAACTTCATTTCAAGATCAACATTTTGGATGAGTTGGCAAGAGAACAGAAAGAGACTGGCATCAGGCAATATTGGCAGTATTCTGACTTGAGATCTGCGGGCCTAACTTTTTACACATCTCCGATTTGACAACAATGAACAATTTTTATGAAAGTCTAAATAGACTGAGAACTAAAAAAGTTGTGGTTAAAAAAGATTAATGTAAACTGCCGCTGAAGGCCCAATGTGTCTTGCTCCATATAATGTAACATAATACGTGATCTGCATTTCAGTTGCCCTTTTGTCTCTTGAGTCTTGATTTACAACGGATGCTTTTTGTTATAAATGTCATGGTTGACTTGGTGAGGGTGAAATCGCTCCTTATAAAGTAGGATGACGCTGTAAATCTGACTGTAAAATGATCCATTCAAAGTATAACCTTGGCGCGACTATAGTACACATTGGTTGAAGCTCAATGTTCAATTCAAATCTCCCTATCATCATATCTAAGCTAATATGGAGGTACACAACACTCCCCCCTCACCTCTCGTCATGAGGCCGAAAACCAGTATACCAGATTTCTGACAGGGTTGTAAGCATTAGGGTCACACAATTTTTTTTGTCCAAACCTAGTTCAACTTCTAAAAGTCAGATTTGTGTGACCATTAGACTTGGATCCATTTGGAGTGAATAAGTTTGTAGGTGCAACATTTTTTTTAAATTAAATTCACAATTTACCGGTCTCACGTGCACATTTCTGCCCACTATAAACTAACAATGTGCTACCTTTTTGTAGCATTTCTGACAAAGCTAATGTCTATTTGTAGCTAGCAAGCTAACAGCAGTTGGATGAGAAGCAAAAGGAAGGTAGCTAGCTAGTTAGGTATATTTTGCTATGGAAGGTTTTTCATATGGATGAAGTCATCTGTATAAACTGCTGACCTGGACACTTGCGTATAATCAGAGCTCAAACAAATATGCTAGCAAATCAAATCAAGCTTTATTTGTCACATGCGCCGAAATGCTTACTTACAAGCCCTTAACCAACAGTGCAGTTTATTAAGAAGAGTTAAGAAAATATTTACTAAATGGACTAAAGTAAAATATAATAATTAAAAGTAGCACAATAAGAATAACAATAATGAGGCTACATACAGGGGGTACCGGTACTGAGTCAGGTTAGTTGAGGTAATTTGTACATGTAGGTGAACTGACTATGCATAGATAATAAACATCAAGTAGCAGCAGCGTACAAAAGGGGGGGGGGGGGGGGGGGGGGTCAATGTAAATAGTCCGGTGGCAATTTTAGTAATTGTTCAGCATTCTTATGGCTTGGGGGTAGAAGCTGTTGAGGAGCCTTTTGGTCCTAGACTTGGTGCTCCGGTACCGCTTGCCGTGTGGTAGCAGAGAAAAGTCTATAACTTGGGTGACTGGAGTCTCTGACAATTTTATGGGCTTTCCTCTGACACTGTCTATTATATAGGTCCTGGATGGCAGGAAGCTTGGCCCCAGTGATGTACTGGGCCGTACACACTACCCTTTGTAGCGCCTTACGGTCAGATACCGAGCAGTTGCCACACCATACCAGACGGTGATGCAACCAGTCAGGATGCTCTCGATGGTGCAGCTGTAGAACCTTTTGAGGATCTCAAGACCCATGCCAAATCTTTTTATTCTCTTGAGGGGGATAAGGTTTTGTCGTGCCCTCTTCACAACTGTCTTGGTCTGTTTGGACCATGATAGTTCGTTGGTGATGTGGATACCAAGGAACTTGAAACTCTCGACCCGCTTTGTGGGCACTATGATTTTGAACGCTGAGCTGTAGTCAATGAACAGCATTCTCACATAGGTGTTCCTTTTGTCCAGGTGAGAAAGGGCAGTGTGGATTGCGATTGAGATTGCGTCATCTGTGGATCTGTTGGGGCGTTATGGAAATTGGAGTGGGTCTAGGATGTCCGGGAGGATGCTGTTGATGTGAGCCATGACTAGCCTTTCAAAGCACTTCATGGCTACCGACGTGAGTGCTACGGGGCGGTTACCTTCGCTACGGAGTGGTTATGACGTGAGTGCTACAGGGCGGCTACCATTTAGGCAGGTTACCTTCGCTTCCTTGGGCACAGGGACTATGGTGGTCTGATTGAAACATGTAGGTGTCACAGACTTGGTAAGGAAGAGGTTGAAAATGTCAGTGAAGACACTTGACAGTTGGTCCGCGCATGCATTGACTACACGTCCTGTTAATCCGTCTGGCCCAGCGGCTTTGTGAATATTGACCTGTTTAAAGGTTTTGTTCGCATCAGCTACCGAGAGCGTTATTACACAGACATCCAGAACAGCTGGTGCTCTTGTGCAGGCTTCAGTGTTGCTTGCCTCGAAGCGAGTATAAAAGGCATTTAGCTCATCTGGTAGGCTTACATCACTGGGTAGCTCGCGTCTGGGTTTCCCTTTATAGTCCATAATAGTTTTCAAGCCCTGCCACATCCGACAAGCGTCAGAGTCAGTGTAGTAGGATTCAATCTTAATCCTGTATTGACTCTTTGCTTGTTTGATGGTTCGTCTGAGGGCATAGCGGGATTTATTATAAGCGACCAGATTAGCTTCCCGCTTCTTGAAAGCGGCAGCTCTAGCCTTTAGCTCGATGCGGATGTTGCCTGTAATCCATGGCTTCTGGTTGGCTTCTGGTTGGGATATGTCCGTACGGTCACTGTGGGGACAACGTTGTCGATGCACTTATTGGTGAAGCCGATGACTGCGGTGATATACTCTTCAATGCCACTGGATGAATCCCGGAGCATATTCCAGTCTGTGCTAGCAAAACAGTCCTGTAGCGTAGCATCCGCGTCATCTGACCACTTCTATATTGAGTGAGTCACTGGTACTTCCTGCTTTTAGTTTTTACTTGTAAGCAGGAATCAGGAGGATAGAATTATGGTCAGGTTTGCCAAATGGAGGGCGAGGGAGAACTTTGTATGCATCTCTGTGTGTGGAATAAAGGTGGTCTAGGAATTTTTTTCTTCTGTGACATGCTGGTAAAACTTTGTTAGCTTAATAAACTTGATAAAATTAAACTGTTTTCCACACAACTGTTTTAGACATGTTTTTTGTTAACCAAGCAAGAGAAATCAACATTCAATCAGACTGTCCATTTAAATAGTGTTAAGTTGATGTATATATAACAGGGTTTTGTTAGCGTTACCGCCATGGGACTTGAAGGTCCCGGGTTCACCTACCCGAGGGGATATTTGACCATTCTCTTTCATGTATAGTTTTTGACTCCCCCTCCCTTTCCTGACACAGTGTGTGCTTATTGTCATTTATTAGGTGTCACTTGAAAGTGCCTCTGAGGATCGTTGAGTGGCAAGGGACACTATTACTAGTCCTCACGTCTTGCTACTATGGTGGAGAGAACAGTGGAGAGCCAGCTCTCAAACTCTCAAGGAAGACATAGCAGCCCTCATCCACCAGATGCCATCGCCTACGGTACAAATGCAAGCGATTTTAAGTTGCACAGTTTGTAAATTATTGTCCCTGTCAGGCGCCACTTTTTTGTAATTTGAGAAGCAAAGAAATGTTGTCAAGCTGGCCCATGTGGAGCTGACAAACGAATTGCACTTATTCCTATGCACACAGTACATCACACACGGTCAGTAGCACTTATATATGTTCTGTTCCAGATCTGTCAGTTTTCCCATTTATTTTATATTTACCTATCCAATGTCAGATTTGTAAATATGTTAAAAGGGTTTTGTACTTGTCTAATGACTGGCCAGCATCCCGGAGTCGCCTCTTCACTGTTGACGTTCAGACTGGTGTTTTGCGGGTACTATTAAATGAAGCTGCCAGTTGAGGACTTGTGAGGCGTCTGTTTCTCAAACTAGACACTTTAATGTACTTGTCCTCTTGCTCAATTTTGAACCGGGGCCTCCCACTCCTCTTTCTATTCTGGTTAGAGTCAGTTTGCGCTGTTCTGTGAAGGGAGTAGTACACTGCGTTGTACGAGATCTTCAGTTTTTTGGAAATTTCTCGCATGGAATAGCCTTCATTTCTCAGAACAAGGAATAGACTGATGAGTTTCAGAAGAAAGGTCTTTATTTCTGGCCATTTTGAGCCTGTAATCGAACCCACAAATGCTGATGCTCCAGATACTCAACTAGTCTAAAGAAGGCCAGTTGCATTGCTTCTTTAATCAGAATGACAGTTTTCAGCTGTGTTAACATAATTGCAAAAGTGTTTTCTAATGATCAGTTAGCCTTTTAAAATGATAAACTTGGTTTAGCTAACACAACGTGCCATTGGAACACAGGAGTGATGGTTGCTGATAATGGGCCTCTGTACGCCTAAGTAGATATTCCCTAAAAAAATCTGCCTTTTCCAGCTACAATAGTCATTTACAACATTAACAATGTCTCCACTGTATTTCTGATCAATTTGATGTTATTTTAATGGACAAAAATGTGCTTTTCTTTCAAAAACAAGGACATTTCTAAATGACCCTAAACTTTTGAAAGGTTAGTGTATGTTTCATTGTAAATTGTATATTTTGTAATAACTCACTATTGTTTACAGGTAATGCAGTACTAGGCCTTTCGTCAGTAAACTTTAAAGCACATGTTCATGTAAATAGTGAACGGCTACACGTTTATTATTTTGTGTATTTTCCAGGAGCTTTTCTTGTTCAAAAAGATAATGGAAAATATTTCCAATTTATTCCATCTTTTTTTCTTTTTTTTTTCGCTTACCTCTGGAAAATCAGCTGTTAATATTAAATAAATACTAATAACTACATTTCTGTTGACATTTGTCATTATTGTGTACTTTTACTTTACTTAAGCAATAATGCCTGAGGTGTGGTATATGGTCAATATACCACGGCTAAGGACTTTTCTTAGGCACGACGCAGCACTGAGCCATGGTATGTTGGCCATATATCACAAACTTCTGAGGTGCCTTATTGCTATTATAAACTGGTTACTAACGTAATTAGAGCACTAAAAATAAATGTTTTGTCATACCCGTGGTATATGGTCTGATATACCACAGCTGTCAGCCAATCAGCATTCAGGGCTCGAACCACCCAGTTTATAATGTTGTATAATCACCTTCCATGGAATCAATGGAAATTTAAAACATAAAACTATGTTTTAAGTGAGAAGTAGACATTGGTCTCAAGGTGAAAAAGAAAGGAAATTCTCAAGCACCACAATGAGTACTTCACCCATGGATACAGCCTTGACCTACGACAGTAGCTATGTTAGTCTATTGTACTTCCAACAATGTGTATGTAGGTTGCTTAGGATTCAAACCTTCTCAAACAGTCTAATTCATACTCATCAGAGGGATAATGGACTTTACAGTGTCCTGCTATTAAAATGATGTGTATATACACTCAGCGGACAGTTTATTAGGTACACCCATCTAATACTGGGTCGAACCTCCCCTTTGGTCCAGAACAGCCTGAATTGTTCGAGGCATTCTGTAATGTTTCTGAAATGTTCCACAGGGATGTTGGTCCATGCTGACGCGATGGCATCATGTAGTTGCTGCAGATTGGATGGTAGTACATTCAAGCTGAGAACAGCCCTTCCATCTCATCCCAAAGAGGGTCTATTGGGTTGAGGTCTGCGGACTGACCAGGCCACTCAAGTAAACTGAACTCACTATCATATTCCAGGCAATGTTTTTCCGCTCCTCAATTGCCCAGTGTTGGTGAACGCATGCCCAGTGGAGACGCTTCTTCTTGTTTTTAGCTGATAGGAGTGGAACCCGGTGTGGTCGTCTATAGCGCCATCCGTGACAAGGAACGACGAGTTGTGTGTTCCTAGATACCATTCTGTAAAACACTGTTGTACTGTGCCGCCGACAGGACTGCCACTGAATTTTTGTTTGTCGCACTATTCTCGGTAAACCCTAGACACTGTCAGGCGTGAAAAGCCCAGGAAGGCAGCCATCTCTGAGATACTGGATTCGGTGCGCCGGTCACTGGATTTCCCAATTTTTACGTTCAGTCGAACAGTAACTGAATGCCTCGATGCCTGACTGGTGTGGTGTACCTAATAAACTGTCGGGGGACTGTATATGTACAGTATACAGCTCTGAAAAAATTAAGTTAGGCACAAATTAGGCACATTTGGGCAGTCTTGATACAACATTTTGAACAGAAATGAAATGGTTCATTGGATCAGTCTAAAACTTTGCACATACACTGCTCCCATCTAGTGGCCAAAATCTAAATTGCACCTGGGCTGGAATAATACATTATGGCCTTTCTCTTGCATTTCAAAGATGATGGTAGAAAAAACATCCTAAAGAAAGGTTTTTTTTTTTCTTTGTATTGTCTTTTACCAGATCTATTGTGTTATATTATCTTACATTCCTTTCACATTTCCACAAACTTCAAAGTGTTTCCTTTCAAATGGTACCAATAATATGCATATCCTTGCTTCAGGGCATGAGCTACAGGCAGTTAGATTTGGGTATGTCCATTTTAGGCGGAAATTGAAAAAAAGGGGTGTGTTACGGATACAGGTATCCTGTGTGTATTTGTTTTCTCTCTTTCTGCCCTAGTCACAGGTGGCAGTCATCAGTCGCCCATCAGTCGCCAATCTGTCGCCAATCTGAAGACACACCTGCTCCTTTTCTCTTACCCAATCACATCCTCTTTCCCTTGGTTTAGAAGAAACCCAATCAGTTGTCTCTGCAGCTATCTCTCTTTTGTTTTTGCACCTACATGTCACATTTGTCCGTTATTATGTGAGTATGTATTGTTGTGGTTTATGACTGTTTGTTTGTTGTTGCGAAAAGGGGGTACAAAGCCAAGTCGCCCATGGGCATACATTACCCGTAGGAAAACTTTGTCTAAGTACCCTAGTTAGAACTGGGCAGACCACCCACTGTATTTTGTTGGTTAGTTAGCTAGCTGTTCATGAAGCAGGCTAGACTAGCTTAGGTTTTCTTTTGTTGATATTTATTCGTTTTTTCCTTGGGTCCAGCTCAGCCTTCCCCCATTACCGTGTGTTTCAACAATAAAACCATAAGTGTTTGACGGTAGATTTAGGTTGTCTGTTGTTTTTAGTTCTCACTGTTCCTTTTCACTGATGTGATTTGCATGAGATATGTTACAGGTCTCGTTTCCATCCCTCCTTAGACTGCAGGGCCAAAAAGGGTTCGTAACAGGGCGGATCCTTATTAAACTACAACACATAGTCACTTGACAGAGGTAATGAACTATCCATCATTCAGCACAGCAATTTATAACAGGACCTGGTTTGAAAAACAAGTGTTACTTATGTCAATATTACACGGGTAAGCTAACGCTTACAGAAATCCGGAATGCAGACAGGCTCAATAGACGTATCTAGATGAGTGACTGTCGAACACACCACCTCCTGTAATGTTGGGTACCAAAAAAAAGATGTTATGAAAAATATAAATGTTTCAATGAAATGTATGGTTAAAATAAAGGGTTTAAGGAAATGCAGGCAGTTATCACATTAACAACAAGACAAAATGTCTCACTCAGTCAAGCCTGATGGTATTGTAAGTATAAAAGCAAAAAGTACATTTAGACCAGCATAACTACTGTAGGAGGTCAAATCTGTGTGCTGTAAAACCTTGGTAGAGCATGGGTGGCGTAGACATTGTGGTGCTGGTGAATTTCAGACCAATCCTTACTTCTCACTTAAAATCTATTGTTTTATATTTACATAGCTAGGAACCATCCCAGCATAACATACCATCTGTGTTTGAAATGCAGAGGATGTGTGCCAAATGGCACCCTATTTCCAATAGAGTGCACTACTTTTGACCAGAGCCAACTGTCTCTAGAGCTACTATATAGGGCCATAGAGTGCCATTTGGGATGCATCACTGAGAATCATTTGACTCAGTGTCCAACCCTCTCCTGTATTCTGTACACTAAATATTGAAAGCTTTTTCATTTTGAAATTGGAACTGTGCTGTTTGATTGCACACTGTGTGAACACTTTTCTTCTGTAACCCCGGTCTAATTGATACCTATATCAAGTAACAGAGAACAAACAGCTGCATCGAGCCGTCGATCTGAAGGATGAACCAGACACGCACACACACACACCATCCCCTCTTTTGTGGCTGTAAGGGCAGAGATGAGGAGATGACCACACAAAGGAAATATGATTTATATACAGTATTTCCAAGTAAACTCTCCAATTGAAGACATGAAATTGGAAGACGGATGAAGCTTTGAACTGAGCAGGAGGCAGCAGCCATTTTAGCCATGATTAGCTTTGCCAAACTAAACCATGCACGTCATCCTTCTCTTTGTTGACCGAGTCAAGAACCGGCATTCTGTTGACCGAGTCAGAACCAGCATTCTGTTGACTGAGTCAGAAACTGCATTCTGTTGACTGAGTCAAGAACCAGCATTCTGTTGACCGAGTCAAGAACCAGCATTCTGTTGACCGAGTCACAACCAGCATTCTGTTGACCGAGTCAGAACCAGCATTCTGTTGACCGAGTCAAGAACCAGCATTCTGTTGACCGAGTCAAGAACCAGCATTCTGTTGACCGAGTCACAACCAGCATTCTGTTGACCGAGTCAAGAACCGGCATTCTGTTGACCGAGTCAGAAAACGGCATTCTGTTGACCGAGTCAGAACCAGCATTCTGTTGACTGAGTCAAGAACCAGCATTCTGTTGACCGAGTCAGAAAACGGCATTCTGTTGACTGAGTCAAGAACCTGCATTCTGTTGACCGAGTCAGAACCAGCATTCTGTTGACTGAGTCAAGAACCAGCATTCTGTTGACCGAGTCAGAACCAGCATTCTGTTGACCGAGTCAGAACCAGCATTCTGTTGACTGAGTCAGAAAACGGCATTCTGTTGACCGAGTCAGAAAACGGCATTCTGTTGACCGAGTCAGAAAACGGCATTCTGTTGACCGAGTCAAGAACCGGCATTCTGTTGACCGAGTCAAGAACCGGCATTCTGTTGACCGAGTCAAGAACCAGCATTCTGTTGACCGAGTCAGAAAACGGCATTCTGTTGACCGAGTCAGAAAACGGCATTCTGTTGACCGAGTCAGAAAACGGCATTCTGTTGACCGAGTCAGAAAACGGCATTCTGTTGACCGAGTCAGAAAACGGCATTCTGTTGACCGAGTCAAGAAACTGCATTCTGTTGACCGAGTCAGAAAACGGCATTCTGTTGACCGAGTCAGAAAACGGCATTCTGTTGACCGAGTCAGAAAACGGCATTCTGTTGACCGAGTCAGAAAACGGCATTCTGTTGACCGAGTCAGAAAACGGCATTCTGTTGACCGAGTCAGAAAACGGCATTCTGTTGACCGAGTCAAGAACCTGCATTCTGTTGACCCGAGTCAGAAAACGGCATTCTGTTGACCGAGTCAAGAAACTGCATTCTGTTGACCGAGTCAAGAAACTGCATTCTGTTGACCGAGTCAAGAAACTGCATTCTGTTGACCGAGTCAGAAAACGGCATTCTGTTGACCGAGTCAAGAAACTGCATTCTGTTGACCGAGTCAAGAACCGGCATTCTGTTGACCGAGTCAAGAACCGGCATTCTGTTGACCGAGTCAAGAACCGGCATTCTGTTGACCGAGTCAGAAAACGGCATTCTGTTGACCGAGTCAGAAAACGGCATTCTGTTGACCGAGTCAGAAAACGGCATTCAGTTGACCGAGTCAAGAACCAGCATTCTGTTGACCGAGGCAGAAAACTGCATTCTGTTGACCGAGTCAGAAAACGGCATTCTGTTGACCGAGTCAGAAAACGGCATTCTGTTGACCGAGTCAGAAAACGGCATTCTGTTGACCGAGTCAAGAACCGTCATTCTGTTGACGGAGTCAGAAAACGGCATTCTGTTGACCGAGTCAGAAAACGGCATTCTGTTGACTGAGTCAAGAACCTGCATTCTGTTGACCGAGTCAGAACCAGCATTCTGTTGACTGAGTCAAGAACCAGCATTCTGTTGACCGAGTCAGAAAACGGCATTCTGTTGACCGAGTCAGAAAACGGCATTCTGTTGACCGAGTCAAGAACCGGCATTCTGTTGACCGAGTCAAGAACCGGCATTCTGTTGACCGAGTCAAGAACCAGCATTCTGTTGACCGAGTCAGAAAACGGCATTCTGTTGACCGAGTCAGAAAACGGCATTCTGTTGACCGAGTCAGAAAACGGCATTCTGTTGACCGAGTCAGAAAACGGCATTCTGTTGACCGAGTCAAGAACCGGCATTCTGTTGACCGAGTCAGAAAACGGCATTCTGTTGACCGAGTCAGAAAACGGCATTCTGTTGACCGAGTCAGAAAACGGCATTCTGTTGACCGAGTCAAGAAACTGCATTCTGTTGACCGAGTCAAGAACCTGCATTCTGTTGACCGAGTCAGAAAACGGCATTCTGTTGACCGAGTCAAGAAACTGCATTCTGTTGACCGAGTCAAGAAACTGCATTCTGTTGACCGAGTCAGAAAACGGCATTCTGTTGACCGAGTCAGAAAACGGCATTCTGTTGACCGAGTCAAGAACCGGCATTCTGTTGACCGAGTCAAGAACCGGCATTCTGTTGACCGAGTCAAGAACCGGCATTCTGTTGACCGAGTCAGAAAACGGCATTCTGTTGACCGAGTCAGAAAACGGCATTCTGTTGACCGAGTCAGAAAACGGCATTCTGTTGACTCGGTCAGAAAACGGCATTCTGTTGACCGAGTCAGAAAACGGCATTCTGTTGACCGAGTCAGAAAACGGCATTCTGTTGACTGAGTCAAGAACCGTCATTCTGTTGACCGAGTCAGAAAATGGCATTCAGTTGACCGAGTCAAGAACCAGCATTCTGTTGACCGAGGCAGAAAACGGCATTCTGTTGACCGAGTCAGAAAACGGCATTCTGTTGACCGAGTCAGAAAACGGCATTCTGTTGACCGAGTCAGAAAACGGCATTCTGTTGACCGAGTCAAGAACCGGCATTCTGTTGACCGAGTCAGAAAACGGCATTCTGTTGACCGAGTCAAGAACCGTCATTCTGTTGACCGAGTCAAGAACCGTCATTCTGTTGACCGAGTCAGAAAACGGCATTCTGTTGACCGAGTCAGAAAACGGCATTCTGTTGACCGAGTCAAGAACCGGCATTCTGTTGACCGAGTCAGAAAACGGCATTCTGTTGACCGAGTCAAGAAACTGCATTCTGTTGACCGAGTCAAGAAACTGCATTCTGTTGACCGAGTCAAGAACGAGCATTCTGTTGACCGAGTCAGAAAAAGGCATTCTGTTGACCGAGTCAGAAAACGGCATTCTGTTGACCGAGTCAGAAAACGGCATTCTGTTGACCGAGTCAAGAACCGGCATTCTGTTGACCGAGTCAAGAACCGGCATTCTGTTGACCGAGTCAGAAAACGGCATTCTGTTGACCGAGTCAAGAAACGGCATTCTGTTGACCGAGTCAAGAAACGGCATTCTGTTGACCGAGTCAGAAAACGGCATTCTGTTGACCGAGTCAAGAACCGGCATTCTGTTGACCGAGTCAAGAACCGGCATTCTGTTGACCGAGTCAGAAAACGGCATTCTGTTGACCGAGTCAGAAAACGGCATTCTGTTGACCGAGTCAAGAACCGGCATTCTGTTGACCGAGTCAACAACCGGCATTCTGTTGACCGAGTCAGAAAACGGCATTCTGTTGACCGAGTCAAGAAACGGCATTCTGTTGACCGAGTCAGAAAACGGCATTCTGTTGACCGAGTCAAGAACCGTCATTCTGTTGACCGAGTCAGAAAACGGCATTCTGTTGACCGAGTCAGAAAACGGCATTCTGTTGACCGAGTCAAGAACCGGCATTCTGTTGACCGAGTCAAGAACCGGCATTCTGTTGACCGAGTCAGAAAACGGCATTCTGTTGACCGAGTCAAGAAACGGCATTCTGTTGACCGAGTCAAGAAACGGCATTCTGTTGACCGAGTCAGAAAACGGCATTCTGTTGACCGAGTCAAGAACCGGCATTCTGTTGACCGAGTCAAGAACCGGCATTCTGTTGACCGAGTCAGAAAACGGCATTCTGTTGACCGAGTCAGAAAACGGCATTCTGTTGACCGAGTCAAGAACCGGCATTCTGTTGACCGAGTCAACAACCGGCATTCTGTTGACCGAGTCAGAAAACGGCATTCTGTTGACCGAGTCAAGAAACGGCATTCTGTTGACCGAGTCAGAAAACGGCATTCTGTTGACCGAGTCAAGAACCGTCATTCTGTTGACCGAGTCAGAAAACGGCATTCTGTTGACCGAGTCAGACAACGGCATTCTGTTGACCGAGTCAAGAACCGGCATTCTGTTGACCGAGTCAGAAAACGGCATTCTGTTGACCGAGTCAAGAAACGGCATTCTGTTGACCGAGTCAAGAAACGGCATTCTGTTGACCGAGTCAAGAACCAGCATTCTGTTGACCGAGTCAGAAAACGGCATTCTGTTGACCGAGTCAAGAAACGGCATTCTGTTGACCGAGTCAGAAAACGGCATTCTGTTGACCGATTCAAGAACCGGCATTCTGTTGACCGAGTCAAGAACCGGCATTCTGTTGACCGAGTCAGAAAACGGCATTCTGTTGACCGAGTCAGAAAACGGCATTCTGTTGACCGAGTCAGAAAACGGCATTCTGTTGACCGAGTCAGAAAACGGCATTCTGTTGACCGAGTCAAGATCCGGCATTCTGTTGACCGAGTCAGAAAACGGCATTCTGTTGACCGAGTCAAGAAACGGCATTCTGTTGACCGAGTCAAGAAACGGCATTCTGTTGACCGAGTCAGAAAACCGCATTCTGTTGACCGAGTCAAGAAACGGCATTCTGTTGACCGAGTCAAGAAACGGCATTCTGTTGACCGAGTCAGAAAACGGCATTCTGTTGACCGAGTCAGAAAACGGCATTCTGTTGACCGAGTCAGAAAACGGCATTCTGTTGACCGAGTCAAGAAACGGCATTCTGTTGACCGAGTCAAGAACCCGGCATTCTGTTGACCGAGTCAGAAAACGGCATTCTGTTGACCGAGTCAAGAACCAGCATTCTGTTGACCGAGTCAAGAAACGGCATTCTGTTGACCGAGTCAGAAAACGGCATTCTGTTGACCGAGTCAGAAAACGGCATTCTGTTGACCGAGTCAAGAACCAGCATTCTGTTGACCGAGTCAGAAAACGGCATTCTGTTGACCGAGTCAATAAACGGCATTCTGTTGACCGAGTCAAGAACCGGCATTCTGTTGACCGAGTCAAGAACCAGCATTCTGTTGACCGAGTCAGAAAACGGCATTCTGTTGACCGAGTCAAGAAACGGCATTCTGTTGACCGAGTCAGAAAACGGCATTCTGTTGACCGAGTCAAGAACCGGCATTCTGTTGACCGAGTCAAGAACCGGCATTCTGTTGACCGAGTCAAGAACCGGCATTCTGTTGACCGAGTCAGAAAACGGCATTCTGTTGACCGAGTCAGAAAACGGCATTCTGTTGACCGAGTCAGAAAACGGCATTCGTTGACCGAGTCAAGAACCAGCATTCTGTTGACCGAGTCAGAAAACGGCATTCTGTTGACCGAGTCAAGAAACGGCATTCTGTTGACCGAGTCAAGAACCGGCATTCTGTTGACCGAGTCAAGAACCAGCATTCTGTTGACCGAGTCAGAAAACGGCATTCTGTTGACCGAGTCAAGAAACGGCATTCTGTTGACCGAGTCAGAAAACGGCATTCTGTTGACCGAGTCAAGAACCGGCATTCTGTTGACCGAGTCAAGAACCGGCATTCTGTTGACCGAGTCAAGAACCGGCATTCTGTTGACCGAGTCAAGAACCAGCATTCTGTTGACCGAGTCAGAAAACGGCATTCTGTTGACCGAGTCAAGAAACGGCATTCTGTTGACCGAGTCAGAAAACGGCATTCTGTTGACCGAGTCAAGAACCGGCATTCTGTTGACCGAGTCAAGAACCGGCATTCTGTTGACCGAGTCAAGAACCGGCATTCTGTTGACCGAGTCAGAAAACGGCATTCTGTTGACCGAGTCAGAAAACGGCATTCTGTTGACCTAGTCAAGAACCAGCATTCTGTTGACCGAGTCAGAAAACGGCATTCTGTTGACCGAGTCAAGAAACGGCATTCTGTTGACCGAGTCAAGAAACGGCATTCTGTTGACCGAGTCAGAAAACCGCATTCTGTTGACCGAGTCAAGAAACGGCATTCTGTTGACCGAGTCAAGAAACGGCATTCTGTTGACCGAGTCAGAAAACGGCATTCTGTTGACCGAGTCAGAAAACGGCATTCTGTTGACCGAGTCAGAAAACGGCATTCTGTTGACCGAGTCAAGAACCAGCATTCTGTTGACCGAGTCAAGAACCGGCATTCTGTTGACCGAGTCAAGAAACGGCATTCTGTTGACCGAGTCAAGAAACGGCATTCTGTTGACCGAGTCAAGAACCAGCATTCTGTTGACCGAGTCAAGAACCGGCATTCTGTGGACCGAGTCAGAAAACGGCATTCTGTTGACCGAGTCAAGAAACGGCATTCTGTTGACCGAGTCAAGAAACGGCATTCTGTTGACCGAGTCAGAAAACGGCATTCTGTTGACCGAGTCAAGAAACGGCATTCTGTTGACCGAGTCAAGAAACGGCATTCTGTTGACCGAGTCAGAAAACGGCATTCTGTTGACCGAGTCAGAAAACGGCATTCTGTTGACCGAG
The DNA here is from genome assembly GCF_965601325.2 of Salmo salar. Taxonomy (NCBI): domain Eukaryota; kingdom Metazoa; phylum Chordata; class Actinopteri; order Salmoniformes; family Salmonidae; genus Salmo; species Salmo salar. The sequence continues at coordinate 85,250,111 of NC_138309.1, forward strand.
TCAAGAACCGGCATTCTGTTGACCGAGTCAAGAACCAGCATTCTGTTGACCGAGTCAGAAAACGGCATTCTGTTGACCGAGTCAAGAACCGTCATTCTGTTGACCCAGTCAGAAAACGGCATTCTGTTGACCGAGTCAGACAACGGCATTCTGTTGACCGAGTCAAGAACCGGCATTCTGTTGACCGAGTCAGAAAACGGCATTCTGTTGACCGAGTCAAGAAACTGCATTCTGTTGACCGAGTCAAGAAACTGCATTCTGTTGACCGAGTCAAGAACGAGCATTCTGTTGACCGAGTCAGAAAATGGCATTCTGTTGACCGAGTCAGAAAACGGCATTCTGTTGACCGAGTCAGAAAACGGCATTCTGTTGACCGAGTCAGAAAACGGCATTCTGTTGACCGATTCAAGAACCGGCATTCTGTTGACCGAGTCAAGAACCGGCATTCTGTTGACCGAGTCAGAAAACGGCATTCTGTTGACCGAGTCAGAAAACGGCATTCTGTTGACCGAGTCAAGAAACGGCATTCTGTTGACCGAGTCAAGAACCCGGCATTCTGTTGACCGAGTCAAGAACCGGCATTCTGTTGACCGAGTCAGAAAACGGCATTCTGTTGACCGAGTCAAGAACCGGCATTCTGTTGACCGAGTCAAGAACCAGCATTCTGTTGACCGAGTCAGAAAACAGCATTCTGTTGACCGAGTCAAGAAACGGCATTCTGTTGACCGAGTCAGAAAACGGCATTCTGTTGACCGAGTCAAGAACCGGCATTCTGTTGACCGAGTCAAGAACCGGCATTCTGTTGACCGAGTCAAGAACCAGCATTCTGTTGACCGAGTGAAGAAACGGCATTCTGTTGACCGAGTCAGAAAACGGCATTCTGTTGACCGAGTCAGAAAACGGCATTCTGTTGACCGAGTCAAGAACCAGCATTCTGTTGACCGAGTCAGAAAATGGCATTCTGTTGACCGAGTCAATAAACGGCATTCTGTTGACCGAGTCAAGAACCGGCATTCTGTTGACCGAGTCAAGAACCAGCATTCTGTTGACCGAGTCAGAAAACGGCATTCTGTTGACCGAGTCAAGAAACGGCATTCTGTTGACCGAGTCAGAAAACGGCATTCTGTTGACCGAGTCAAGAACCGGCATTCTGTTGACCGAGTCAAGAACCGGCATTCTGTTGACCGAGTCAAGAACCGGCATTCTGTTGACCGAGTCAGAAAACGGCATTCTGTTGACCGAGTCAGAAAACGGCATTCTGTTGACCGAGTCAGAAAACGGCATTCTGTTGACCGAGTCAAGAACCAGCATTCTGTTGACCGAGTCAGAAAACGGCATTCTGTTGACCGAGTCAAGAAACGGCATTCTGTTGACCGAGTCAAGAAACGGCATTCTGTTGACCGAGTCAAGAACCAGCATTCTGTTGACCGAGTCAGAAAACGGCATTCTGTTGACCGAGTCAAGAAACGGCATTCTGTTGACCGAGTCAGAAAACGGCATTCTGTTGACCGAGTCAAGAACCGGCATTCTGTTGACCGAGTCAAGAACCGGCATTCTGTTGACCGAGTCAAGAACCGGCATTCTGTTGACCGAGTCAGAAAACGGCATTCTGTTGACCGAGTCAGAAAACGGCATTCTGTTGACCGAGTCAGAAAACGGCATTCTGTTGACCGAGTCAAGAAACGGCATTCTGTTGACCGAGTCAGAAAACGGCATTCTGTTGACCGAGTCAAGAAACGGCATTCTGTTGACCGAGTCAAGAAACGGCATTCTGTTGACCGAGTCAGAAAACCGCATTCTGTTGACCGAGTCAAGAAACGGCATTCTGTTGACCGAGTCAAGAAACGGCATTCTGTTGACCGAGTCAGAAAACGGCATTCTGTTGACCGAGTCAGAAAACGGCATTCTGTTGACCGAGTCAGAAAACGGCATTCTGTTGACCGAGTCAAGAAACGGCATTCTGTTGACCGAGTCAAGAACCCGGCATTCTGTTGACCGAGTCAAGAACCGGCATTCTGTTGACCGAGTCAGAAAACGGCATTCTGTTGACCGAGTCAAGAACCGGCATTCTGTTGACCGAGTCAAGAACCAGCATTCTGTTGACCGAGTCAGAAAACGGCATTCTGTTGACCGAGTCAAGAAACGGCATTCTGTTGACCGAGTCAGAAAACGGCATTCTGTTGACCGAGTCAAGAACCGGCATTCTGTTGACCGAGTCAAGAACCGGCATTCTGTTGACCGAGTCAAGAACCAGCATTCTGTTGACCGAGTCAAGAAACGGCATTCTGTTGACCGAGTCAGAAAACGGCATTCTGTTGACCGAGTCAGAAAACGGCATTCTGTTGACCGAGTCAAGAACCAGCATTCTGTTGACCGAGTCAGAAAACGGCATTCTGTTGACCGAGTCAATAAACGGCATTCTGTTGACCGAGTCAATAAACGGCATTCTGTTGACCGAGTCAAGAACCGGCATTCTGTTGACCGAGTCAAGAACCAGCATTCTGTTGACCGAGTCAGAAAACGGCATTCTGTTGACCGAGTCAAGAAACGGCATTCTGTTGACCGAGTCAGAAAACGGCATTCTGTTGACCGAGTCAAGAACCGGCATTCTGTTGACCGAGTCAAGAACCGGCATTCTGTTGACCGAGTCAAGAACCGGCATTCTGTTGACCGAGTCAGAAAACGGCATTCTGTTGACCGAGTCAGAAAACGGCATTCTGTTGACCGAGTCAGAAAACGGCATTCTGTTGACCGAGTCAAGAACCAGCATTCTGTTGACCGAGTCAGAAAACGGCATTCTGTTGACCGAGTCAATAAACGGCATTCTGTTGACCGAGTCAAGAACCGGCATTCTGTTGACCGAGTCAAGAACCAGCATTCTGTTGACCGAGTCAGAAAACGGCATTCTGTTGACCGAGTCAAGAAACGGCATTCTGTTGACCGAGTCAGAAAACGGCATTCTGTTGACCGAGTCAAGAACCGGCATTCTGTTGACCGAGTCAAGAACCGGCATTCTGTTGACCGAGTCAAGAACCGGCATTCTGTTGACCGAGTCAGAAAACGGCATTCTGTTGACCGAGTCAGAAAACGGCATTCTGTTGACCGAGTCAGAAAACGGCATTCGTTGACCGAGTCAAGAACCAGCATTCTGTTGACCGAGTCAGAAAACGGCATTCTGTTGACCGAGTCAAGAAACGGCATTCTGTTGACCGAGTCAAGAAACGGCATTCTGTTGACCGAGTCAGAAAACCGCATTCTGTTGACCGAGTCAAGAAACGGCATTCTGTTGACCGAGTCAAGAAACGGCATTCTGTTGACCGAGTCAGAAAACGGCATTCTGTTGACCGAGTCAGAAAACGGCATTCTGTTGACCGAGTCAGAAAACGGCATTCTGTTGACCGAGTCAAGAAACGGCATTCTGTTGACCGAGTCAAGAACCCGGCATTCTGTTGACCGAGTCAAGAACCGGCATTCTGTTGACCGAGTCAGAAAACGGCATTCTGTTGACCGAGTCAAGAACCGGCATTCTGTTGACCGAGTCAAGAACCAGCATTCTGTTGACCGAGTCAGAAAACGGCATTCTGTTGACCGAGTCAAGAAACGGCATTCTGTTGACCGAGTCAGAAAACGGCATTCTGTTGACCGAGTCAAGAACCGGCATTCTGTTGACCGAGTCAAGAACCGGCATTCTGTTGACCGAGTCAAGAACCAGCATTCTGTTGACCGAGTCAGAAAACGGCATTCTGTTGACCGAGTCAATAAACGGCATTCTGTTGACCGAGTCAATAAACGGCATTCTGTTGACCGAGTCAAGAACCGGCATTCTGTTGACCGAGTCAAGAACCAGCATTCTGTTGACCGAGTCAGAAAACGGCATTCTGTTGACCGAGTCAAGAAACGGCATTCTGTTGACCGAGTCAGAAAACGGCATTCTGTTGACCGAGTCAAGAACCGGCATTCTGTTGACCGAGTCAAGAACCGGCATTCTGTTGACCGAGTCAAGAACCGGCATTCTGTTGACCGAGTCAGAAAACGGCATTCTGTTGACCGAGTCAGAAAACGGCATTCTGTTGACCGAGTCAGAAAACGGCATTCTGTTGACCGAGTCAAGAACCAGCATTCTGTTGACCGAGTCAGAAAACGGCATTCTGTTGACCGAGTCAATAAACGGCATTCTGTTGACCGAGTCAAGAACCGGCATTCTGTTGACCGAGTCAAGAACCAGCATTCTGTTGACCGAGTCAGAAAACGGCATTCTGTTGACCGAGTCAAGAAACGGCATTCTGTTGACCGAGTCAGAAAACGGCATTCTGTTGACCGAGTCAAGAACCGGCATTCTGTTGACCGAGTCAAGAACCGGCATTCTGTTGACCGAGTCAAGAACCGGCATTCTGTTGACCGAGTCAGAAAACGGCATTCTGTTGACCGAGTCAGAAAACGGCATTCTGTTGACCGAGTCAGAAAACGGCATTCGTTGACCGAGTCAAGAACCAGCATTCTGTTGACCGAGTCAGAAAACGGCATTCTGTTGACCGAGTCAAGAAACGGCATTCTGTTGACCGAGTCAAGAAACGGCATTCTGTTGACCGAGTCAAGAACCAGCATTCTGTTGACCGAGTCAGAAAACGGCATTCTGTTGACCGAGTCAAGAAACGGCATTCTGTTGACCGAGTCAGAAAACGGCATTCTGTTGACCGAGTCAGAAAACGGCATTCTGTTGACCGAGTCAAGAACCGGCATTCTGTTGACCGAGTCAAGAACCGGCATTCTGTTGACCGAGTCAAGAACCGGCATTCTGTTGACCGAGTCAGAAAACGGCATTCTGTTGACCGAGTCAGAAAACGGCATTCTGTTGACCTAGTCAAGAACCAGCATTCTGTTGACCGAGTCAGAAAACGGCATTCTGTTGACCGAGTCAAGAAACGGCATTCTGTTGACCGAGTCAAGAAACGGCATTCTGTTGACCGAGTCAGAAAACCGCATTCTGTTGACCGAGTCAAGAAACGGCATTCTGTTGACCGAGTCAAGAAACGGCATTCTGTTGACCGAGTCAGAAAACGGCATTCTGTTGACCGAGTCAGAAAACGGCATTCTGTTGACCGAGTCAGAAAACGGCATTCTGTTGACCGAGTCAAGAACCAGCATTCTGTTGACCGAGTCAAGAACCGGCATTCTGTTGACCGAGTCAAGAAACGGCATTCTGTTGACCGAGTCAGAAAACCGCATTCTGTTGACCGAGTCAAGAACCAGCATTCTGTTGACCGAGTCAAGAACCGGCATTCTGTTGACCGAGTCAGAAAACGGCATTCTGTTGACCGAGTCAAGAAACGGCATTCTGTTGACCGAGTCAAGAAACGGCATTCTGTTGACCGAGTCAAGAAACGGCATTCTGTTGACCGAGTCAGAAAACGGCATTCTGTTGACCGAGTCAAGAACCGGCATTCTGTTGACCGAGTCAAGAAACGGCATTCTGTTGACCGAGTCAGAAAACCGCATTCTGTTGACCGAGTCAAGAAACGGCATTCTGTTGACCGAGTCAAGAAACGGCATTCTGTTGACCGAGTCAGAAAACGGCATTCTGTTGACCGAGTCAGAAAACGACATTCAAATGTATTCACATTTTACGTCTGATGAAAACGGAGATAACAGGAAAACAATAACTTGTCTGGGTGCTCAAAGACCAGCAGGTCTGTGTTGCTAACCAAACATAAAATATTGGGATAAGAATATAAAAGAAACAATTATATTGGTTTTAGACTACTACATTTATTTCTATGTATGTTTATCTTCCAGGATGTTAAAGATGTTATTGTTTATGAACTCCACATTATTAAAGACTGCTGACCTCGTTAATGGGCCAGGCTGATTTGAAGCCAACACTATATGTGCGTCTAAAATGGCACCCTTTTCCTAAATATAGCTCACTACTTTTGACCAGGGTCCCTACAGTGCCATTTGGGACACAGTCTAAATACATCTCCACAGTGCAGTGCTGTGCCCCACAGTTCAGCTCTTGCCATTTAAACCCAATGTTTTCCCAACCACTGTGTCCCATAGATATATCCCTCAATTCCCCCTTTCAGACTTTCAATCTCTTCCTGTCATTATCTAGTATGATAATCAGATGGATTTTTGGAGCCGCCGTCCAAACATCCAGAAAGTCTTGGTTGTGAGTCCCAAATAGCCTCATTTTCCTTATGTAGTGCATTACCTTTCACCAGGACCCATAAGGTTTTGGTCAAAAGTAGTGCACTATTTAGGAAATAGAATGCAATTTGGGATGCATCCTTGTCTCCCCCTTCTCCTTCTCCACGATTCATGTGATGTTTAGATTTCTACTTTGTCCGTCTGTCCGTCTGTCCGTCCGTCCGTCCGTCCGTCCGTCCGTCCGTCCGTCCGTCCGTCCGTCCGTCTGTGTGTGTGTGGTGTGCACTGTGGTGCTGATTCAGACATGAATTTCTTCCTTTCCTACACACACTACTCTGCGCAGCTGCAGAGCGTAACGTGCTCTGCAGGCGTGGCTACCTTGCGCGCTCCGAATAACTTTCATTCAACCACTGTAACCCCTCCCACTTGCTGGCGAACAGATTCCCTTGTGGAATTTTCAGTAAATGGGTGATTCTCCTGAAACCAATGTCTGACGTACAAAACCATGATGCATCTGAAAAAAACAACTGTCATTCTGATGACGAAGATGTCTAGTTTTTGGCAAGGTGTCTTCTTTTAAATACATTTCCCATTTTTGCCTGAATTTTGTACATTTTCATCCCAAATTCTCGTTACTGAAATACATCCGGATTCATTGTCTTTTGTCATTTTACACAATTTTACTTGACTAACTTACTTGAATGAAACACAAGCTATGTTGCTGTAGTTTGTCCATAAATCATAAAAATGGTATATTAGTTGAAGGTTTACATTAAAACTTCTTAGGGATAGGGGGCAGTACTCGGAAGTTTGGATGAATGAGGTGCCCAATGTAAACTGCCTGTTACTCAGGCCCAGAAGATAGGATATGCCTATAATTGGTAGTATTGGATAGAAACACTCTAAAGTTTCCAATACTGTTAAAATAATGTCTGTGAGTATAAGAGAACAAGCGAAAACCCGAGGACAATCCATCCAGATTTTTTTTCCCCCCACCTCAACACTGATTACTATGGCTGTCAATGGGAATATATAATGAATACCTCCCAGATTGCAGATCCTAGGGCTTCCACTAGATGTCAACAGTCTTTAGAAAGAGTTTCAGGCTTGTTTTTGTTTTTTAAACGAGCTAGAATTTGTAGTTTTTGTAAGTGGCTCCCATTTTGGCTGTAGTGTTTGTAGCACGTTCCGGCTTCGTTGTTTATCTCCGGTAATGACAAAACTATTCTCCGTCTTAAATTGTATTGTTTATTTACATATTAGGGTACCTGAGGTTTGATTAGAAACGTTGTTTGACTTGTTTAGAAGAAGTTTATTGGTAACTTACGGGATTCATTTGTGTGCATTTTGAACGAGGGAAACCGGTGGATTATTGAACGAAGCGCGCCAGCTAAACTGACTAGTTGGATATAAAGAAGGACTTTATCGAACAAAATTACCATTTGTGATGTAGCTGGGACCTTTTGGATTGCCAACAGAGATCTTCAAAGGGAAGATCTTCAAAGGTAAGTGATTTATTTTATCGCTATTTATGACTTTCGTGACGCATCTGCCTGGTTGGAAAATGTTTTTAATGCTTTTGTGTGCTGGGCGCTGTCCTCAGATAATCGCATGGTATGCTTTCGCCGTAAAGCCTTTTTGAAATCTGACAAAGCGGTTGGATTAACAAGAAGTTAAGCTTTTAAACGATGTAAGACACTTGTATTTTCATGAATGTTTAATATTACGAATTTTGGATTTTTGAATTTCGCGCTCTGCAATTTCACCGGATGTTGTCAAGGCCGGGCGATATTGGCACGCCTAGCCCGAAGTTAAACTGTAATATGTATTACGTACAAACAGTGTCTGAGGACATGTCTCATTACCACCGTAACACTTTTTTCAAGTTCCTGTTATAATTCCAGTTTTTAAATAAAGTTTTTTTATATTTCACCCATGATACATCATCTAAAGTAGTAAAGGCTAAGATCATTTATTAACTTACAGAATGAGGTTCTTATTCTCAAGCACCCCCTTTACCACACTTGGTCATCTTATTACTGAATACTTATTTAAAAATATTAGTATTTTCAGTGTTATGTTTAACTCAGGCTTTTTTTTATTATGCGAGCAATGTTAAAAAAAATATTTGAAATGTATTTGTTTATTACTTTCATGGACTGTTTTGGTAACGAGAATTTTGTCCTATTTTTTTTAAATATTATAATGATTATTAGCTCTTATCAGGTTGTAAATTAAACTGCATGGAGAATGGTGTTATTTCTACTGGAAAAAAGAAAGAAGATGCTTTTTCCACTTGGACCGTTAGGTTCACTAGACGTTATTCATGAATCGTTAGGTTCACTAGATGTTATTCATGAATCGTTAGGTTCACTAGATGTTATTCATGGAATCGTTAGGTTCACTAGATGTTATTCAAGAATCGTTAGGTTCACTAGATGTTATTCATGAATCGTTAGGTTCACTAGATGTTATTCATGAATCGTTAGGTTCACTAGACGTTATTCATGAATCGTTAGGTTCACTAGACGTTATTCATGAATCGTTAGGTTCACTAGACGTTATTCATGGAATCGTTAGGTTCACTCGACGTTATTCATGAATCGTTAGGTTCACTCGACGTTATTCATGAATCGTTAGGTTCACTCGACGTTATTAATGAATCGTTAGGTTCACTAGACGTTATTCATGAATCGTTAGGTTCACTAGATGTTATTCAAGAATCGTTAGGTTCACTCGACGTTATTCATGAATCGTTAGGTTCACTAGATGTTATTCATGAATCGTTAGGTTCACTAGACGTTATTCATGAATCGTTAGGTTCACTAGATGTTATTCATGAATCGTTAGGTTCACTAGATGTTATTCATGAATCGTTAGGTTCACTAGATGTTATTCATGAATCGTTAGGTTCACTAGACGTTATTCATGAATCGTTAGGTTCACTAGATGTTATTCATGAATCGTTAGGTTCACTAGACGTTATTCATGGAATCGTTAGGTTCACTCGACGTTATTCATGAATCGTTAGGTTCACTAGACGTTATTCATGGAATCGTTAGGTTCACTAGACCTTAGTGAGTGACAGTGTCAGGATGAATGTACGCCATTGAAGGGAGGAGAGATTAAGAGGGTGAGGGAAGAGGGGAGTGGGGGAGGCCATGTCAGAGTGTGTAAATCATCAGCTGTCCCCCTCCTTCTCCCTCCCTCCATCCTGCCATCTCCCTCCCTCCCTCCTCCTGTCTGTCAGACTGGTCCAAGGCAGGTTTAGGGTCTGGCCACATGAAACATGACCCTAGCCGGTTTCTCTATCTCCTCTCTCCCAATTTATTTTTCCTCTCCCTCTCTTCCCAGTCTTCTCTCTCCCTCTCTTCCCAGTCTTCTCTCTCTACCTCTCTTCCCAGTCTTCTCTCTCTCCCTCTTCCCAGTCTTCTCTCTCTCCCTCTTCCCAGTCCTCTCCCTCTCTTCCCAGTCTTCTCTCTCCCTCTCTTCCCAGTCCTCTCCTTCTCTTCCCAGTCTTCTCTCTCTCACTCTTCCCAGTCTTCTCTCTCTCACTCTTCCCAGTCCTCTCTCTCCCTCTCTCTCTCTCCTATCCCCCTTTCTCTCTCCTTTCTCCTCTCTCTCTCACCTTTCCCCCCCTCTCACACCTTTCCCCCCCTCTCTCACACCTTTCCCCCCTCTCTCACACCTTTCCCTCCTCTCTCTCACCTGTTTCCCCCTCTCTCTCTTTCTCTCTCTTTTCCCCTCTCTCGCTCGCTCACCTTTCCCCCTCTCTCTCTCACCTTCCCCCTCTCTCTCGCTCACCTTTCCTCTCTCTCTTGCTCACCTTTCCCCTCTTTCTTGCTCACCTTTCCCCTCTTTCTCGCTCACCTTTCCCCCTCTCTCGCTCACCTTTCCCCCCTCTCTCTCTCACCTTTCCCCTCTCTCTCTCACCTGTCCCCTCTCTCTCTCAACTGTCCCCTCTCTCTCTCATCTGTCCCCTCTCTCTCTCACCTGTCCCCCCTCTCTCTCTCACCTGTCCCCTCTCTCTCTCTCACCTGTCCCCTCTCTCTCTCTCACCTGTCCCCTCTCTCTCTCTCACCTTCCTCTCTCTCTCGCTCACCTTTCCCCCTCGCTCTCTCCTTTCCCCCTCTCTCTCTCACCTTTCCCCTCTCTCTCTCTCTCTCACCTTTCCCCCTCTCTCTCTCACCTTTCCCCCCTCTCTCTCACCTTTCCCCCCTCTCTCTCTCACCTTTCCCCCCTCTCTCTCTCACCTTTCCCCTCTCTCTCTCACCTGTCCCCTCTCTCTCTCAACTGTCCCCTCTCTCTCTCATCTGTCCCCTCTCTCTCTCACCTGTCCCCCCTCTCTCTCTCACCTGTCCCCTCTCTCTCTCTCACCTGTCCCCTCTCTCTCTCTCTCACCTGTCCCCTCTCTCTCTCTCACCTTCCTCTCTCTCTCGCTCACCTTTCCCCCTCGCTCTCTCCTTTCCCCCTCTCTCTCTCACCTTTCCCCTCTCTCTCTCTCTCTCACCTTTCCCCCTCTCTCTCTCACCTTTCCCCCCTCTCTCTCACCTTTCCCCCTCTCTCTCTCACCTTTCCCCCCTCTCTCTCTCACCTTTCCCCCCTCTCTCTCTCACCTTTCCCCTCTCTCTCTCACCTTTCCCCCCTCTCTCTCTCACCTTTCCCCCTCTCTCTCTCACCTTTCCCCCCTCTCTCTCTCACCTTTCCCCCCTCTCTCTCTCACCTTTCCCCCCTCTCTCTCTCACCTTTCCCCCTCTCTCTCTCACCTTTCCCCCCTCTCTCTCTCACCTTTCCCCCCTCTCTCTCTCACCTTTCCCCTCTCTCTCTCTCACCTTTCCCCTCTCTCTCTCTCACCTTTCCCCTCTCTCTCTCTCTCTCACCTTTCCCCTCTCTCTCTCTCGCTCACCTTTCCCCTCTCTCTCTCTCTCTCTCTCCTTTCCCCTCTCTCTCTCTCACCTTTCCCCTCATTTACAACTGCGACCTGGCCAAGATAAAGCAAAGCAATTCGACACATATAACAACACAGAGTTACACATGGAATAAACAAAACATACATTCAATAATACAGTAGAACAAAAGAAAACAAAAAGTCTATATACAGTGAGTGCAAATTAGGTAAGTTAAGGCAATAAATAGGCCATGGTGGTGAAGTAATTACAATATAGCAATTAAACACTGGAATGGTAGATGTGCAGAAGATGAATGTGTAAGTAGAGGTACTGAGATGCAAAGGAGCAAGATAAATAAATAAATACAGTATGGGGATGAGGTAGGTAGATAGATGGGCTGTTTACAGATGGGCTATGTACAGGTGCAGTGATCTGTGAGCTGCTCTGACAGCTGGTGCTTAAAGCTAGTGAGGGAGATATGAGTCTCCAGCTTCAGAGATTTTTTAAGTTCGTTCCAGTCATTGGCAGCAGAGAACTGGAAGGAAAGACGACCAAAGGAGGAATTGGCTTTGGGGTTGACCAGTGAGATATACCTGCTGGAGCGCGTGCTACGAGTGGGTGCTGCTATGGTAACCAGTGAGCTGAGATAAGGCGGGGCTTTACCTAGCAGAGACTTGTAGATAACCTGTAGCCAATGGGTTTGGCGACGAGTATAAATCGAGGGTCAACCAACGAGAGCGTACAGGTCGCAATGGTGGGTAGTGTGTGGGGCTTTGGTGACAAAACAGATGGCACTGTGATAGACTGCATCCAGTTTGTTGAGTAGAGTGTTGGAGGCTATTTTATAGATGACATCACCGAAGTCGAGGATCGGTAGGATGGTCAGTTTTACGAGGGTATGTTTGGCAGCATTTGTGAAGGATGCTTTGTTGCGATATAGGAAGCCGATTCTAGATTTCATTTTGGATTGTAGATGCTTAATGTGAGTCTGGAAGGAGAGTTTACAGTCTAACCAGACACCTAGGTATTTGTAGTTGTCCAGGTATTCTAAGTCAGAGCCGTCCAGAGTAGTGATGCTGGACGGGCGAGCAGGTGCAGGCAGTGATCAATTGAATAGCATTCATTTACAGTGGGGGAAAAAAGTATTTGATCCCCTGCTGATTTTGTACGTTTGCCCACTGATAAAGAAAGGATCAGTCTATAATTTTAATGGTAGGTTTATTTGAACAGTGAGAGACAGAATAACAACAAAAATATCCAGAAAAACGCATGTCAAAAATGTTATAAATTGATTTGCATTTTAATGAGGGAAATAAGTATTTCGTGGGCTAGCAGTTAGCAGACTGGGGCAAGCAAGCTAGCAGTTAACCGACCGGGGCTAGCAAGTTAGCCTTTGGGGGACGTCGCGATGGGGGTATGTCTGTTTTTGCCTCTTCGTGCGGTGACGTCGATAGACCAGTCGTGGAATTAGTAGGGTTTCAAGTAGCTCTAGGTAGCTAGCAGGCCGCGGTTAGCAGAATGGGCCTTCAGCAGACGTCGCGCCTGAGGGGCCTGTTGGAATCCTCGGGCAGATTATGTCGGTATTCCAGTCGTAGAGGATTGGCGGGTTTCCGTGCCCTGTACCGGCAAATAGAAGGGGTCCGGATATTGTAGCCCAGGAGTGGGCTTCAGTGGTAGCCCAGGAGCCCTGGCCGAGCTAGCTTCAGGCTAATTGGTGCTTGCTCCAGGATGGAAACGCTAGCCAGGAGTAGTCACCCGGGATTGCGGTTAGCTAGTTGCGAAGATCTAGATGAAAATGTTCAGAGTTTGTGGTAGGAATCCGGGAATATGGGAGAAAAATAATAAAAAATAATAGGTCCGTTATGCTCTGGTTTGAGTCACGTTGTTCAAACTGGCGAGAGCTTTCCGAGCTAAAGGTTAGCTGATGACCGCTAGCAATGGTTTGCTGACTGATAGCTGGTAGGTAGTTAGCTGGCTAGCTTCAGTTGAGGGATTCCAGATCCGAAGTAAATAGAAATACTTTAGAAAAAAATACAGATCCACGCCACATTTGGTGAGGCGGGTTGCAGGAGAGTATTTAGAAGTTGAGTTTTAGGAAAATATTTGAAAAAGATATGCGAAGATAAAGATGTTAAAATATATATATACAAGGGACACGACAGGACAAAGACACAGACGTCTGACTGCTACGCCATCTTGGATTTCCCAACCTAACTGAGCTGGAATGTGCTTTCATGTCTGCAGTCAAAGATGTGTACATGAATGTATTCGACACCATGTCGAGCACCGCAGGAGAGATTTATCACACGAGTCGTCCATATCGGATCAATCTTCCTCTCCGATGGCATTCCTCAGACACAAACATTACATAACGATTGTATCTACAAGGTGATATGAATGAATATGTTTAAAAACACTTTAAAATATTGTGCTTTCAGTAAACTGTTAACTTAGCTTACATATTGTTATATTTGAAGATGAGCAATGTCCCAAAGGGTTAATAACCTTAACCTTTTTCTGCAGTGGTGTACTAACCAACCCCCTTTTTCTGCTCATCGCATACTTCAGTTTGTTCTAGTCTTTCAGTCACAGTGGTTCTACTACGTAACCAACATGGAAGGGATTCCCATCAAACCTGTGTTCCCACGGTAACCTCCATGACCCTTCACCCTAGGTCGTTTTTACACCTGTCAGCATGTCCCAACTGCAGCTTGGGAGACCTATGACCAACGTATCATACTGAATACTCTGTTCTGTCTGGCCCTTTAATATGACCTCATCGTGGTGAGTTGAATGCAGAATGGCATTAGTGTAAACATAGGCTGTTCTCACTAGGCTGTTCTCACTAGGCTGTTCTCACTAGGCTGTTCTCTCTAGGCTGTTTTCACTAGGCTGTTCTCACTAGGCTGTTCTCACTAGGCTGTTCTCTCTAGGCTGTTTTCACTAGGCTGTTCTCACTAGGCTGTTCTCACTAGGCTGTTCTCTCTAGGCTGTTCTCTCTAGGCTGTTCTCTCTAGGCTGTTCTCTCTAGGCTGTTCTCACTAGGCTGTTCTCACTAGGCTGTTCTCACTAGGCTGTTCTCTCTAGGCTGTTCTCACTAGGCTGTTCTCTCTAGGCTGTTCTCACTAGGCTGTTCTCACTAGGCTGTTCTCACTAGGCTGTTCTCTCTAGGCTGTTCTCTCTAGGCTGTTCTCACTAGGCTGTTCTCACTAGGCTGTTCTCACTAGGCTGTTTTCACTAGGCTGTTCTCTAGGCTGTTCTCTCTAGGCTGTTCTCACTAGGCTGTTCTCTCTAGGCTGTTCTCACTAGGCTGTTCTCTCTAGGCTGTTCTCACTAGGCTGTTCTCACTAGGCTGTTCTCTCTAGGCTGTTCTCACTAGGCTGTTCTCACTAGGCTGTTCTCACTAGGCTGTTCTCTCTAGGCTGTTCTCACTAGGCTGTTCTCACTAGGCTGTTCTCTCTAGGCTGTTCTCTCTAGGCTGTTCTCACTAGGCTGTTCTCACTAGGCTGTTCTCTCTAGGCTGTTCTCACTACGCTGTTCTCACTAGGCTGTTCTCACTAGGCTGTTCTCACTAGGCTGTTCTCACTAGGCTGTTCTCTCTAGGCTGTTCTCTCTAGGCTGTTCTCACTACGCTGTTCTCACTAGGCTGTTCTTACTAGGCTGTTCTCTCTAGGCTGTTCTCACTAGGCTGTTCTCACTAGGCTGTTCTCAGGGCAGGTTGAAGCTAGATATGTTCGAGTTGTGTCGGGGACAATTTTAATATTTTAGCTAAACCTAACCCTTTTCCTAACCTTAACCTAACTCACCTAACCTGCCACATTTATTCTCCAAACCAGCTGCGTAAGTTCTCCTGACCTGACACAAAAAGCCACTTCTGCTAGTCAAAACCGGCAGGTCTGTCCTGAGAACAGCGTTGGTTCCCGAATAACCCAATACTCCAAGTTGAACCCAGCAGTCCAGCGTCAGTACTCTGCTTTCCCCTAAATATGACTTGACATGGTGGTGAGTTGAGTTGAACCCAGCAGTCCAGTGTCAGTACTGCTTTCCCCTAAATATGACTTGACATGGTGGTGAGTTGAACCCAGCAGTCCAGCGTCAGTACTCTGCTTTCCCCTAAATATGACATGACATGGTGGTGAGTTGAACCCAGCAGTCCAGTGTCAGTACTCTGCTTTCCCCTAAATATGACTTGACATGGTGGTGAGTTGAGTTGAACCCAGCAGCCCAGTGTCAGTTCCTAATGAGCCCCTCTAGGGAGAGAGAGAGGGAACACAAGAGAGAGACAGTTAGACCTCTGAGTGGAGGAGAGGCTCCCCTCATCCCTCCCTCCCTACAGTCCCCCTTCACCAGCTGGCCAACAGATGGAAGGACCTGCTGGCCATAAATGCAAGGGAGGCAGGAGGGGAGGGAGGAATGGAGGAATGGAGGGAGGGTGGAGAGGAGGGAGAGAGGAGAGGAGGGTGGGTGGAGGAAAATAGAGTGTTAGAGGTAATGAATGATAATGCCAGAGAAGCTGGTATAATGAAGGATACTGCCAGAGAAGCCGGTATAATGAATGATAATGTCAGAGAAGCCGGTATAATGAAGGATAATGCCAGAGAAGCCGGTATTATGAATGATAATGAAGGATAATGAATGATAATGCCAGAGAAGCCGGTATTATGAATGATAATGAAGGATAATGAATGATAATGCCAGAGAAGCCGTTATAATGAAGGATAATGCCATAGAAGCCGGTATAATGAAGGATAATGAATGATAATGAATGATAATGCCAGAGAAGCCGGTATAATAAATGATAATCCATTTGTGTATGACTGGACTAAAGAGGGAGAGCACTCTCACGTCTTGTTCGTCATACAGGTGTGTGTGTGTTTGTGTGTGTGTGTGTGTGTGTGTGTGTGTGTGTGTGTGTGTGTGTGTGTGTGTGTGTGTGTGTGTGTGTGTGTGTGTGTGTGTGTGTGTGTGTGTGTGTGTGTGTGTGGAAGGTCAGCAGTGATAGTGTCTGGGTGTTTGTTTATAAGACTTGTGAAATGGAATAAATCACAGTGTTTTAGGGAGAGCCGGTGCAACAGTAGGAATGTGGGTCTTAGTCCTGCTGGCATTTACCTTGCAGGCACCCTGAGCCGAGGGGAAACCGGAGGCTGTAGGAGTGTGACGGGTGTGTGTGTGTGACGGTGTGTGTGTGTGTGACGGTGTGTGTGTGTGACGGTGTGTGTGTGTGACGGTGTGTGAGAGGAAACCAGAGGGTGGGGCGAGGTTCAACAGGCTGTCTCGCCAGACACACACTCCTTTGCTAGATCAGCTAAAATATAAAGTAAAACCATTCAGGTCAAATCATCAAATCGAGCACATCCTGGTGCGATGTTCGGTCACGTACACATGGTTCGAGCAGCGAGTGTGTGAATGCTTGTGCTTCTAGTTCCGACAATGCTGTAATATCTAACAAGTAATCTAACAATTCCCCAACAACTACCTAATACACACAAATCTAAAGGGGTGAATGAGAATATATACATATATATATATGGATGAGCGATGGCCGAGCAGCATACGCAAGGTGCAGTAGATGGTATAAAATACAGTATATACATGTGATATGAGTAATGTAAACATTATTAAAGTGCCATTATTTACAGTGGCATTGTATAAAGTGACTAGTGATCCATTTATTAAAGTGGCCAGTGATTGGGTCTCAGTGTAGGCAGCAGCAGCCTCTCTGAGTTAGTGATTGCTGTTTAACAGTCTGATGGCCTTGAGATAGAAGCTGTTTTTCAGTCTCTCGGTCCCAGTGATGGCTGTTTAACAGTCTGATGGCCTTGAGATAGAAGCTGTTTTTCAGTCTCTCGGTCCCAGTGATGGCTGTTTAACAGTCTGATGGCCTTGAGATAGAAGCTGTTTTTCAGTCTCTCGGTCTCAGTGATGGCTGTTTAACAGTCTGATGGCCTTGAGATAGAAGCTGTTTTTCAGTCTCTCCGTCCCATTACACTAAAGAAGACTGTTACACGTTGGTCATCATCCAAATGTAAGCCGTTTTTCACAGCATCCATTTTAGGAACTTGTCAGTTACAATTAAAATTCTCCTTTTACTTCCTACTGCCAGTTTATGTTTTAGTATATTAACAAGAGAATCTTGTAAGATCTGAAAGTCACCTAGACTCCTAGACTGTATGTACAGGTGGCTGAAACGGATGACTTTTACCCCCTTTTATTGTTGACTTCTCGATTCAGGTGTCAAAACAAATCAATCTGGGTTTTAATTAACGGGATGTGTAGTGCATAATGTGTTGATTGATAAGAGTACATTTATGACTAAAGTTTTTTCAGGACACCTCGGTACTTCCACAGCCAAGGACATTACCTACGGACATAGAGCCAGCTATCAAATCTTCAAATATTTTCAATGGCTGTGAGCCGAATAGCACCCGATTCCCTAAATGAGCCACATTTTACCATGGCAGCTGAAAAAACAGCCTTTATGAATGGTGTTGATTGAGACAGAACATTAATCCAAATCGGTTTAATTAACTTTCAATTGGAAATGGTGTCTGTATCCCAATCGGCAATATAAAGGTTCCATAAAATATTGGTTTCTTACACAATCTATGAATCAGGAAATAGTGATTCTTCATTACATGTTAATGTAGTTCTCATATAACTATAGCCTGCCTTGGTTAATAACAGAGAGACAATGTGCCCCAGTAGGGTAGGAAAGTCCAGGTAGGGTAGGAAAGTCCAGGTAGGGTAGGAAAGTCCAGGTAGGGTAGGAAAGTCCAGGTAGGGTAGGAAAGTCCAGGTAGGGTAGGAAAGTCCAGGTAGGGTGGGAAAGTCCAGGTAGGGTAGGAAAGTCCAGGTAGGGTAGGAAAGTCCAGGTAGGGTAGGAAAGTCCAGGTAGGGTAGGAAAGTCCAGGTAGGGTGGGAAAGTCCAGGTAGGGTAGGAAAGTCCAGGTAGGGTAGGCAAAGTCCAGGTAGGGTAGGAAAATCCCAACATCCTCACGTGTCCCCATCTCTACTCCCAATTCCTCTCCTGGCACACCTATATAGAGGAAGACACAAAGCAATTAGTGGGCCCAGGTGTGTACTAATTGGTTTTACACTGAGTACCTATCCCCTGAGGAGGATGCTCTCGTGTCATTTCCTTTCGGCTGGTCACTGAACTCTCAAACATTAGAACATTGACTCATCACACCAAACTGAAAACAAATGTTTTTTATTGTGACTTCTATTTCTAAATCTAATTTCCACATCAGTTATGATTACACATACATTTTTTATATGTTAATAACAGAGACAGTGTGTTCATCTAACAGCTCACTAAAAGACTTACAGAGATAATGTGTTAGTGATGGTTCGTGTTTTAACAGAGATAATGTGTTAGTGATGGGTCGTGTGTTAACAGAGATAATGTGTTAGTGATGGGGGCCGTGTGTTAACAGAGATAATGTGTTAGTGATGGGTCGTGTGTTAACAGAGATAATGTGTTAGTGATGGGGGCCGTGTGTTAACAGAGATAATGTGTTAGTGATGGGGGCCGTGTTTTAACAGAGATAATGTGTTAGTGATGGGGGCCGTGTGCTAACAGAGATAATGTGTTAGTGATGGGTCGTGTGTTAACAGAGATAATGTGTTAGTGATGGGGGCCGTGTGTTAACAGAGATAATGTGTTAGTGATGGGTCGAATGTTAACAGAGATAATGTGTTAGTGATGGGGACCGTGTTTTAACAGAGATAATGTGTTAGTGATGGGGCCGTGTGCTAACAGAGATAATGTGTTAGTGATGGGTCATGTGTTAACAGAGATAATGTGTTAGTGATGGGGGTCGTGTGTTAACAGAGATAATGTGTTAGTGATGGGTCGTGTGTTAACAGAGATAATGTGTTAGTGATGGGTCATGTGTTAACAGAGATAATGTGTTAGTGATGGGGGCCGTGTGTTAACAGAGATAATGTGTTAGTGATGGGGGCCGTGTTTTAACAGAGATAATGTGTTCGTGATGGGGGCCGTGTTTTAACAGAGATAATGTGTTAGTGATGGGGGCCGTGTGTTAACAGAGATAATGTGTTCGTGATGGGTCGTGTGTTAACAGAGATAATGTGTTCGTGATGGGTCGTGTGTTAACAGAGATAATGTGTTCGTGATGGGTCGTGTGTTAACAGAGATAATGTGTTCGTGATGGGCTATACGAAGGGACAGGTGAAGCGACATGCCTCAAAAAGTTTAGAACCGGCAGGAGGATTAACTGGCGCTGCCTAGCAACCATCAAGATATTAAAGACAACACTACCACAAACAACCCTTTTAATGTGTTAGTGTCATGTCATAATGATCCTGAGTTATTAGTCAATCAAACTTTGTTGCTTTTCTGTTCTGAAGTGAACTCTCATCATTAAATAACAGACTACAGTCTTCTTAAGACTACCCTGGGGAAAAGAGACTACCCTGGAGGAAAAGAGACTACCCTGGAGGAAAAGAGACTACCCTGGAGGAAAAGAGACTACCCTGGAGGAAAAGAGACTACCCTGGAGGAAATACCCTGGAGGAAAAGAGACTACCCTGGAGGAAAAGAGACTACCCTGGGAGAAAAGAGACTACCCTGGAGGAAAAGAGACTACCCTGGGGGAAAAGAGACTACCCTGGGGGAAAAGAGACTACCCTGGAGGAAAAGAGACTACCCTGGAGGAAAAGAGACTACCCTGGGGGAAAAGAGACTACCCTGGGAGAAAAGAGACTACCCTGGGAGAAAAGAGACTACCCTGGAGGAAAAGAGACTACCCTGGGAGAAAAGAGACTACCCTGGGAGAAAAGAGACTACCCTGGAGGAAAAGAGACTACCCTGGAGGAAAAGAGACTACCCTGGAGGAAAAGAGACTACCCTGGAGGAAAAGAGACTACCCTGGAGGAAATACCCTGGAGGAAAAGAGACTACCCTGGAGGAAAAGAGACTACCCTGGGGGAAAAGAGACTACCCTGGGGGAAAAGAGACTACCCTGGAGGAAAAGAGACTACCCTGGAGGAAAAGAGACTACCCTGGAGGAAAAGAGACTACCCTGGGGGAAAAGAGACTACCCTGGGAGAAAAGAGACTACCCTGGGAGAAAAGAGACTACCCTGGAGGAAAAGAGACTACCCTGGGAGAAAAGAGACTACCCTGGGAGAAAAGAGACTACCCTGGAGGAAAAGAGACTACCCTGGAGGAAAAGAGACTACCCTGGAGGAAAAGAGACTACCCTGGAGGAAAAGAGACTACCCTGGAGGAAATACCCTGGAGGAAAAGAGACTACCCTGGAGGAAAAGAGACTACCCTGGGGGAAAAGAGACTACCCTGGGGGAAAAGAGACTACCCTGGAGGAAAAGAGACTACCCTGGAGGAAAAGAGACTACCCTGGGGGAAAAGAGACTACCCTGGGAGAAAAGAGACTACCCTGGGAGAAAAGAGACTACCCTGGAGGAAAATAGACTACCCTGGGAGAAAAGAGACTACCCTGGGAGAAAAGAGACTACCCTGGAGGAAAAGAGACTACCCTGGAGGAAAAGAGACTACCCTGGAGGAAAAGAGACTACCCTGGGGGAAAAGAGACTACCCTGGGAGAAAAGAGACTACCCTGGAGGAAAAGAGACTACCCTGGAGGAAAAGAGACTACCCTGGGGGAAAAGAGACTACCCTGGGAGAAAAGAGACTACCCTGGAGGAAAAGAGACTACCCTGGAGGAAAAGAGACTACCCTGGGGGAAAAGAGACTACCCTGGAGGAAAATTGACTACCCTGGAGGAAAATCGACTACCCTGGAGGAAAATAGACTACCCTGGGGGAAAAGAGACTACCCTGGAGGAAAAGAGACTACCCTGGAGGAAAATAGACTACCCTGGAGGAAAATAGACTACCCTGGAGGAAAAGACTACCCTGGGGAAAAGAGACTACCCTGGGTGAAAAGAGACTACCCTGGAGGAAAAGAGACTACCCTGGAGGAAAAGAGACTACCCTGGAGGAAAAAAGACTACCCTGGGAGAAAAGAGACTACCCTGGAGGAAAAGAGACTACCCTGGAGGAAAAAAGACTACCCTGGAGGAAAAGACTACCCTGGAGGAAAAGAGACTACCCTGGAGGAAAAGAGACTACCCTGGGGGAAAAGAGACTACCCTGGAGGAAAAGAGCTTAGTTTGTGGCCAACAAACCTTGGGGAGTACCAATCCTTGGGGAGCGACCATATAAAGCTAAATTCGACTCAAAACTGAAATCCTGTTTGTGCCATGTTGCCTTTTTGTTTCACGTGGAAACATGCATGAAAAACATTTTTGAAAATGTACTGACCAACGAAAGATTTGTTTGGGTCTGAGGGTATTTTTCCACACGTTTTGAACGACTTGGAACTTGGAACTTCCTCTCAATTGTGGGTTTTAGATGTAAATCACCATACTTTATTTAGTGCTAGATCATTATTACAAGGCTTTCTTTAGATTTGTTTATGTCTTTACAATTAGCACTGAAAACTGCTGTAAAATCTGACAATGTGCCTTTGAGTAAAACCACTTAATCCTAATTTGCTCCAGGGGTGCCGTACTACTATGGCTGACCCTGTAAAACAACACATTTCACTGCATTTATGTGTGTGTGTGTGTGTGTGTGTGTGTGTGTGTGTGTGTGTGTGTGTGTGTGTGTAAGGGTGTGTGTGTAAGGGTGTGTGTGTAAGGGTGTGTGTGTAAGATCAGGTGATACCTGAGTAGTTATAGGAGTCTGTCAGTGGAGGCTGAATAACATTTACTATCCTGGTGCAGGCTGTCATCTCCTCTTGTATAAATCTCCCTGTAAAATACCTAAATAATAACAATTACTAGCCTGTTAGCTCTCAGCGCTCAATACCCCTTTGTTTCCCTCTACTTTGTATGTAAATGTTATATATGTTAAATAAAGTTATTAAATAAAGGTTTAATAAAATAAATAAAATAAAAATTGGTTATGAATTCCAATTTGTCGTGGCTAACGTTAGCTACGTAGCTAGGTGGCTAACGCTAGCTAGGCTAGTGGTTAGGGTTATGTATCACAGCTGGCCACCCAGCTACGTAATTTCCTGAAGACAACATGGTGTCTCGGCAATTGCTTGGGAGGCAGGTGGGTGCTTATATTTGTTCCATTTCACACATGTATTTTACGCATATGTAAATTAGAAATGTGTTTTTTATTTTTTTTGGTTGCATATCCCAAATCTCCCTGAGAGACACCTCTCTGAGAGTGAGGTCACAGCCAGTGTTCTATATATACAGTACACATGCAGTGAAGGCAAAGAACCTTGAGGGTTCTGTCCTTACCCCGGAGTGGAATGAGGATTTTAGAAAACAACAGATAACAAAAAGCAAAACGAGTCACATCAAACTCTGAAATGACAGCTAACATTTCCTTTTCATTTGTTTTAGCAGTTTTTGCCGTGAGATTTATATCCAGGTTTTAATGAAGAAGATTGAGTTCATACACAACATGGCCAAAGGTATGTGGACACCTGCTTGTCGAACATCTCATTCCAAAATCATGGGCATTAATATGGAGTTGTTCCCCCCTTTGCTGCTATAACAGCCTCCACTCATCTGGGAAGGCTTTCCACTAGATGTTGGAACGTTGCTGCGGGGACTTGCTTCCATTCAGCCACAAGAGCATTAGTGAGGTTGGGCACTGATGTTGGGCGATTAGGCCTGGTTCGCAGTCGGCGTTACAATTCATCCAAAAGGTGTTTGATGGGGTTGAAGTCAGGGCTCTGTGTAGTCAAGTTCTTCCACACTGATCTCGACAAACCATTTCTTTATGGACTTCGCTTTGTGCACGGGGGCATTGTCATGCTGACACAGGAAACATCCTTCCCCAAACTGTTGCCACAAAGTTGGAAGCACAGAATCGTCTAGAATGTCATTGCATGCTGTAGCATTGAGATTTCCCTTCACTGGAACTAAGGGGCCCGAACCATGAAAAACAGTCCCAGACCATTATTCCTCCTCCACCAAACGTTACAATTGTCACTATGCATTGGGTCAGGTAGCGTTCTCCTGGCATCCGCCAAACCCAGATTCTTCCATCAGACTGCCAGATGGTGAAGCGTGATTCATCACTCCAGCTGATGCTTGGCATTGTGCATGGTGATATTAGGCTGCTCGGCTATGGAAACCCATTTCATGAAGCACTCGACAAACAGTTATTGTGTTGATGTTGCTTCCAGAGGTAGTTTGGAACTCGGTAGTGAGTGTTGCAACCGAGGACAGACAATTTTTATGCGCTACGCGCTTCAGCACTCAGTGGTGCCATTCTGTGAGCTTGTGTGGCCTACCACTTTGCAGCTGAGCCGTTGTTGCTCCTAGACGTTTCCACTTTACAATAACAGCACTTACAGTTGACCGGGGGCAGCTCTAGCAGGGCAGACATTTGGCGAACTGACTTGTAAAATATGGCGTCCTATGACCGCGCCACGTGGAAAGTCCTTGAGCTCTTCAGTAAGGCCATTCTACTGCCAATGTTTGTCTATCAAGATTGCATGGCTGTGTGCTCAATTTTATACCCCTGTCAGCAGCGGGTGTGGCTGAAATAGCCGAATCCACTAATTTGAAGGGGTGTCCACGTACTTTTAAATATATAGTGTATTTTGCAACATTGGTGCTGAGGTACGAGTGGCAAACAGCAAGGTTCATAATAAAAAAAAAAAGGTGTTCATATAGAACCTTTTGGTCAATTCAAAATGTAACTGCCCTTCTGATTCAATTTGTAAGTCGCTCTGGATAAGAGCGTCTGCTAAGTGTCTTAAATGTAAATGTAACACAATAAAATAACAATAACGAGGCTATATACGGGGGGTACCGGTACCGAGTCAGTGTGCAGGGGTACAGGTTAGTTGAGGTAATATGTACATGTAGGTGGGGGTGAAGTGACTATGCATAGATGTTAAACAGAGAGTAGCAGCAGTGTAGAAAATAAATGGAGGGAAGGGTAGTGTCAATGTAAATAGTGGCTGCTTGATTAGTTGTTCAGTAGTCTTATGGCTTGGGGGTAGAAGCTGTTGAGGAGCTTTTTGGTCCCAGACTTGGTGCTCCGGTACCGCTTGCCATGCGGTAGCAGCGAAAACAGTCTATGACTCTGACAAATTTATGGGCTTTCCTCCGACACCGCCTATGATATAGGTACTGGATGGCAGGAAGTCCAGGATCCAGTTGCAGAGGTAGGTGTTTAATCCCAGGGTCCTTAGCTTAGTATTGTACTTCGTGGGCACTATGGTGTTGAACGCTGAGCTATAGTCAATGAACAGCATTCTCACATAGGTGTTCATTTTGTCCAGGTGGGAAAGGGCAGTGTGGAGTGCAGTAGAGATTGCGTCATCTGTGGATCTGTTGGGGCGGTATGTGAATTTGAGTGGGTCTAGGGTGTCCGGGAGGATGCTGTTGATGTGAGCCATGACCAGCCTTTCAAAGCACTTCATAGCTACAGATGTGAGTGCCATGGGGTGGTAATCATTTAGGCAGGTTAGGTTCTTCCTTGGGCACAGGGACTATGGTGGTCTGTAGGTATTACAGACTCGGTCAGGGAGAGGTTGAAAATCTCAGTGAAGACACTTGCCAGTTGGTCTGCGCATGCTTTGAGTACCCGTCCTGTTAATCCGTCTGGCCCTGCGGCCTTTAATGTTAATGTTGACCTGTCTTACTCACATCGGCTTTGTGAATGTTTACCAGTTTATAGGTCTTGCTCACATCGGCTACCGAGAGCGTTATCACATAGTCATCCAGAACAGCTGATTCTCTCGTGCATGCTTTAGTGTTGCTTGCCTCGAAGCGAACATAAAAGGCATTTAGCTCGTCTGGTAGGCTCACGTCACTGGGCAGCTCACGTCTGGGTTTCTCATTTGTAGTTCGTAATAGTTTTCAAGCCCTGCCACATCCGACGAGTGTCAGAGCCGTTGTGGTAGGATTCAATCTTAATCCTGTATTGACGCTTTGCTTGTTCGATGGTTCGTCTGAGGGCTTTGTGAGATTTCTTATAAGCGTCCAGATTACCTCTCCCTCTACCTCTACCTCTCCCTCCATCTCTCACTCTGCCTCTCCCTCCATCTCTCCCTCCATCTATCTTCTCTCCCTCCATCTCTCCCTCTACTTTCTCTCCCTCCATCTCTCCCTCTACCTTCTCTCCCTCCATCTCTCCCTCTACGTTGTCTCCCTCCATCTCTCCCTCTACCCTCCCTCCATCTCTCCCTCTACCCTCCCTCCATCTCTCCCTCTACCTTCTCTCCCTCAATCTCTCCCTCTACATTGTCTCCCTCCATCTGTCCCTCTACCCTCCCTCCATCTCTCCCTCCATCTCTCCCTCTACCTTCTCTCTCCTTTTATCTCCCTATACCCTCCCTCACTCCATCTCTCCCTCTACCTCCTCTCCCTCCATCTTCGCTCCCTACATCTCTCCCTCTACCCTCTCTCCCTCCTTCTCTTCCTTTTACCCTCTCTCCCTCCTCCCCCTTTACCTCCTATCCCTCTACTTCTCCCTCTACCTCTCACTCCATCTCACCCTCTACCTTCTCTCCCTCAATCTCTCCCTCAATCTCTCCCTCCATCTCTCCCTCCATCTCTCCCTCTACATTGTCTCCCTCCCTCCCTCCCTCCCTCCCTCCCTCCCTCCCTCCCTCCCTCCCTCCCTCCCCTCCCTCCCTCCCTCCCTCCCTCCCTCCCTCCCTATATTCTCTCCTTAGAAACCATCCTCTCTGTTTGGATGTCTGTGTGAGTGATGGAGGAGGCTAAAGAAAGCTAGCGTTGTTCAGAAACATAAAAATATGCTTCTCCCTCCACCACCACCGATGAATGGCTCTTTGTGATTTACTATCATCTTGTTAGTTATTAATTGTCCATCACTGTTTTTCAATGCCAACTAAGAGTTATAGGCCCTTTTGCCAACTGACAATTGTACTGTGTTGTAGGATTCATCTCGAAATGGTACAATGTTGTATTCACAAAAAACGCATATCAAAACGTGCCGTGGTGACACTAATGATAGTGCACGATTTTATTATTTATCTTTTGGGCGGTTTTCAAATACATAGTAGGGATCTTAATAACAGTAATGACAGTGAAAAATACCAAAGCACCGCACCGAAGGTTTTTCACATCAATACTCTGTCCTCAAAATGCTTTGTCAACATTCCCTTCTTTCAGCCTGCAGAGTTTTATTCCTGCTGTCTGGCTAGTTAACCTCCTCCTTCCAGCCTGCAGAGTTTTATTCCTGCTGTCTGGCTAGTTAACCTCCTCCTTCCAGCCTGCAGAGTTTTATTCCTGCTGTCTGGCTAGTTAGCCTCTGTTCCAGTGCCCATGCTGGGCTTGCTCGTTCTATATATACTTTCAACAAGCCATGACACCCACCATCTCAGATTGTTCCCAAGTTGTTTCCGTAGTTAGAAACAGATAAGATAAGCATTCCAGAAACATTATTTTGTTGAAATATAAGTTGATCTTTGAGAAAATAAGCTAATTGATTGCACTCAAACTGACCATTTTAATTTATAGAGATTGCGTGGATGGCTTTTGACCACTCTGTTGGATTCCTTATGTCTTACTCTTTTTTTAAGAAAAGTTTATTCCAAATCGGATGTTAGACTATAATTATTAATTATTTTATGAATCCTATAAATTCAAGTTTACCCATTTTGGATGCAATCAATTAGCTTAATTTCTCAGAGATAAATTATATTTCAACAAAATAATGTTGTAGGAATGCTAATGCTTATCTGTTTCTTGCAACAGAAATTATTTCAGGACAATCTGAGACGGTGGGTGTTGAAATCCTCGTTCTTGTGCTTTTTTTTGAGTTTGAACGACCCATATGCGTCCCAAATGGAACCCTATTCCCTATTTAGTGCACTACTGTTAAGCAAAGCCACTTTGGGCTCTGGTCTAAAGTAGTGCACTATATAGGGAAAAGGGTTCCATTTGGGCCTGGGCCCTGGTCTGAGTGGCTGGTTGCATGCTGCTTTATGAGTGGCTACAGACTGAGGGGTCCAGGGTTGGTACTAATCCAATGGGAGAGAGCCCATTTTGGGCACAGATATCCTCTCAGGTGGGGGGACACTTCCATAGATAAAGAGACATGAGATAATGTAGCATGATATTGTTCTTCTTAACAGTTATCTCAACTGTTGTTGGTCTATTTGATGCAAAAGATTGAAGTTATTTTGTTGAGGTATCTGTTTTTGATTTGAGTTGAGTTTCTTCCACAGCTAATTTTTTGGGCTTCCGTGTCATTTCAGGTGGACTTGTGGAAAGTCTGGGTCGATATATAATCAAGCCTGCCCTCTTTATGAGGTAGAGAGAACAGAGACAGGTCCTGGTGCCATTAAGACAATACACATGGTCCTGAAGACCTACTCGGACTTCAAAGACACCCCAGGTCATAAAGACGTCAGTAGAGGCATTAACAAGAAAAAACTGGAACGTCATTCTTTATGTCGCAGATTTTCGGTTAAGAATAAACTTCATTTAGGAAAATTAGACGAATGTAACCATGTTAGTCTTGTCTTCTTGTTCCCAGAAAACAGGACAGAGGCAGTAAAAGTTTACATCCCAAATGGCACTCTATTCCCTTTATAGTGCACTAATGTTGACCTAGGGATGATCAAAAGGAATGCATTGTGTAAGAAATAGGGTGCCATTTGGGACACACTGTATGAAGAGACGGTTAAAGACGGAGATCAATGGAAAACACCTGTTGTTAGCGTTATGAAATGAGACTGAAAGAGAAGAACTAAGTGATTGGACAGGGATCAGAGTACTGCTAAGTGGACCAGGGATCAGAGTACTGCTAAGTGATGAGGGGGATCAGAGTACTGCTAAGTGATGGGCCAGGGATCAGAGTATTGCTAAGTGATGAGGGGGATCAGAGTACTGCTAAGTGATGAGGGGGATCAGAGTACTGCTAAGTGATGAGGGGGATCAGAGTACTGCTAAGTGATGGGCCAGGGATCAGAGTATTGCTAAGTGATGAGGGGGATCAGAGTATTGCTAAGTGATGGGCCAAGGATCAGAGTATTGCTAAGTGATGGGCCAGGGATCAGAGTACTGCTAAGTGATTGGCCAGGGATCAGAGTACTGCTAAGTGATGGACCAGGGATCAGAGTACTGCTAAGTGATGGGCCAAGGATCAGAGTATTGCTAAGTGATGGGCCAGGGATCAGAGTACTGCTAAGTGATGGACCAGGGATCAGAGTACTGCTAAGTGATGGGCCAGGGATCAGAGTACTGCTAAGTGATGGACCAGGGATCAGAGTACTGCTAAGTGATGGACCAGGGATCAGAGTACTGCTAAGTGATGGGCCAGGGATCAGAGTACTGCTAAGTGATTGGCCAGGGATCAGAGTACTGCTAAGTGATTGGCCAGGGATCAGAGTACTGCTAAGTGATGGGCCAGGGATCAGATTACTGCTAAGTGATGGGCCATGGATCAGAGTACTGCTAAGTGATGGACTAGGGATCAGAGTACTGCTAAGTGATGGGCCAGGGATCAGAGTACTGCTAAGTGATGGGCCAGGGATCAGAGTACTGCTAAGTGATGGATCAGGGATCAGAGTACTGCTAAGTGATGGTCCAGGGATCAGAGTACTGCTAAGTGATGGTCCAGGGATCAGAGTACTGCTAAGTGATGGGGGGGATCAGAGTACTGCTAAGTGATGGACCAGGGATCAGAGTACTGCTAAGTGATGGACCAGGGATCAGAGTACTGCTAAGTGATTGGCCAGGGATCAGAGTACTGCTAAGTGATTGGCCAGGGATCAGAGTACTGCTAAGTGATTGGCCAGGGATCAGAGTACTGCTAAGTGATTGGCCAGGGATCAGAGTACTGCTAAATAATTATCTCTGGCCCTCTGTAGCGGCCTTATCACATGTTAAATATATACAATTATCAAATAAAATAAAATAGAGAAAGACAAAGCTGTAAAACAATTTCCTTAAAATGAACCATCAACTTAGTGAATACCATTGATGGTGAACAGCATGAACTGTCTTTTATAGTTTATTACACACATTTATTTATTTTACTATTCAACATTGTTTTAAATGTTTTGCCACCAAACTGGTGGCAATAGTTGGTAGTTAAAAAAGTTGCAGAGTTAATTGAAAATAATGTCGTTGTTGATTCGATGCTTTCTCATTAATTAGGCTAGCCTATTTTCCATTGAACCATATGGTCCTGGCCAGCATATGGAAACTCATGGACAATATGTACACAGATTTAAAAGATAATGAATACTATATTAATTATTTTTGTTCAAAGTTATTCAAGTATAAATGATCACAGTTACCATAGATTCTGATGACTTTGGTAAATTACCGTTAGCTTTGCAACCCTAGTCCTAATACGAACCAGCAAAAACCAGATCCCAAAACACATCACCAACCAGCCCAAACACATCCCAAAACACATCACGAACCAGCCCAAACACATCCCAAAACACATCACCAACCAGCCCAAACACATCCCAAAACACATCACCAACCAGCCCAAACACATCCCAAAACACATCACGAACCAGCCCAAACACATCCCAAAACACATCACCAACCAGCCCAAACACATCCCAAAACACATCACGAACCAGCCCAAACACATCCCAAAACACATCACCAACCAGCCCAAACACATCCCAAAACACATCACCAACCAGCCCAAACACATCCCAAAACACATCACCAACCAGCCCAAACACATCCCAAAACACATCACGAACCAGCCCAAACACATCCCAAAACACATCACCAACCAGCCCAAACACATCCCAAAACACATCACGAACCAGCCCAAACACATCCCAAAACACATCACCAACCAGCCCAAACACATCCCAAAACACATCACCAACCAGCCCAAACACATCCCAAAACACATCACCAACCAGCCCAAACACATCCCAAAACACATCACCAACCAGCCCAAACACATCCCAAAACACATCACCAACCAGCCCAAACACATCCCAAAACACATCACCAACCAGCCCAAACACATCCCAAAACACATCACCAACCAGCCCAAACACATCCCAAAACACATCACCAACCAGCCCAAACACATCCCAAAACACATCACCAACCAGCCCAAACACATCCCAAAACACATCACCAACCAGCCCAAACACATCCCAAAACACATCACCAACCAGCCCAAACACATCCCAAAACACATCACCAACCAGCCCAAACACATCCCAAAACACATCACCAACCAGCCCAAACACATCCCAAAACACATCACGAACCAGCCCAAACACATCCCAAAACACATCATGAACCAACCCAAACACATCCCAAAACACATCATGAACCAACTCAAACCAGATCCTAAAACACGTCCCAAAACAGCCCAAACCAGATCCCAAACCACATCCCAAAACACATCCCAAATCAGCTCAAACCACATCCCAAAACACATCCCAAAACAGCTCAAACCAGATCCCAAACCACATCCCAAAACACATCCCAAAACAGCTCAAACCAGATCCCAAACCACATCCCAAAACACATCCCAAATCAGCTCAAACCAGATCCCAAAACACATCCCAAACCAGTCCAAACATGAGCTGAAGAACATATTAGAGCTGAACCACATCCTGACTAGAACCAGTGTGTAACAAACCCATGACAACTCCAACAACACACCAGGTTTCAGCACAACCCGCTGGGCATAGCACTACTTTCACTACAACTTCTCTGTCTCAAACTTCCATTTATGCCTCAGATGGCTTAGACAACTAAAGCTTACGTTTGGTTGCTTGGATGGCAAAGCCTTATTTGTTCTGAAGGCCAGTGTTCAAAGCGGCAGATGGCACCCTATTCCCTATATAGTGCACTACTTTTGATACAAAAGTAGTGCACTGTGTAGGGAATAGGGTTCCATGTGGGACGTAGTCTCTGTGCTATATGTAACCGATGTTATTGACACGCTAGTCTTTAGCGTGTGCATCAATAAAAGATGCGTCATATTGTGATGTGAGTCTGATGGTGGTCCAGTGGAAATCTCCCCTCTAAAGCCATACTCAAATGTACTTTAATCATATGGAGGCAATTTTACTGTGTATTTGAGAAATTTCATTCCCTGGTAATAAAACGTCCATATTGATGTATTTATTTTGTGTCGTTGAACATGAATCTCTTTGACAGACGAAAGAGAGTTGGATATTACATGCTAAGATGAATAAAAAACAACTGGATTTTCAGTTATAGAAACATTTCCCCAACAAGTTTTCGAGTTTCATTCTTCATGCATTATCAACTGCGAGTTTATTGCAAGAAGAAAAAAAAAAATCAGTCTCAGGGCCCAATCGTCCACTAGCTCAGACAGAGAGGAGGGTTTTGGTTAGTGGGCTGGTTCGGGGTTTGGTTGGCATGACATGAGATGAGATGGTACTGAGTAGCGTAGGAGTGATGGTTGTGAGCATAGATGTGGAGGAGTTAGTGTTTCGGTGTTGTTTCGGTTACAGTTACTACCTAACCGATCCTATGCTCAGTGATGTTGTGGTTCAAGTGCGTTTGGTACTTGGATTAGCAGAGTAGTTTTGAAAGAATTTTTCGAGTTCACGTGGGAGTCTTTTTGTTGTTGTTGTCACTTACTCTACTCTAATTATGTTATGTGGTCCCGTGTGGCTCAGTTGGTAGAGCATGGTGTTTGCAACGCCAGGGTTGTGGGTTCGATTCCCACGGGGGACCAGTACGGAGAAAAAATGTATGAAATGTATGCATTCACTACTGTAAGTTGCTCTGGATAAAAGCGTCTGCTAAATGACTAAAATGTAGATAAAAGCATCCAATTTCAGGTGTTAATATTCTTGTTTTGTTGCTTGACTGTGTCCGTCTGTGCTCTCAGAAATGTCTGCTCACTCTGTCTTACTCTTAGTCCTACTCTTTCACCAGAGCTGATTACCCATGCTGCATCTAAATCCATCTCAGAAAGCTAACATTTAGCCTTACTAATGAAGTACTGTATATAATGTCTAGGAATGGGAACATAAACTCAATAACATGGTATTCCAAGGTTTGGTCCCAAATGGCACCCTATTCCCTATAATGTGACCAGGGCACATAGGGTAGTGCACTATGTACTGGGATTCTCTGCCTCTACCCCTATTACGGGGGCTGAGTCACTGGCTTACTGGTGTTCTTCCATGCCGTCCCTGGGAGGGGTGCGTCACTTGAGTGGGTTGAGTCACTGACGTAGTCTTCCTGTCTGGGTTGGCGCCCCCCCTTGGGCTGTGCCGTAGCGGAGATCTTTGTGGGCTATACTCGGCCTTGTCCCGGGATGAAATGTTGGTGGTTGGAGATATCCCTCCAGTGGTGTGGAGACTGTGCTTTGGCAAAGGGGGTGGGGTTATATCCTACCTGTTTGGCCCTGTCCGGGGATTTCATCGGATGGGGCCACAGTGTCTCCTGACCCCTCCTGTCTTAGCCTCCAGTATTTATGCTGCAGTAGTTTATGTGTCGGGGGGCTAGGGTCAGTCTGTCACATCTGGAGTATTTCTCTTGTCTTTTCCGGTGTCCTGTGTGAATTTAAATATGCTCTCTCTAATTCTCTCTTTCTCTTTCTTTCTTTCTCTCTCTCTCTCGGAGGACCTGAGCCCTAGGACCATGCCTCAGGACTACCTGGCTTGATGACTCCTTGCTGTCCCCAGTTCACCTGGCCGTGCTGCTGCTCCAGTTCCAACTGTTCTGCCTGCAGCTATGGAACCCTGACCTGTTCACCGGACGTGCTACCTGTCCCAGACCTGTTGTCCCAGACCTGCTGGAACCCTGACCTATTCACTGGACGTGCTACCTGTCCCAGACCTGCTGTTTTCAACTCTCTAGAGACAGCAGGAGCGGTAGAGATACTCTCAAAGATCGGCTAAGAAAAAGCCAACTGACACTTACTCTTGTGTTACTGACTTGTTGCACCCTCGACAACTACTATGATTATTATTATTTGACCATGCTGGTCATTTATGAACATTTGAACATCTAGGCCATGTGCTGTTATAATCTCCACCCGGCACAGTCAGAGAGGACTGGCCACCCCTCATAGCCTGGTTCCTCTCTACGTTTCTTCCTAGGTTTTGGTCTTTCTAGGGAGTTTTTCCTAGCCACCGTGCTTCTACACCTGCATTGCTTGCTGTTTGGGGTTTTAGGCTGGGTTTCTGCACAGCACTTTGAGATATCAGCTGATGTAAGAAGGGCTATATAAATACATTTGATTTGATTTGAAGTAGGGAATACGGTGCCATTGTGGGACGCAACCCAAATGAGTTCTCACAACATGGAGTGAGCTGTAGGATACTCAGTAATCTGTACAGTCCCAGAACTATCCTATAATTGCAATCAACCGATGATGTCATAGTGTGTAAAACAATGTGTCTCTGTGTACTCTAATGATTCCTTGATTGGTTATCCTGGAGGAGACACCAGACAGATGGTATGCTCTCTCTCTCCTCTCTCTCTCCTCTCTCTCTCTCTCTCTCTCTCTCTCTCTCTCTCTGTCTCTCTCTCTCACTGTCTCTCTCTCTCCCTGTCTCCTTGTCTCTCTCTCTCTCTCTCTCTCTCTCTCTCTCTCTGTCTCTCTCTCTCTCCCTGTCTCTCTGTCTCTCTGTCTCTCTCTCTCTCTCTCTCTCTCTCCTCTGTCTCCCTCTCTCTGTCTCTCTCTCTCTCTCTTGCTCTGCCCCTATCTCTCCTTCTCCTTTCCCTCCCTCTCTCTCGCTCTCTCTCTCTCTCTCTCTCGCTTTCTCTCTCTTGGTCTGCCTCTCCCCTACCTCTCTCTCTCTCTCTGTCTCTCTGTTGCTCTCTCTATCTCTGTCTCTCTGTCCGGCTCTTTCCCCTCTCTCCTCACCCTCTCTCTCTCTGTCACTCCCCCCCTCCTCTCTCACTTTCTCTGTCTCTCGGGAGAGGATGTGAGTCTAGCATAATTTAACCAGCGAGAGTAGAAACCACGATGCGGTCATTGTGACAGATGCTTTTTTTATTATTGTGTAAAAGTATGGTAGTGCTTTTCAAGTCAGCTATGATAATGCTTTCAGGATGGATAAAATGTTTCTGTGTTCTTTATATCAACAACAACAAAAAAGATAGAAGATAAAAATATATATTTTCTCTATTTCATCGATTGATCAATCGCCGATCAGTTGTTGGGCTTGACGTGCCACTGTAAGAATGTTTTTTTATGTTATTTTATTTTTTACGAGCAACATGAAAGCCTTTGCTAAAAGCTGACAGCTTGATGTCGTAGCCCATGGGACTGTAGTTAAAAGTAGTGTCGTTTGGGATAGAGGCTCTGAGAGATGGCATGGGCACCGGGAGGTATCGCTGTTGTTGTCGTCGTCGTCAGAGATGGAAAACAGGCCTCAGGTTCTTTCTGGGTTCGGGTTCTACAAGCCCCTTAGGGTTCCGATTCTCTAACCAACTGTTCCGAACGGTGTAAACAACATGCTGATTAGAAGTGCTTACCACAATCGCTCCGATTGGATCCTTTGAGAATTAAGACACATGGAACGTTAAAGTTCCATCACTGCATTCTGGAACTGGAACCGTCAGGCTTCTGGAAAACTTAGAGAGAAAAAGAAGTCAAACACAAAGGGTGTGTGTCCTAAGTGGCACCCTATTCCCTATATAGTGCACTACTTTTGACCTGGGCCAATAGGGGTTGTGGCCAAAAGTAGTGTTCTACTTAGGGAATAAATAGGGTGTCATTTGGGACATAACTCCATAGGTTCCACAGAGAGAGACTGAGAACGCTGGGGGGTTTTGGCCATCGTGTTTCTAACGTTTATTATGGAATGAATGTAGCCGGCTACATTTCGTAATGTTTTGCTTAAAACCTGCTAGCGGGACCCCTAGCCAACAGCCAATGGAATCGCATGGCGCGAAATACAAAACCAACTAAAATACCACAATTCATTTTTCTCAAACAATCAACTATTTGACACCATTATAAAGATGAGACTCTCGTTAATCTAACCACATTGTCCGATTTCAAAAAAGCTTTACAGCGAAAGCAAAACATTAGATTATGTTAGGAGAGTACGTAGACCAAAATAATCACACAGCCATTTTCCAAGCAAGCATATATGTCACAAAAACCCAAAACACAGCTAAATTAAGCACTAACCTTTGATGATCTTCATCAGATGACACTCCTAGGACATTATGTTATACAATACATGTATGTTTTGTTCAATCAAGTTCATATTTATATCCAAAAGCAGCTTTTTACATTGGCGTGTGATGTTCAGAACATGTATTCCCAACAAAATCTTCTGGTGAATTTACAAAAATACTCATCATAAACGTTGACAAAATACATAACAATTATTTTAAGAATTATAGATACAGAACTCCTTTATGCAATCGCTGTGTCAGATTTTAAAATAGCTTTTCGGCGAAAGCACATTTTTCAATATTCTGAGTACATAGCTCGCCATCACGGCGAGCTATTTTGACACCCGCCAAGTTCGGGGAAACCTAAACTCAGAATTAGTATTAGAAATATTGTATTACCTTTGCTGATCTTCATCAGAATGCACTCCCAGGACTGCTACTTCCACAAGAAATGTTGTTTTTGTTCCAAATAATCCATATTTATGTCCAAATACCTCCGTTTTGTTCGTGCGTTCAGGTCACTATCCAAAGAGTAATGCGCGAGCGCATTTCGAGACACAAAAAGTCAAAATGTTCCATTACCGTACTTAGAAGCATGTCAAACGCTGTTTAAAATACATTTTTATGGTATTTTTCTCGTAAAATAGCGTTAATATTCCAACCGGACAATAGTGTATTCATTCAAAGAGGAAAAGAAAAAACAGCGTGGATGCGAGAAAGCGCATATCCAATCCCTTTGTCCCCAGTCAGACCACTGAGAAACTGAGCTACTATTCTCTGCCCAGAGACAGGAGACGCCTCAATCCGCTTTCTGAAGGCTTTAAACAGCCAATGGAAGCCTTAGAAAGTGCAACGTAACCCCATAGATACTGTAGTTTTGATAGAGAATCAAAAGAAGAACTACAATTCTCAGACATTCCACTTCCTGCTTGGAATCTTCTCAGGTTTTTGCCTGCCATATGAGTTCTGTTATACTCACAGACACCATTCAAACAGTTTTAGAAACTTCAGAGTGTTTTCTATCCAAATCTACTAATAATATGCAAATATTTGACTCTGGGCCCGAGTATTAGGCAGTTTACTCTGGGCATGTTTTTCATCCGGCCGTGAAAATACTGCCCCCTATCCTAAACAGGTTTAAAGTGAGTCTTTCATTTTACGGGAGAAAAGTAGATACACATCAGACAGAATACCAGTTCGTAAATACTTATCTGAGTGGAGAAGTGTAACTGATCTGGCAGCAAAATATTTCTTATGCTTTAAAAAAAAAAAAAAATGTTTTAAATCTGTGTGAAAAACAAATAATTCTGTGTTAATGTGACTCCTAAGTTTAACTTGCAAGTTATCTAAGCAAGTGGCTGAATTAGTGGCTTCATATAGTGTTTTCTTTCTGCCGCGTTTGAGAAGTCAAAGCCCTTTGGACAGCTGCCATTGGCTGGTTTCCTTTGTGTTTTTTTCTCCTCTCTGTTCTGGGCCTGTTCGGGGCCCCCCTCTTCTCCGAGTAGAGCAGGCCCGTTGCCCTAGCGACTCCAGACTGTACACTTGCTGCTCCAGAGCCAGTACTGTTCTTCCTTCAGACAAGCTTGTGTCAACATTTTGTTCATTTGCACAATGTCTCTCATTTACATTCACTTGTAAATGTCCAAACTCACCAGAAATGACCTTTGATAGCTCCTACCTATGTATGTGTAAAACTTTATGAGCTGCATTGCCTGTCTTTACAATTTGTTTATTTTCATTTGCACTCGTTAGCATAATTAGCTAGCAGCCTCCATGGAAATTTGCTATTAGTACTTTAGTACTATTTAGTACTTTAGTACTGTTAGTACTTTTTACCAGAATGATTTTGTGATCATTCTGGTAATAGATGCCCAATTGGCACCCCCTTGCATACTAAGCGAGTAAGACCGTAAAATCTTGGGATGATATGAACATCTGGTTACTGCCCAACACTAGCAACCACTGCATTACCTGTTAGCCACAGCAGGTCAGCAAGACTGTAATGTAATGTAATCTACCAGCTACGGTGTGTTTCCACCTCTATGTCCCAAATGGTACCCTATTCCCTATCTAGTGCACTACGTTTGACCAGGACCCATAGGGAATAGGGTGCACTACATAGGGAATATGGTGCACTACATAGGGAATAGGGTGCACTACATAGGGAATAGGGTGAACTACATAGGACACCATTTGGAACACAGTTGGTGTGTTTCCTTTTGAAACGCCCCTCAGCCGGCTGTTTGTCGTCTCTCTCAATTCAATTCAAGGGCTTTATTGCCTTTCAAAACATATGTTTACATTCCAAAGCAAGTGAAATAAATAATAAACAAAAGTGAAATAAACAATCAGCAATGAACTGTAAACATTACACTCACAAAAGTTTCAAAGAACAGTTGAAGAAACAAAAGGGAAAATAAATAAACATAAATATGGGTTATATAGTGGTTAGAGCGTTGGGCCACTAACTGAAAGGTTGCTGAATCGAATCCCAGTGCTGACAAGGTAAAAATCTGTCGTTCTGCCTCTGAGAAAGCAGTTAACCCACTGTTCCCCGGCCGCAGAAGACGTGGATGTCGATTAAGGCAGCCCTCCGCACCTCTCTGATTCAGAGGGGTTGGGTTAAATGTGGAAGACACATTTCAGTTGAAGGCATTCAGTTGTACAACTGATTAGGTATCCCCCTTTCCCTTTCTTCACTCGTTGCCCTTTTCTTGTGGCAACAGGTTATAAATCTTGCTGCTGTGATGGCACACTGTTGTATTTAACCCAGTAGATATGGGAGTTTATTAAAATTGGATTTGTTTTCGAATTCTTTGTGGATCTGTGTAATCTGAGGGAAATATGTGTCTCTAATATGGTCATACATTTGGCAGGAGGTTAGGAAGTACAGCTCAGTTTCCACCTCATTTTGTGGGCAGTGTGCACATAGCCTGTCTTCTCCTGAGAGCCAGGTCTGCCTACAGCAGCCTTTCTCAATAGCAAGGCTATGCTCACTGAGTCTGTACATAGTTAAAGCTTTCCTTTATTTTGAGTCAGTCACAGTGGTCAGGTATTCTGCCACTGTGTGTTCTCTGTTTAGGCCCAAATAGCATTGCAGTTTGGTCAGTTTTTTTGTTAATTCTTTCCAACGTGTAAAGTAATTATCTTTTTGTTTTCTCGTGATCTGGTTGAGCCTAATTGTGGTGCTGTCCTGGGGCTCTGTGGGGTCTGTTTGTGTTTGTGAACAGAGGCCCAGGACCAGCTTGCTTAGGGGACTCTTCTCCAGGTTCATCTCTCTATAGGTGATGGGTTTGTTATGGAAGGTTTGGGAATCGCTTCTTTTCAGGTGGTTGTAGAATTTAACGTATCTTTTCTGGATTTTGATGATTAGTGGGTATCGGCCTAATTCTATTCTGCTCTGCATTATTTGGTGTTTTACGTTGTACACAGAGGATATTTTTGCATAATTCTGCATGCAGAGTCTCAATTTGGTGTTTGTCCCATTTTGTGAATTCTTAGTTGGTGAGCGGATCCCAGACCTCACAACCATAAAGGGCAATCGGTTCTATGACCGATTCAAGTATTTTTAGCCAGATCCTATTTGGGATGTCGAGTTTTATCTTCCTTTTGGTGGCATAGAAGTCCCTTCTTGCCTTGTCTCTTAGATCGTTCACAGCTTTGTAGAAGTTACCTGTTGTGCTGATGTTTAGGTCGGGGTATGTATTGTTTTTTGTGTGCTCTAGGGAGACGGTGTCTTGATGGAATTTGTATTTGTGGTTTTGGCAACTTTACCTTTTTTGGAACACCATTATTTCTGGTCTTACTGAGATTTACTATGAGGTTCCAGGTCTGGCAGAATCTGTACAGAATATCTAGGTGCTGCTGTAGACCCTCCTTGGTTGGGGACAGATCTAGGTGCTGCTGTAGACCCTCCTTGGTTGGGGACAGATCTAGGTGCTGCTGTAGACCCTCCATGGTTGGGGACAGATCTAGGTGCTGCTGTAGACCCTCCTTGGTTGGGGACAGATCTAGGTGCTGCTGTAGACCCTCCATGGTTGGGGACAGATCTAGGTGCTGCTGTAGACCCTCCATGGTTGGGGACAGATCTAGGTGCTGCTGTAGACCCTCCTTGGTTGGGGACAGATCTAGGTGCTGCTGTAGGCCCTCCTTGGTTGGTGACAGAAGCACCAGATCATCTAGCCATTTGATTTCCTAGTCCAGTCGGGTGAGGCCTGGTGCTGCAGAATGTTCTAGTGACCTCGCCATTTCATTGGTGTATATGTTGAAGACGGTGGGGCCCTGCTGTGGTTTTTGCTCATTTTAACCACAAACTTGTTGTTTTAGATTTTATAATGTTTTATGTCTGGATAAAGTGCCATTCTTTGACTTTGGCTAATTCTTTCTTTCTTTTGTTGTGGTATCATGACGGTATGGAGTATTGTGATGAACCTGGTATCGTCACATTTCTGGTAGCATGACAACACTATCCAACATGGCACCCTATTCCCTTTATAGTGGACTACTTTTGACCAGGACATCCTATTGCCTTGATAGTGGACTACTTTTGACCAGGACATCCTATTGCCTTTATAGTGGACTACTTTTGACCAGGGCCCATAGTAGTGTTACTGTGTTCAGCTTACCTAAGGCTGCAGTTAAATACCCTATTACTGTCCCCTCCAACCACCAGCCACCACTGCTTTCACTTCCCAACTAAACTAGACCAGCAAGCATTCCACCTAGTTTAGGAATAACATGACATTCCACCTAGTTTAGGAATAACATGACATTCCACCTAGTGTAGGAATAACACTACATTCCACCTAGTTTAGGAGTAACACTACATTCCACCTGGTGTAGGAATAACACGACAATCCACCTGGTGTAGGAATAACACTACATTCCACCTAGTGTAGGAATAACACTACATTCCACCTAGTGTAGGAATAACACTACATTCCACCTAGTGTAGGAATAACACTACATTCCACCTAGTGTAGGAATAACACTACATTCCACCTGGTGTAGGAATAACACTACATTCCACCTGGTGTAGGAATAACACTACATTCCACCTAGTTTAGAGCTCTTTCCTCCTCCCTTCCCTTCCCCTCTCCTCTACTCTCCTCTTCTCTCCTCCTCCCTTCCCCTCTCCTCATCCCTTCCCCTCTCCTCTACTCTCCTCTTCTCTCCTCCTCCCTTCCCCTCTCCTCATCCCTTCCCCTCTCCCCTACTCTCCTCTTCTCTCCTCCTCCCTTCCCCTCTCCTCCTCCCTTCCCCTCTCCTCTACTCTCCTCCTCCCTTCCCCTCTCCTCCTCCCTTCCCCTCTCCTCTCCTCTCCTCCTCCCTTCCCCTCTCCTCTACTCTCCTCCTCCCTTCCCCTCTCCTCCTCCCTTCCCCTCTCCTTTCCTCTACTCTCCTCCTCCCTTCCCCTCTCCTCTTCTAATCTCCTCCCTTCCCCTCTCCCCCTCCCTTCCCTTCTCCTCTCCTCTTCTCTCCTCCCTTCCCTTCTCCTCTTCTCTTCTCCTCTCCTCCCTTCCCCTCTCCTCTTCTCTCCTCCTCCCTTCCCCTCTCCTCCTCCCTTCCCCTCTCCTCTTCTCTCCTACTCCCTTCCCCTCTCCTCCTCCCTTCCCCACTCCTCTTCTCTTCTCTCCTCATTTCTTCCCTTAGCTGTTTCAGGTTGACAGATCAGAGTGAGTGTGCTGTCCAACATGTGGCTGTATGGACTTTTGTATATAGTCTCTTTTTTTTATATTGTTTGCGTCATTTGAATGTTGGTACTCTGTTTTGTGGCTCCTTTTCGAATACAGCAAAAACAGTAATTCCCATTGAATTAATATACACATCTTCCCATTAAATTAATATATACATCTTCCCATTAAATGAATATTCACATCTTCCCATGAAATTAATATATACATCTTCCCATTAAATTAATATATACATCTTCCCATTAAATTAATATATACATCTTCCCATTAAATTAATATATACATCTTCCCATTAAATGAATATATACATCTTCCCATTAAATGAATATATACATCTTCCCATTAAATGAATATATACATCTTCCCATTAAATGAATATTCACATCTTCCCATTAAATTAATATATACATCTTCCCATTAAATTAATATATACATCTTCCCATTAAATTAATATATACATCTTCCCATTAAATGAATATATACATCTTCCCATGAAATTAATATATACATCTTCCCATGAAATTAATATATACATCTTCCCATGAAATTAATATATACATCTTCCCATGAAATTAATATATACATCTTCCCATTAAATTAATATATACATCTTCCCATTAAATTAATATGCACATCTTCCCATTTGAGTGAGAAAGCCAGACATATTAGATAGAACGTTTCATGCCTCTTTAAACAACATGTAACCTAATGGACATTTAACCTTATGGACATTTAACCTAATGTACATTTAACCTTATGGACATTTAACCTCATGGACATTTAACCTTATGGACATGTAACCTAATGTACATTTAACCTTATGGACATTTAACCTTATAGACATTTAACCTTATGGACATGTAACCTAATGTACATTTAACCTTATGGACATGTAACCTAATGTACATTTAACCTTATGGACATGTAACCTAATGTACATTTAACCTTATGGACATGTAACCTAATGTACATTTAACCTTATGGACATGTAACCTCATGGACATTTAACCTCATGGACATTTAACCTCATGGACATTTAACCTCATGGACATTTAACCTCATGGACATTTAACCTCATGGACATTTAACCTCATGGACTTAGTTTATTATTGTTGTGTCATGTTATCATCCTAATGTTATTGCTCTGTGTTATAGCTGCAGCCTTGTCAAATACCATACTAGAACATCTTCCCTGGGTTTACTAAGACTCTTAACAAAAGCATTTGAAGTAACAGTAGACATCTTGATCCATGAAATCTAACTTCTCTGCCAAGAGAGAGAGAGAGAGAAAGTTAAAGGCAGACAATGGAACCAAACTGTCAATCTGTTATAAACTAATCTGTTATTAAAGAGTGAGGAGGGATATCAAATGGTGTAAACAGACTCTGAAAAAATAAGTTTTAGAGAAAAGAAGTCTTAACTTTAATCGACATTCAGTTTGTTCCTTAAAAAACATTTTAGAGAGAGAAAGTTAAAGGCAGACATTGAATCCTTCAGTCTGTATTAAAAAAGACCCTGTATAGAGGACCTGCGTTGTCCTGGCATCGGTTCCGGATGCTATTTTCACATATAAATCAATCTGTGGACACCCGTAGATCGAAATTGTAAACAATTACTTTTGGTGATTATGTAGATTACATTTAAGATAACATTTAGTTACATTTAGTTAAGCTGACCAAGCATGGAAGAGCTACCCAAGCAGGGAAGAGCTACCCAAACAGGCCATTGGAGGGAACTTTTCATGCTTCTTCTGTAACGATCGTCAAAAGGAATAGACCAAGGTGCAGCGTGGTAAGTGTTCATCTTTATATTTATTTTAAATCAGAACACTTAAACAAAATAATAAACAATGATAAATGACCGTCACGTCTTGCAGGCTATACTGAGCAGGACAAAAATAAGATCCCACAACTCAAGGAGGGAAAAGGGCTGCCTAAGTATGGTTCCCAATCAGAGACAACGATAGGCAGCTGCCTCTGATTAGGATCCATACTCGGCTCAACACACAAGAAATATAAACCATAGAATGCCCACCCCACACCCTGACCTAACCACATAGAGAAACAAACCGTCTCTCTCAGGTCAGGGCGTGACATCTTCAAAACAATCATACCATCACCTAAAACGTTGAAGCTCTGTTCTGTGGGACCATGCCCTTTTTCAAATACAGTATCAGAATATCTTTGTTTTACTCTCATTAAAAGTCTTGATAAACTTACTTACTTTCTAGTGCCATAGAATTCCCACTGTTCCATCTGGCAGTCTGTTGTAAACTAAGCTGTTGAAGGGTTAAAGAGAACGGAGGATCAAATCAAATTTTATTTGTCACATGCGCCAAAAACAACAG
This sequence comes from Salmo salar, assembly GCF_965601325.2. Taxonomy (NCBI): domain Eukaryota; kingdom Metazoa; phylum Chordata; class Actinopteri; order Salmoniformes; family Salmonidae; genus Salmo; species Salmo salar. Next base: position 85,293,299 of record NC_138309.1, read on the forward strand.
GTGTAGTTAGACCTTACCGTGAAACGCTTACTTACAAGCCCTTAACCAACAATGCATTTCAAGAAATAGTGTTAAGAAAATATTTAGTAAATAAAATAAAGTAAAAAATTAAATTAAAAGTAGCACAGTAAAATAACAATAACAAGGCTATACGCAGGGGGTACCGGTACCGAGTCAATGTGCGGGCGTACAGGTTAGTCGAGGTCATTTGTACATGTAGGTAGGGGTGAAGTGAGTATGCATTGATAATGAACAGCGAGTAGCAGCAGTGTAAAAACAAAGGGGGGCGGGGTGGGGTGGGGATGGTGCAGCTGTAGAACTTTTTGAGGATCTGGGGACCCATGCCTAATCCTTTCATTCTCCTGAGGGGGAAAAGGTGTTGTCGTGCCCTCTTCACGACTGTCTTGTTGTGTTTGGACCACGATAGTTGTATGACCTGGAATTTGACCTTGACCTGGAATTTGAAACTCTCGACCCGCTCCACTACAGCCCCGTCGATGTTAATGGGTGCGTGTTCAACCTTCCGTTTCCTGTAGTCCACGATCAACTCCTTTGTCTTGCTCACATTGAGGGAGAGGCTGTTGTCTTGGCACCACACTGCCAGGTCTCTGACCTCCCTATTGGCTGTCTCATCGTTGTCAGTGATCAGGCCTACCCCTGTTGTGTCGTCACCCTAGTTAATGATGGTGTTGGAGTCGTGCTTGGCCACACAGTCATGGGTGAACAGGGAGAACAGGAGGGGACTAAGCACACACCCCTGAGGGGCCCCAGTGTTGAGGATCAGCATGGCAGACGTGTTGTTGCCTACCCTTACCACCTGGGGTCGGCCCGTCAGGAAGTCCAGGAAGTTTGTTCTATTAGAACTAAGGCTATTGAAGGATTAGCCACGGTCAATTTCAGTAAGTGAGATTAAGGAAGGTCCCTCTCTCTTCTCGTCCCACTCTCCTCTGTTTCTTGACACTGTCACACCCAAGCTCATCACATCACTCTCCCTCTCTCTTTGGCTCTCTCCCTCGGTCTCTTTGGCTCTCTCCCTCTCTCTTTGGCTCTCTCCCTCTCTCTTTGGCTCTCTCCCTCTCTCTTTGGCTTCCTACCTCGGTCTCTGGCTCTCTCCCTCTCTCTTTGGCTCTCTCCCTCGGTCTCTTTGGCTTTCTACCTCGGTCTCTGGCTCTCTACCTCGGTCTCTTTGGCTCTCTCCCTCTCTCTTTGGCTCTCTCTTTGGCTCTCTCCCTCGGTCTCTTTGGCTCTCTCCCTCGGTCTCTTTGGCTCTCTCCCTCGGTCTCTTTGGCTCTCTACCTCGGTCTCTTTGGCTCTCTCCCTCGGTCTCTTTGGCTCTCTCCCTCGGTCTCTTTGGCTCTCTCCCTCTCTCTTTGGCTCTCTCCCTCGGTCTCTTTGGCTCTCTACCTCGGTCTCTTTGGCTCTCTCCCTCGGTCTCTTTGGCTCTCTCCCTCGGTCTCTTTGGCTCTCTCCCTCTCTCTTTGGCTCTCTCCCTCGGTCTCTTTGGCTCTCTCCCTCAGTCTCTTTGGCTCTCTCCCTCTCTCTTTGGCTCTCTCCCTCGGTCTCTTTGGCTCTCTCCCTCTCTCTTTGGCTCTCTCCCTCTCTCTTTGGCTCTCTCCCTCGGTCTCTTTGGCTCTCTACCTCGGTCTCTTTGGCTCTCTCCCTCGGTCTCTTTGGCTCTCTCCCTCTCTCTTTGGCTCTCTCCCTCTCTCTTTGGCTCTCTCCCTCGGTCTCTTTGGCTCTCTACCTCGGTCTCTTTGGCACTCATCAAACAAACAGTGAAACACACGACGCCCTACCACACCACCAAGGAAACAGCAATGAAGTAGAGAAGAGACTAGGTTTTCCAAAACAAGTTAATTTCATTTTCTGCTGGCGAAGACCCCTCCAGGAGGTTTCAACAACAAGCTGTTCCCTCACAACTGATGCTTCTCCAGGTCTGGTTCTCATTGGGTGGAGAGCCTGGGTGATGTTAGAGACAGGGCTTACAGCGAGGAGCGAGGGAATACCTGGTTCTCATTGGGTGGAGAGCCTGGGTGATGTTAGAGACAGGGATTACAGCGAGGAGCGAGTTGATACCTGGTTCTCATTGGGTGGAGAGCCTGGGTGATGTTAGAGACAGGGCTTACAGCGAGGAGCGAGGGAATACCTGGTTCTCATTGGGTGGAGAGCCTGGGTGATGGTAGAGACAGGGCTTACAGCGAGGAGCGAGGGAATACCTGGTTCTCATTGGGTGGAGAGCCTGGGTGATGTTAGAGACAGGGCTTACAGTGAGGAACGAGGGAATAGCTGGATTTCATTGGGTGGAGAGCCTGGGTGATGATAGAGACAGGGCTTACAGAGAGGGGATATAAACCAACTATCAATACCACATGTAAGCTTTGCAGTGCACCCCATCCCCTTCCCACCACCCAGAGAACAGAGATGCAGAAGGCACGCACACACGGAGACAGACACGCACACACACACACACACACACACACACACACACACACACACACACACACACACACACACACACACACACACACACACACACACACACACTAACCAACAGAGAACACTAAACAGGACACTCAGATCCCACCACTTGCTGTGAAGAGAGACTCTTCTTCATGTGGGAGTCCTTTAGCAAATTAAAATTCATTCAAGCAAAGAATATTGGGGTTGTGTAATGAGTCCTAAATGGCACCCTATTCTATATGAAGTGCACTACTTTTGACCAGATCCCTGTGTGCGCTATGAGCCCTAGTCAAAAGTAGTGCGCTATAGAGAATAGGGTGCCATTTGGAACGCAGATATGATGATGCTTAATGCGGGAGTCTTTTGGCAAATCCGCTCAAGCGAAGAATGTTGGAATATTGTTGTTGTGTGTCGTTCATCTGTACAGCAGTGTGTTATTAACGATCCTCGTCACTTATGCCATCTGTAATTTTCCCAGTGTGTGGGCTTGGGCCATGTGTCTCTCTAGATGTTCTGTAGTGTTCTGGGAACCAGACCTCTATGGGTCTGTAGATGTTCTGTAGTGTTCTGGGGACCAGACCTCTATGGTTCTCTAGATGTTCTGTAGTGTTCTGGGGACCAGACCTCTATGGGTCACTAGATGTTCTGTAGTGTTCTGGGGACCAGACCTCTATGGGTCTCTAGATGTTCTGTAGTGTTCTGGGGACCAGACCTCTATGGATCTCTAGATGTTCTGGAGTGTAGTGTTCTGGGGACCAGACCAGACCTCTATGGGTCTCTAGATGTTCTGTAGTGTTCTGGGGACCAGACCTCTATGGGTCTCTAGATGTTCTGTAGTGTTCTGGGGACCAGACCTCTATGGGTCTCTAGATGTTCTGTAGTGTTCTGGGAACCAGACCTCTATGGGTCACTAGATGTTCTGTAGTGTTCTGGGAACCAGACCTCTATGGGTCACTAGATGTTCTGTAGTGTAGTGTTCTGGGGACCAAACCTCTATGGGTCTCTAGATGTTCTGGAGTGTAGTGTTCTGGGGACCAGACCAGACCTCTATGGGTCCCTAGATGTTCTGTAGTGTTCTGGGGACCAGACCTCTATGGGTCATTAGATGTTCTGTAGTGTAGTGTTCTGGGGACCAGACCTCTATGGGTCTCTAGATGTTCTGGAGTGTTCTGGGGACCAGACCAGACCTCTATGGGTCTCTAGATGTTCTGTAGTGTTCTGGGGACCAGACCTCTATGGGTCTCTAGATGTTCTGTAGTGTTCTGGGGACCAGACCTCTATGGGTCTCTATATGTTCTGTAGTGTTCTGGGGACCAGACCTCTATGGGTCTCTAGATGTTCTGTAGTGTTCTGGGGACAAGACCAGACCTCTATGGATCTCTAGATGTTCTGTAGTGTTCTGGGGACCAGACCTCTATGGGTCTCTATATGTTCTGTAGTGTTCTGGGGACCAGACCTCTATGGGTCTCTAGATGTTCTGTAGTGTTCTGGGGACCAGACCTCTATGGATCTCTAGATGTTCTGGAGTGTAGTGTTCTGGGGACCAGACCAGACCTCTATGGGTCCCTAGATGTTCTGTAGTGTTCTGGGGACCAGACCTCTATAGGTCACTAGATGTTCTGTAGTGTTCTGGGGACCAGACCTCTATGGGTCTCTAGATGTTCTGTAGTGTTCTGGGAACCAGACCTCTATGGGTCTCTAGATGTTCTGTAGTGTTCTGGGAACCAGACCAGACCTCTATGGGTCTCTAGATGTTCTGTAGTGTTCTGGGGACCAGACCTATATGGATCTCTAGATGTTCTGGAGTGTAGTGTTCTGGGGACCAGACCAGACCTCTATGGGTCCCTAGATGTTCTGTAGTGTTCTGGGGACCAGACCTCTATGGGTCACTAGATGTTCTGTAGTGTTCTGGGAACCAGACCAGACCTCTATGGGTCTCTAGATGTTCTGTAGTGTTCTGGGAACCAGACCTCTATGGGTCTCTAGATGTTCTGTAGTGTTCTGGGAACCAGACCAGACCTCTATGGGTCTCTAGTGGATGTCTTGACGAGGGGTGAGTAGGAGCGATTTGTCTGCTTGTTACAAAAGACATGGAGAGGGCGAGAGAGAGAGGGACAGAGACACTTAACTTTGGTACATTCAGAAACTTCTCTAACTTATACTTTGCGCACAGAACCGCTGCCCTCTTGGAGTATGAAATCATGAATGTATTTATGTGAAAATGCCTTGGTTCGCCGTGTATCTCTCTGAACCGGGCTGCTTTTGAAAAGGGGGTTGGGCCTTTTTTTGCGGCACGCTTGACAAACTATTTTTGTCCAAAATGGTTCCTCTGTTGTTCTCCTCTGCAGTCATCCGGTATGTGGTGACTTGTCGTGTAGTCTTGATCAGAACTACATAGTTGATTCTACTTCCATTCGTTCTGGAAGATGCTTCTTCTTTGAAGATAGGCTAGCCAGGCATATCGATGGTTCCCCAGTGGGGTGATGGGAGTAGCGTAATACGACGGTTTGAAAATAGTAGTAGAATAGTCCCAAAACTATTCACTTTTCTATATATCATCAGCCGTACCAGTGATTGTCCGGGAGGTGACTTTATCATCTTTATCTCGTGTTGAGATTCAGAGTTCAAACCAAATATGAACATGCAGCTGCAGTCCTATACAGTCCTATACTTTATACAGTTCGATCAAAACGGGCGGTTCAGTCAGTCTGACACACTCTCTGACATCACTCAAGGGGGCGGTGACTAATTACTGTGAATAGTTATAGAAACAATTTCCTCTTAAAATCACATCCTCTTAACAAAAAACACTTCAGTCATTGTTCACATAGCAGAGCACAACACTGAGGATGGAACCTTCCTACACTACTGGGTCTACAGGTGAGAGGGGGTCTATAGATGAGAGAGGGTCTACAGGTGAGAGGGGGTCTACAGGTGAGAGAGGGTCTATAGGTGAGAGAGGGTCTATAGGTGAGAGAGGGTCTATAGGTGAGAGGGGGTCTACAGGTGAGAGGGGGTCTATAGGTGAGAGAGGGTCTACAGGTGAGAGAGGGTCTATAGGTGAGAGGGGGTCTACAGGTGAGAGAGGGTCTACAGGTGAGAGGGGGTCTATAGGTGAGAGAGGGTCTACAGGTGAGAGGGGGTCTATAGGTGAGAGGGGGTCTATAGGTGAGAGAGGGTCTACAGGTGAGAGGGGGTCTATAGGTGAGAGAGGGTCTATAGGTGAGAGGGTCTATAGGTGAGAGGGGGTCTACAGGTGAGAGAGGGTCTACAGGTGAGAGGGGGTCTATAGGTGAGAGGGGGTCTACAGGTGAGAGACGGTCTACAGGTGAGAGAGGGTCTACAGGTGAGAGAGGGTCTATAGGTGAGAGAGGGTCTACAGGTGAGAGGGGGTCTACAGGTGAGAGAGGGTCTATAGGTGAGAGAGGGTCTATAGGTGAGAGAGGGTCTATAGGTGAGAGAGGGTCTATAGGTGAGAGAGGGTCTACAGGTGAGAGGGGGTCTATAGGTGAGAGAGGGTCTACAGGTGAGAGGGGGTCTATAGGTGAGAGAGGGTCTATAGGTGAGAGAGGGTCTATAGGTGAGAGAGGGTCTATAGGTGAGAGGGGGTCTACAGGTGAGAGAGGGTCTACAGGTGAGAGAGGGTCTATAGGTGAGAGGGGGTCTATAGGTGAGAGGGGGTCTACAGGTGAGAGAGGGTCTACAGGTGAGAGAGGGTCTATAGGTGAGAGAGGGTCTATAGGTGAGAGAGGGTCTATAGGTGAGAGGGGGTCTACAGGTGAGAGAGGGTCTACAGGTGAGAGAGGGTCTACAGGTGAGAGGGGGTCTATAGGTGAGAGAGGGTCTACAGGTGAGAGGGGGTCTATAGGTGAGAGGGGGTCTACAGGTGAGAGAGGGTCTATAGGTGAGAGAGGGTCTACAGGTGAGAGAGGGTCTATAGGTGAGAGAGGGTCTACAGGTGAGAGAGGGTCTATAGGTGAGAGGGGGTCTATAGGTGAGAGAGGGTCTACAGGTGAGAGAGGGTCTATAGGTGAGAGAGGGTCTATAGGTGAGAGGGGGTCTACAGGTGAGAGAGGGTCTACAGGTGAGAGAGGGTCTACAGGTGAGAGGGGGTCTACAGGTGAGAGAGGGTCTATAGGTGAGAGAGGGTCTATAGGTGAGAGGGGGTCTACAGGTGAGAGGGGTCTACAGGTGAGAGAGGGTCTACAGGTGAGAGAGGGTCTATAGGTGAGAGGGGGTCTACAGGTGAGAGAGGGTCTACAGGTGAGAGGGGGTCTATAGGTGAGAGAGGGTCTACAGGTGAGAGGGGGTCTATAGGTGAGAGGGGGTCTATAGGTGAGAGAGGGTCTACAGGTGAGAGGGGGTCTATAGGTGAGAGAGGGTCTATAGGTGAGAGGGTCTATAGGTGAGAGGGGGTCTACAGGTGAGAGAGGGTCTACAGGTGAGAGGGGGTCTATAGGTGAGAGGGGGTCTACAGGTGAGAGAGGGTCTACAGGTGAGAGAGGGTCTACAGGTGAGAGAGGGTCTATAGGTGAGAGAGAGTCTACAGGTGAGAGGGGGTCTACAGGTGAGAGAGGGTCTATAGGTGAGAGAGGGTCTATAGGTGAGAGAGGGTCTATAGGTGAGAGAGGGTCTATAGGTGAGAGAGGGTCTACAGGTGAGAGGGGGTCTATAGGTGAGAGAGGGTCTACAGGTGAGAGGGGGTCTATAGGTGAGAGAGGGTCTATAGGTGAGAGAGGGTCTATAGGTGAGAGAGGGTCTATAGGTGAGAGGGGGTCTACAGGTGAGAGAGGGTCTACAGGTGAGAGAGGGTCTATAGGTGAGAGGGGGTCTACAGGTGAGAGGGGGTCTATAGGTGAGAGAGGGTCTATAGGTGAGAGAGGGTCTATAGGTGAGAGAGGGTCTATAGGTGAGAGAGGGTCTATAGGTGAGAGGGGGTCTACAGGTGAGAGAGGGTCTACAGGTGAGAGAGGGTCTATAGGTGAGAGGGGGTCTATAGGTGAGAGGGGGTCTACAGGTGAGAGAGGGTCTACAGGTGAGAGAGGGTCTACAGGTGAGAGAGGGTCTACAGGTGAGAGGGGGTCTACAGGTGAGAGAGGGTCTACAGGTGAGAGGGGGTCTATAGGTGAGAGAGGGTCTACAGGTGAGAGAGGGTCTATAGGTGAGAGGGGGTCTATAGGTGAGAGGGGGTCTACAGGTGAGAGAGGGTCTACAGGTGAGAGAGGGTCTATAGGTGAGAGAGGGTCTACAGGTGAGAGAGGGTCTACAGGTGAGAGAGGGTCTACAGGTGAGAGAGGGTCTATAGGTGAGAGAGGGTCTACAGGTGAGAGAGGGTCTACAGGTGAGAGAGGGTCTACAGGTGAGAGAGGGTCTATAGGTGAGAGAGGGTCTACAGGTGAGAGGGGGTCTATAGGTGAGAGAGGGTCTACAGGTGAGAGGGGGTCTACAGGTGAGAGAGGGTCTATAGGTGAGAGAGGGTCTACAGGTGAGATGGGGTCTACAGGTGAGAGAGGGTCTACAGGTGAGAGAGGGTCTATAGGTGAGAGAGGGTCTATAGGTGAGAGAGGGTCTATAGGTGAGAGAGGGTCTACAGGTGAGAGAGGGTCTATAGGTGAGAGGGGGTCTATAGGTGAGAGAGGGTCTATAGGTGAGAGAGGGTCTACAGGTGAGAGGGGGTCTACAGGTGAGAGGGTCTATAGGTGAGAGAGGGTCTATAGGTGAGAGAGGGTCTACAGGTGAGAGAGGGTCTATAGGTGAGAGAGGGTCTACAGGTGAGAGAGGGTCTATAGGTGAGAGAGGGTCTATAGGTGAGAGAGGGTCTATAGGTGAGAGGGTCTATAGGTGAGAGGGGGTCTACAGGTGAGAGAGGGTCTATAGGTGAGAGAGGGTCTATAGGTGAGAGAGGGTCTACAGGTGAGAGAGGGTCTATAGGTGAGAGAAAGTCTACAGGTGAGAGGGGGTCTATAGGTGAGAGAGGGTCTACAGGTGAGAGGGGGTCTATAGGTGAGAGAGGGTCTACAGGTGAGAGAGGGTCTATAGGTGAGAGAGGGTCTACAGGTGAGAGAAAGTCTACAGGTGAGAGGGGGTCTATAGATGCGAGAGGGTCTATAGGTGAGAGAGGGTCTATAGGTGAGAGAGGGTCTATAGATGCGAGAGGGTCTATAGGTGAGAGAGGGTCTATAGGTGAGAGAGGGTCTACAGGTGAGAGGGGGTCTACAGGTGAGAGAGGGTCTATAGGTGAGAGAGGGTCTACAGGTGAGAGAGGGTCTACAGGTGAGAGGGGGTCTACAGGTGAGAGAGGGTCTACAGGTGAGAGAGGGTCTACAGGTGAGAGGGGGTCTACAGGTGAGAGGGGGTCTATAGGTGAGAGGGGGTCTACAGGTGAGAGAGGGTCTATAGGTGAGAGGGGGTCTACAGGTGAGAGGGGGTCTACAGGTGAGAGGGGGTCTACAGGTGAGAGAGGGTCTACAGGTGAGAGAGGGTCTATAGGTGAGAGAGGGTCTATAGGTGAGAGAGGGTCTACAGGTGAGAGAGGGTCTATAGGTGAGAGAGGGTCTACAGGTGAGAGGGGGTCTACAGGTGAGAGAGGGTCTATAGGTGAGAGAGGGTCTACAGGTGAGAGAGGGTCTACAGGTGAGAGAGGGTCTACAGGTGAGAGGGGGTCTACAGGTGAGAGAGGGTCTATAGGTGAGAGAGGGTCTATAGGTGAGAGGGGGTCTACAGGTGAGAGAGGGTCTACAGGTGAGAGAGGGTCTACAGGTGAGAGAGGGTCTACAGGTGAGAGGGGGTCTACAGGTGAGAGAGGGTCTATAGGTGAGAGAGGGTCTATAGGTGAGAGGGGGTCTACAGGTGAGAGGGGGTCTACAGGTGAGAGAGGGTCTACAGGTGAGAGAGGGTCTACAGGTGAGAGAGGGTCTACAGGTGAGAGAGGGTCTATAGGTGAGAGAGGGTCTACAGGTGAGAGGGGGTCTATAGGTGAGAGAGGGTCTATAGATGAGAGAGGGTCTATAGGTGAGAGAGGGTCTACAGGTGAGAGGGGGTCTACAGGTGAGAGAGGGTCTACAGGTGAGAGAGGGTCTATAGGTGAGAGGGGGTCTACACGTGAGAGAGGGTCTATAGATGAGAGAGGGTCTATAGGTGAGAGGGGGTCTACAGGTGAGAGGGTCTATAGATGAGAGAGGGTCTACAGGTGAGAGAGGGTCTACAGGTGAGAGAGGGTCTACAGGTGAGAGAGGGTCTACAGGTGAGAGAGGGTCTATAGGTGAGAGAGGGTCTACAGGTGAGAGAGGGTCTACAGGTGAGAGAGGGTCTATAGATGAGAGAGGGTCTACAGGTGAGAGAGGGTCTATAGGTGAGAGAGGGTCTACAGGTGAGAGGGGGTCTACACGTGAGAGAGGGTCTATAGGTGAGAGGGGGTCTACACGTGAGAGAGGGTCTATAGGTGAGAGGGGGTCTATAGATGAGAGAGGGTCTACAGGTGAGAGAGGGTCTATAGGTGAGAGAGGGTCTATAGGTGAGAGAGGGTCTACAGGTGAGAGAGGGTCTATAGGTGAGAGGGGGTCTACAGGTGAGAGAGGGTCTACAGGTGAGAGGGGGTCTATAGGTGAGAGAGGGTCTATAGGTGAGAGAGGGTCTACAGGTGAGAGAGGGTCTATAGGTGAGAGAGGGTCTATAGGTGAGAGGGGGTCTACAGGTGAGAGAGGGTCTACAGGTGAGAGAGGGTCTATAGGTGAGAGGGGGTCTACAGGTGAGAGAGGGTCTATAGGTGAGAGAGGGTCTACAGGTGAGAGAGGGTCTACAGGTGAGAGGGGGTCTACAGGTGAGAGAGGGTCTACAGGTGAGAGGGTCTACAGGTGAGAGAGGGTCTACAGGTGAGAGAGGGTCTATAGGTGAGAGAGGGTCTATAGGTGAGAGGGGGTCTACAGGTGAGAGAGGGTCTACAGGTGAGAGAGGGTCTATAGGTGAGAGGGGGTCTACAGGTGAGAGGGGGTCTACAGGTGAGAGAGGGTCTATAGGTGAGAGGGGGTCTACAGGTGAGAGGGGGTCTACAGGTGAGAGGGGGTCTATAGGTGAGAGAGGGTCTACAGGTGAGAGAGGGTCTATAGGTGAGAGAGGGTCTATAGGTGAGAGGGGGTCTACAGGTGAGAGGGGGTCTACAGGTGAGAGGGGGTCTATAGGTGAGAGAGGGTCTACAGGTGAGAGAGGGTCTATAGGTGAGAGAGGGTCTATAGGTGAGAGAGGGTCTACAGGTGAGAGGGTCTACAGGTGAGAGAGGGTCTACAGGTGAGAGAGGGTCTATAGGTGAGAGAGGGTCTATAGGTGAGAGGGGGTCTACAGGTGAGAGGGGGTCTACAGGTGAGAGGGGGTCTATAGGTGAGAGAGGGTCTACAGGTGAGAGAGGGTCTATAGGTGAGAGAGGGTCTATAGGTGAGAGGGGGTCTACAGGTGAGAGAGGGTCTACAGGTGAGAGAGGGTCTATAGGTGAGAGGGGGTCTACAGGTGAGAGAGGGTCTATAGGTGAGAGAGGGTCTACAGGTGAGAGAGGGTCTACAGGTGAGAGGGGGTCTACAGGTGAGAGAGGGTCTACAGGTGAGAGGGTCTACAGGTGAGAGAGGGTCTACAGGTGAGAGAGGGTCTATAGGTGAGAGAGGGTCTATAGGTGAGAGGGGGTCTACAGGTGAGAGAGGGTCTACAGGTGAGAGAGGGTCTATAGGTGAGAGGGGGTCTACAGGTGAGAGGGGGTCTACAGGTGAGAGAGGGTCTATAGGTGAGAGGGGGTCTACAGGTGAGAGGGGGTCTACAGGTGAGAGGGGGTCTATAGGTGAGAGAGGGTCTACAGGTGAGAGAGGGTCTATAGGTGAGAGAGGGTCTATAGGTGAGAGGGGGTCTACAGGTGAGAGGGGGTCTACAGGTGAGAGGGGGTCTATAGGTGAGAGAGGGTCTACAGGTGAGAGAGGGTCTATAGGTGAGAGAGGGTCTATAGGTGAGAGGGGGTCTACAGGTGAGAGAGGGTCTACAGGTGAGAGAGGGTCTATAGGTGAGAGGGGGTCTACAGGTGAGAGAGGGTCTATAGGTGAGAGAGGGTCTACAGGTGAGAGAGGGTCTACAGGTGAGAGGGGGTCTACAGGTGAGAGAGGGTCTACAGGTGAGAGGGTCTACAGGTGAGAGAGGGTCTACAGGTGAGAGAGGGTCTATAGGTGAGAGGGGGTCTACAGGTGAGAGAGGGTCTACAGGTGAGAGAG